>NC_044496.1:282500-357500 GCF_902362185.1 Chanos chanos | reverse complement strand
GTTAGATTTTCAATGCAATTCTATTGCTGTTAATCACAGAATGCTCCTTGAATGTTAAAAAAAAAACGTTTTTACATTTTGGCTTACAATTCCTCCATTTTACCCTCCAAATGGCACAAGAAAGATGCGCTCTGGAGGAAGAGTGAGAATCAGGAAAGGTTGGAAGAGCACAGCCAAGTCTGACTGTGTCATGGGTCTGACCACCTGGCTGCTGAGGCCAGGAGACCTACAGGGTAGTCACAGCCCCAAACCACAGTGGGCAGGTGTGGTGGAGCTGGGATTCAAACTGAGTCCTAGGCCACATCTATGAGCCTAAGGGCTACAGTCTGACGGTGTCTTTCCCTCTGTGAGACACTGTGAGACGAGAAAAAAGGGACTGTAAAAAGAGAGAAGGGGGCAGGAATCACTGGCCATCACATCCCATTATCTCAAGAGATGTTTTCTCCTTCGGTCTTTCAGAGTCAGGGCTTTCAGCTCTGAGAGACCAGGCCTCACATTTTCACCATGCCACACACTCAAATAGATGTCCTCACATTTTCACCATGCCACACACTCAAATGCATGTCCTCACATTTTCACCATGCCACACACTCAAATGCATGTCCTCACATTTTCACTATGCCACACACTCAAATGCATGTCCTCACATCCTCACCATGCCACACACTCAAATGCATGTCCTCACATTTTCACCATGCCACACACTCAAATGCATGTCCTCACATTTTCACTATGCCACACACTCAAATGCATGTCCTCACATCCTCACCATGCCACACACTCAAATGCATGTCCTCACATCCTCACCATGCCACACACTCAAATGCATGTCCTCACATCCTCACCATGCCACACACTCAAATGCATGTCCTCACACCCTTACCATGCCACACACTCAAATGCATGTCCTGCCATCTCTGATGCTAAAGGTAAGTAAACCAGCAGAAGGGACACTGGCCCAGAAGCAAAGAAAGATTTGAAGTCTTAATGTCTGATGTTTTATTTTGATCTTCTAAGCTTAGATGCATGTCTTACTTTGGGTATAATTAAATTGTTTTGGAAAAAAATTCAGACATTAAGAGTTTAAGCATGGCTTGCAGCAGGATGCTTTTGTTTACAGATATAGTCGATTGGACTTTGGGAACTACACACTGGAGACCATTTAATGAATAGTTTCAGTATGATTGTCCTTGTAATATCCAAACTTTATGCGCCCAGAGAGAATCGATTTTTTTGCTGCGTAGGACAAGAACACGACACAGAAAAGAATTGAAACAACAGAAGGTAGTGTCAGAATGAAGTGTTCTGTCGACAGGGTCTTTAATCACAGCCAAGCTTGAGCAGAACAGTTTGGCTTAGGTGACTATTGCCTCAATATATGGGGCCTTGACCTCAGGTATTACAGAGCTGTTTCAGTGCAGATTGAAAATAAAAATGGATTCACCCTGTCCTCCTGTGTGAGGGTAATGAAGATTAACAGCATCTGTCACTGGCCAAACCTGCTGATGTCATTAATAAGAAGCAGAGGGAGGGATGTGTGTTGTACGAATTAGGAATGAATAGATTTTAAACGCCAGAGTTACGTCATGATATTATGCATGACTACCTTAAAAACAGTAGTATAATGAAACTGCTACATTTCTGATGATCTTCTGGATCATAAACTGGTCTTGGCAGAGGCAGACAGATACTGGTTTTAGCAGAGATAGACAGATACTGGTTTAGCAGAAATAGACAGAGTGAATGTGGAAACCATGGAAACCATAGAAGAAACTGTGTGCGGCCCCTGTTTGGCACACACAAGCAGACTGACATGGGATTGACTCCCCGTTTTAAAATGAAAAGGAGCGTATGCTAGGTTGGATAGCTCTTTCATAATGTTCAGTATTCTCTTTTAAAATGAAATCCAGTGTGTGCTGTGTTGACCAGGATTTCTCCTCTAAAAGGCAACGAAGGGAAAGAGACAATCATAAAACAATCAGACCGGTGTCTGTAGACGGTACCAACCCAAAGGCCAGAGGGGGACAGAACACGTTAAGCTGTTTAGGACATGGACCACCTCCTGATCTCCAGTCCTCTCTCTGTAAGTCTGTACTCCCGTTAAGTCTGCGCTTGAAGCGTTTTTAGATCTGTATTAAATGGTTAAATGTCATCATTAAGAATGAATTCATTCATGTATATTTTTAACACAATAGACAGACAGAGACGTCAGAGGGAAGCATGACTCCTGAAACCCGACAGAAGGAACATTAGCACCAGCTAATGGCCCAGTAATGATTTGTGTCTTTACTTTCAGCTCCAGTACGGCAAGCAACAGCAGAAAAATCTTAAACCTGCTGTTAAATTCTGGATAATTCTGGAATAGTTCTGCTGCTATGGGACAGCAGTGCTGTGGAAACATGTGGAAAGTGACACAGGGAGAGGTGAGACAGATGGCACTGGAGAATATGATGTCTTTATCTGCCATAGACACCTGTGACATCACACAGAGAATCTGTGAGACAGACCGTATATATCAGTACCTCAGTGTACAGGGCTCACTGTGTGTCACTGCTATCGATAAGTCACAAACCAGAGTCCACCAGCAGCAGAGAGCAGGTCCAGAGTCTTCTCAGAGACCGTCTCCAATGGAGCACTTCTAAGGACCAAGGATATTAAACATATGTTTATTAGATGTGTGAGAAAACAGACAATGCTTGGCTATTGGGAACAGTCAGTACACCTGGGTACAGCACAGTTTTTAGTAGGGAACAGTCCGTATGCCTGGGTGCAGCACAGTTAGTGATAGGGAACAGTCAGTATGCCTGGGTACAGTAGTTTTTAGTAGGGAACAGTCCGTATGCCTGGGTACAGCACAGTTAGTGATAGGGAACAGTCAGTATGCCTGGGTACAGCACAGTTTTTAGTAGGGAACAGTCAGTGTGCCTGGATACAGCACAGTTGGTGATAGGGAACAGTCAATATGCCTGGGTACAGCACAGTTAGTATTAGGGAACAGTCAGTATGCCTGGGTACAGCACAGTTTTTAGTAGGGAACAGTAAACATGCCTGGGTACAGCACAGTTAGTATTAGGGAACAGTCAGTATGCCTGGATACAGCACAGTTAGTATTAGGGAACAGTCAGTATGCCTGGGTACAGCACAGTTAGTGATAGGGAAGGCCTTGTTCTGAAATTCTAGTCTGAGTACCATGATTTGGTTGGACTGATTTGTCTTTTGTTCTTCAGAGTCAGTTTACATAATGAGGGTCATAGAGTCAGTTTACATAGTGAGGGTCACAGAGTTTCATCCAAAACCGTTCATCAGCCAAGCAAGTGGAGCCTCTGCCCCCTGCTCACATCACGTCTATGACAATTACATCTATGTTCCCCTGCTGTTTACATCTCTCTGTGTCCACAGTTACTCAAGGGATTATTTTTCATATTTCACTGTTAATGTCAGTGGTACCTTCTCACATCCGTCATCACATTATGTAGACTGAGCATGTCTTTGTAACTAATTTCAGTTGGAATCTGTTCAGCATGACACAACTAGAATATTTTACACATTCCTCCCTATCACTCACCCCACTCCCCCTCTATCATTCACCCCACTCCCTCTCTATCACTCACCCCACTCCCCCGTTATCACCCACCCCACTCCCTCTCTATCACTCACCCCACTCCCCCTCTCTATCACTCACCCCACTCCCCCTCTATCATTGACCCCACTCCCCCTCCATCACTCACCCCACTCCCCCGTTATCACTCACCCCACTCCCTCTCTATCACTCACCCCACTCCCCCTCTATCATTCACCCCACTCCCTCTCTATCACTCACCCCACTCCCCCTCTATCACTCACCCCACTCCCTCTCTATCACTCACCCCACTCCCCCTCTCTATCATTCACCCCACTCCCTCTCTATCATTCACCCCACTCCCCCTCTATCATTCATCCCACTCCCCCTCTATCACTCACCCCACTCCCCCTCTATCACTCACCCCACTCCCTCTCTATCACTCACCCCACTCCCTCTCTATCACTCACCCCACTCCCCCCTCTATCACCCACCCCACTCCCTCTCTATCACTCACCCCACTCCCCCTCTATCATTCACCCCACTCCCCCTCTATCATTCACCCCACTCCCTCTCTATCACTCACCCCACTCCCCCCTCTATCATTCACCCCACTCCCTCTCTATCACTCACCCCACTCCCTCTCTATCACTCACCCCACTCCCTCTCTATCACTCACCCCACTCCCCCGTTATCTTCTCTCTCTTTGTCTGCATGTTCTCCTACTAGTTTACCATGCCTGGTAAGCCCTCCCACACCCAACTACTCTGTGTGAATGAGTGAAAATGCCATATTTCAAGAAGTTGCTTTTTAAGATATTCACAAAAGTGTGAGGATATAGAACCATTATTCTGAAGAATGGGTGATGAGTGCCTGTATTCTGCTCAGCAGATGGAAAAGCAGCAGGTGCTATGGTGAGTTGGGACCTCCTTTCCTATCATGGGTGTTCTGCAGTGAAGCTGCCTGACAGAGAAGGGAATTAACGTGTCAGGGAGAATGCTTTCACTACACTACGCACACTTCCCTACAAACACACACACACACACATACACACACGCACGCACAGACACACACACACACGCACACACACACACGCACACGCACACGCACACACACACACACAGCAACTAACTACAAACTGAGGGGAGAGCGTAAGGTGAGTTATTGTCAGTATATCCTGAGCCTGTGTCCTTGTGTGGGTGACCCTGTACCACTCTGCTTGTCTTCTATATGCAATATATGTGTGCAGCTGTTTGACATCCATCAGGATAAGCACACCACCCGGCACCCACTGGGAGAATTAGTGCTGATGAATAGAATTTTCTCAACCGCATTAGCACAGACAAACAAGCGAGAGGCAGATAACGCGCCTCCCATTTCATTGTCCTCTTCTGAAAGCAGAGCAGCTTGGCACTGCCCAACTCCCCACCTGAACCCAGCTTCAGTCGTACACCCCAGGCTGATGGGAAGAACTGCTCTAGACTTTGGCTGGCACAAGCCTGAGGGAATGGGACATCAGCACCAGTCAATGGGTTAACTAAACCATCAGACTTCTCTGCTGTTAATTGCATTCAGACAGGGTCATTTCATAAATTCATGTTATCTGCAATGCTCTCATTTCAGACTTCTCTAATGTTTTAAATAAAATGTTATCCATTCTAACATTCCGTGTCTTTACGCTTGGACATTTTTGTGTAAATGATTGCACTGAGAATCTATAAAAGCAGCAACACTTGTTACAGCCACACAGGGGTTTTTCTGCTGATCTGTATTCCAACGGATGAGAGGCAGTCCCATTCTGAAACAGCTTTCTGGCTGCAGTAGACAAATCAGATCAGCTGAACTGCATGTTTGACTGCTCCTTATTTCAAACCTCTGAATGGAAAGACTTATTAAGACTGAATGCACACGTCAGCCTCTATGCCTTTCATGGAGCATTTAGTTAATGAGCCAAACTGCTCAAGTATGTCCATTTGCTAATGAAGAGTCCTTATCAGCCACATCCTCAGACTTCTGCCACACATGCTGAGTATAGGTGGTGAATACTGAGGCAGAAACCCTACAGGGCTACAGACAAGAGATCTGCTCACACACACTACACCCAGGACACATTTATAGGAAAGGCTCTATGCTACTATAAAATTGAATGTTTCATAAAAATGTAATGCTTTATAAAGAGGATGGTTTCTACAGATGAAATTTCAACTATTAATTGGAATTTTTGCATTTTGAATCATTTAAAAAAAAATCTCATACTTTTGTGTGTAAACGAAATGAACTGATCACTTCCCATATACGGGTCTCATGAATGATTATGGACGCACTGTGAGTGTTTGACGACCCCACACTCCAGCTTTGTGTAACTGTTCCTACAGCTGAGGGCTGTACAGGCCCATTCACTCATTACTACCATTGCCATGGCTACAGCGAGACATCTGATTGGCTGTGAAAGGGGGCTGGGATTGGGATGTGTTTGAAAGAGGACTTAGTGAAACATGCATTTCAACCCCAGTTACAACCTTAGAATGCACATTCACTGGTGAAGTAGTGTAAAGACTCCAGTTCACAGCGACAAACACACAAATGGAATCAGTGCCAAACGGCTCGGCTGTCTCACGCTGGCACGGTGTCATGTGAAGAGAATGCTTGTTGGCGTTAATTTTCATTTTCTTTAAACAGTGTGTTGTTTCTCTTTTCCAGGTTTATGTCAGTGGAGCTGAGGAAAAAGCCAGCAAGTTTTCTGCTGAAGAATAATACACTTTCTCCAGTTATGAACATAGTATTTTATCATGAAAGATAATATAGTCAGAAGCTAATTAGAGTGTTTGTAAGTGTCAGACACAAAGTCATTTCCCAGTGGGATTCTTGCACCTCATATCTCTCAGAGATAGCCATGATTTCCTTCATTTTTTAATTGAACTCCTACAAGAACTTAATAGCTTTTCCCAGAGCATTCAGGCAGCCAAGCAGGTAGAGGTATGCATTAACTTGGACTAATTATTTTACAGTCAAAAAGTGCAGGAACTGACTGTTTTAATGTTGGATGTGATTGTTCCCAAATTTAAATGTCAAAATAGGAAAAAAGTCCAATTCGAATAACTAAACAACTACTGTTATTACTAACTAGGATCTGACTGGGTTTTGTGAGTGAAATCTATTTCTACACATGGGCCAAAAAGGAACGTGATTGTAGATAATGTGTATTTATCTATTCTCAACATCTGCCCGTCTGTGTGCACCTGGCAAGGCTGGAAATCTCATACAATGAACAGTCACTGGATTGATCCAGGAGTACTGTGTTTGTTTGTTTGTTTGTTTAGTTTTTTTGCAGCAGCAGCTCTACACACCAGTGTATTTGACATTCACCAGAGATGATGTTGACCAGTGAACTGTGTTTGATGAAAAACGCACAGTCTGGAACACTTTTTAAAAACTCTTTTTTTTAGCTACACTTTTTAACCTCAATTAGCCTTGAATTCCCACAAAGCACTATGTTGAACTCCTCACACATATTTGGAAAAAGTACTTCTGGTGAATGCTACCAAGTGGCTTTTTAAGTGTTGATTATACCATCAGCTCTGTGGTTATGACCCGAGATGATTTGAGTTATATGAAGTCTGAGTTGTCTGAAGTTTATCATTTAATTAATGTATATTATCAATTTACAAAATGATTTCCTCCCAGAACACAAAGCAGAATAATATTCGACATCCTACTGAAGGAACTGGGAGTGTAGCAGGGGGAACCTGTCCTTGGACATCCACAGGGGTTTACGAGCATGCTGTCAGACAGAGCAGGGCTGCAGGAGAGGAAATTCACACCTTCTGAGAGACAAACAACAGAGTCTCTTCAGTGTGAGCAGGCAGGAGCTGAGAACACAGGGGTGCTACAGAGGGACACCCATGAAGAGAGGGGCAAAACCATCAGACAGGGGCACACAGGAATTTTTAATTGTCTACCTCAGAGGCCGACTGTCTGTCTGTGGCTCACATACACGGCACACACACACTCTTGTCCTTGTCACCAAGCTGTCAAGTTTGTGTTTGGTCAACTCTCATCTTTACTTGCAAGCGTTGCTCTTTCATTAGTAAAATCAATAGGGTCATATGATGAGCTCCAGCAGCCAACCTGCAGAGACTGAGTGTTCCGAAAAAATCAGCAGCTCGTGTTCCCTCATTGGTCGACCCACTCCCTTCGCACCAGCAGAATGCAAATGGTGGCATTTTTGTGTCACTCTCTCCTTGAGGACTCAGCAGATGCAGTGAGTAACTGATGCTGTCACCTTCTTGTGCGTCTTCAGGACCATGTCTGCGAATCTGAAAGGCAAGTGTGGGGCTGGGGAATTCTACAGGAGCTGACATGTGAATGTTAGAAGCGGGAATGTTGATCCCCGTCGTGCATAATAAATCAAACATATTGGCTAAAGCACATGATCTTTAGCCCAACTGTGATGCGTCTTTGGCATTGGCATGCCTGTGGTGGCCCTGGCTTTTATTCATGTCATTTTATTTCCTCGAAGGAAGTAGATCTGGTTGATCTTTCTTTCAGTCCTGTGATCCTGTCCTGTGAACTGGAGAGTGATGAGATGTTGAGAAGTGATGGCATGATGAGGTGGGTGCAGTGTGGCTCTTTTCTGTTCTGCCCAGACCACATCCATTAGGACGGAATCCTCAGATAATGCTTTAAGGCACCTCCTCAGCACAAGGATTCACACTGTGTTCGGTAATCAATTCTCATCAGCACGGCTTTGTCATCCACCTCTCTGGCTGCGGCCACACAGCACACAACACCACAACAGATGGGGCTGCTAGTCTGGATTTACTCTTGCATTACTGAGTGTGAAGTCTTCAGAATAACAGAGCAGAGATTCACTGCAAGCTCACACTCTCCTCTGTGTGCATGTAGAGATGAGCTAAAAGCCAGTGGAGCATAGAGTGCATAAACATCGGAGAGTTCCCCGTTCCCAGCACCCCCCCCCCCCCCCCCCCCCCCCCCCAGCCCAAGCCCCCGCTCCACGCTGCATCTGTTTCAAATATGACTGAGTGAAATATAGAGAATACGACTAACAGGGACATCAGGTTTCACCAACTGTGCAAGCGGATTCTGTTTGACTTCATGTCTGTTTATTTTTTTAATAGTGGTTTTGCAAATTGTGTTTCAAATTCCCATCATGATAACTCCAGTGGCTCTTACAAGATCCGAAACAATCATCTGAGTGTTCAGACACTGGATTCACAAAACAAAGTGAATCCGTATCTTCAGCTCGGGGAGGCTGCTCTGTTCTGTGAATACAAAGAGCAGTGATGTAAGCCTGCAGCAGCGGAAGCAAATAACTAACACATTGTGCATGGGCAGAGGCCGCTCCTCCCTGCTGCTGTAGAGATCCACAAATGGACAGTGACAATACAAAGTCGTCTGCTCCAGACAAACAGGGTGAGTTGAGACAAAGCCTAACTCTGTATACAGAGAGGGCCTGGTACAATGGTACCAGAGTAGAATAAACTGTGATAAATGGTTAATCGAGATAAACACGGCTTTATGCTCTTTCACCCTTTCTCCAGTCTTGACTGTCTGTGAGAGACAGGTCTGTGAGAGACAGGTCTGTTGAACCACAATGTGCTAATAAACACCTGTGCTTGCAAGGACAGGTTGTTCTGTCTGTCTGGTGTCAGAGGAATCTACTGAGATAAGAGAGAACTGGTCTGGTGTAACCAGCAGCACTTTCTGGACAGATGTGTCTCTTTTTGGCCACCGTAGTTCACCGTACGCACAAGCCCCGCCTTCCCACAGCTGTCTCTGTTCCTGAAATTAACTTAGCATTTGCGAGGTTTTAAAACCAGGAAGATTTGGCTTACTAGGGATAGGCTCCTTCCACTCTAACCCTTACTTGTGGAGAATACACATGGACTACAGAAAGGTTGGTCTTACTTGAGTGTTTTAATTTCGTTTAACATTTCTTTGAAATAACATTCATGGTAGGGGTGTGCATCTCTCCCTTCTAAGACGATCCGATATGCATCTAGACCCATGGGCGACGATACGATTCAGGGACGATACACTGTAATACGGAATGATTCGATGCGATGCGATACGATTCAATCTGATACAGTTTTAACATTTGTTTAATGTAGAGGTGCTGTGTGTGTGTTTGTGATGTGAAATCCTAGATACTGGGACACGTGGAGTGAATTTGATGAGCTGGCCCCCACCACTCCAGGTCCCGGCCCTCATCGGCCCATACCTGCATTCTGGCGCATTGACTTTGCGTCTTTCTCTATCTGACAGCCAGTGCTCCGGTCTTGCGGTTTTCATCCTTTGCTCTGTCCCTAGTTAAAGGGTTTTTATTCATATTGTCTATTTTTTTTCATGATGAAGCCATGTTACTAATGACTTATTCCGCCTTAGGATTCATGTTATTTATTAAATAAAGTTGCCCAGTTGACTGGAACACATATCTCTGTATTATTTTTATACAGCTTATCTGTGCTTTGGGGAGCCTCTCAGCTTGCGTTGGTTGTTACAAATCTTAAGGTGCAAGTCTTTAGGTGGGATAGTCTGGTCTGGTCTCATGCTATATATCACCTTGTAATGTTTGGCCACACTGGGATAAGAGAGAACTGGTCCGGGATAAGGGAGAACTGGTCTGGGATAAGGGAGAACTGGTCCGGGATAAGGGAGAACTGGTCTGGGATAAGAAAGAACTGCAGAGAGACTTGAATAGTTCCATCAGCTGTAGAATGGTCGATTCAGCATGGGGCAATTATCTTTTCCTATCTGATTAAAGCGATTCTCCCACTGTGTGTGTGAACCTAAACGGTTGGTGTGTGCTTTGTCTGCACATTTGGCCTGTCTTTGCCCTGTGTGTGCAGAACCAGGAAATGATGTCATTTTAAAAGGGAAGCTGTGAAATTAGCAAACAGTTTAGACTCATTTCACTACTTACCAATAGCACTGAGAAGTCATGGCCATCATCCCGGCCGTCTGGACAGGACCGGATACATATAATTCTTACGGCCATTGTCCCTGTCGACTGGACCAGACCAGAGACAAGTAAGGTGGGTCCACCAACCAGACTGTTCAGGTATTGTTAAATGTGAATTTCTCTGTTTTGCATAAACAGTCCTCCTGAACTGTTCTATTCACAGTCAAATTTTAGATGCTGAACCTGTTTCGCATAATTATCAACATGTAGCTACTGATATATTTTTTATTTTCAGGGTACACTTAATGTCTTCACATTGTTAGACTGTTTATACTGACACTTCCTTTAAAAGGACAGCATCCATTAACTTATTGGGACTTTCACTATGGAGTTTTAAAATAACCAAAAGTATAAGCAAACAGGAGCTAATGACTGCTCACCTGTGTCTCACCGTGACTGGACAATGTGCAGGGCAGGCCAGCAGAGCTCTGA
Organism: Chanos chanos; assembly: GCF_902362185.1. NCBI lineage: Eukaryota > Metazoa > Chordata > Actinopteri > Gonorynchiformes > Chanidae > Chanos > Chanos chanos. Next base: position 346,527 of record NC_044496.1, on the reverse strand, counting down.
TGATTCTGAATCAATACAGAAAAACACATGCAAGACATCGCATCAATCTCTGTATCAATCTCTGTATCAATCTCTGCCTTCTTTTCTTCACTCAAATTCTGCTCAGTGTGATTCTTCCTCGACTAGTTTGTGCCGAGAATCTGATAATCTGGATCACAAAATGGAAGAATTAGCACATAAGCGTCCTAAATATAACATCATAAATACAGTATTTATGTAATGCGTAGATTAATACACCCACTGTGCGTCTGTGGAAAAACAGCAAAATCAAGGAGCTGCAGAATGAGCAGACATAGAGAGAAAAAGAGTCTAGAACATTTTGTTGAAAATATCTGGATGCCTGAATTTGCTGGCCTCTTCAGTGCAAACAGAGAAGTGTATTAATAGCTCCCCCAAACAAATCAGCCTTTGATTCATTGTTGTCCCATCCATCACTGTGTCCAGGTGAAAATCCCCCTTGGCAGCAGGCTTTTAAATGTCAGGCCCAGTCCGCCATGCTGCGCGAATGGAAACTTAATGAGGCTTCCAGAGTAGGGGGACCAGTGGAATCAATACAGGCGCATTACCATGCTGTCCCAGTATAGATGGCCCACTCTCCCACAGCAACCATCGCTCTCCACCCCTCACCCATGGCCCTGTACTGTATGGATCACTCCAGCCTCCTGTGTCTCTGAGCTCTACAGGAGGTGTTTTGGCCAGCAGACTGCAGAGAAATAGATTTTTCTCAAGGCCTGTCAGTGATCAGAGCAGGACACGTGTGACTGGACAGAGCACTCATTGCTCCTCTGAAGACAGTGTGTCCTGAATGGTCCTCAGCAGCACGGCATGTCTGTTATTGAGGTGTAAGATTTCATTGTAAATAGACATAATCAATATGCAGTCTAAGTTGTGGAGACTTGGTTAAACTGTGTGTGATGACTAGAGGTTACAGGAGGTGATGGGGTGGGACCGGGGACCGGGGGCTGTGGGCTGGTCACTGATCAGAAACCCATCATGTTAAATGTCAGGTCAGTGATGGGGGGGGGGGGGGGGTGTCTAGCAGGCTGGAGCCAGCCATAGATTTCTGCTCAGCTGGGCTCACTCTCCAGTGTGTTTTGTCAATTTTAGGGCCATCATTTGGAGCCAGTCCACGACCTGGGCCTGAACCTTTGCAAAACCAGCCAAGGATCTCGGATGGCTTTATCGCAGGAGCTACAGCAGACCCTGGTCCTCTCACAGGCCTGGTGTTCTCATCCTGCAACTGCAATACAGCATTCACTGTTTCACAGCACAGAAACACAGTGCACCATTCAGCTCACCACCTCTCATAAGCCAATCACACCACTCAGGGTTAATGTGTGATTAATGAGTTTTTCTAACACATTTAGCATAGCACTGAACATGAGAGGAAAAGTATGGCATCGTAAGAGATGGTCTGTAAATATATAAGATGCATTTACATGGACATTGGTTTTGCAGTAGCTCAGCCAGTGTAATATTTCTAGGTACCTGGGCTGGATATAACCTCTGGACAACATAAGTAAGGTGAGCTGAGTGGTTTCAGCTGATCTCTGTGCTATTCCAAACTCAAACATGTCAGTGTTCATTCTGGCCTGTTAGACTGTAATGAAGTTTTTGGGCCAGGGGCTTTGGAGTGGGCTGCCTCACAGATCCTGGCTGAAATGAAAGACTTCCTCACAGCTGAAAAAGTGCCAGAGAACTGAACAAGGCCTCCCACATGGAACAATCCCTTCTTTATGTTTTTTCCCTGATTAATTCAGACTGATTTAAATAAACTGCCCAAACTAACATAAATTATTGATTAAAATGTAAATTTTAAGATGAAACCAGTGACTCACTCCCTATAGTGATCCGAGCTCTTTGCCGTTAATGCTGTTAACTATAAGCTGTAGCTTGCTTACCTTAAGAATAAGACCAGGTCTGTCTATGGTTTATGACAGTCCAGTCCTCTCAGTTAATGTATATGTTAGTGCGAATACTGGGACTGGGTAGAAACCAGACCTTAGGACTTTGTTTTGGTTATGCTCCTGTATAACAGGTCAAAGGAAATGGAGCCACACAGCAATAAGCAGGACACACAGTGAGATTTTATCCAGTTGTCACAAAGTGAAGTTTTTTTAATAATACAGTAGAGGACAACCATATCCATTTCTAATAGAACGATATCCATTATCCAATATTTTTTCCCATAGACAGAGAAGTGCAGACAGTCAGAGAGGTGTTTAGCTCTTCTCTCAAACACAGGTCTCTTTATACAGGTTTATACTGGTCTCAGATTCTTTTCTCTCTCCTTTTACATGTTTGTGCGGTTGTAGATGAAGTGGTAATGGCCTCAAAGTATGGTGCATGGTCTAAAGGGGTTGTACTTGAGCACTTAATTAACTCATGGGTGTGTTTTGGGCATAACATGCAATAAACCAATCAGTGTCAGCTCCCTTTCCCTTTAAAAGCCAGTTGCGCTGGCACCTTGACGGGTGGCTATCACAATGGCAGACTTTCCAATGAGACGAAAAGAGCGATTCACTGCCGAAGAGACAGAGCTGCTCGTGCACGAGGTGAAAGCGTGGAAACCGCAGGGTTCCACCGAATCTCCCCGAGGTGAAGAAAGTGTGGGAGGAGGTAGCAGAGAATGTATTCTCGTCTTCTGGCAATACCAGAACAGCTGCACAATGCCATGATGACAAACCAACAGGGTACAGTGCACAATGCCATGATGACAAACCAACGGGTACAGTGCACAATGCCATGATGACAAACCAACGGGTACAGTGCACAATGCCATGATGACAAACCAACGGGTACAGTGCACAATGCCATGATGACAAACCAACGGGTACAGTGCACAATGCCATGATGACAAACCAACAGGGTACAGTGCACAATGCCATGATGACAAACCAACAGGGTACAGTGCACAATGCCATGATGACAAACCAACAGGGTACAGTGCACAATGCCATGATGACAAACCAACAGGGTACAGTGCACAATGCCATGATGACAAACCAACAGGGTACAGTGCACAATGCCATGATGACAAACCAACGGGTACAGACCACACAGGCCTGTTGAATCATTTTATTTTGCATTGACACCTGTTACAAAGCCATGCAATAAATGAACTGTGATTGTCATGCAGCTTCACTGAGTGATAAGTAATATAACTATTTATATATATATTTATATATAAGTAATATAACTATTTATATTATCTCTCCTTAATTTTTTGCTATTCTACTGTTATTTATTGCTATTGTTGCTGCAACTGTCAAGGAGCCAAAACCTAAGAATTCGACTCTCTCATACTCGTATAATGAGCCGTAACAATAACCTTGAATCTTGATGATCCTGAGGACACAGGACCCAGAAGGCAGGAGCAGGGTGTAGCAGTGGAGGGAGAAGAGATGGAGGAACAAACATCCTCGAGGTTGAGAGGAGAGATGAGCTGACCCAGGTCCAGGACAATTTGCGAATACACATGTAACTTTACATGCTGCATCTCAAATTACCTGGACGCTGATGGAATGGGTTCCCTTACGGTTCACGTAGGCTGTATGAGAGTGTTCTCTGCTGGGGCACATAGTTGTACATGTGTGAAGTCGATCACCCCTAGAATCCCAGGGAATCCAAAGTTTGCCAAGAACTCCTGTTTAACCCAATTTTGGTTGTCTGTTGTTATGGGGAACTGAATATATTCATGGGCATGTCAGACTAGGCTTGAGGTAACTGCATGCATGGCCGAACTTGCGGCAGATTGGGATATGCCTCCAACTGAACTCGTGGATGCTGTAATGACCCACCCACAAAGAAATGTAGTGCAGCTGTGACTTTCACAGGGAGTGCATAGGGACAGCAGGCATTAGTCCCCAGCTCATCTGCCAGGAGAGATTACTGATGTCTGTCATAGCCTGGCGGGATCAGCGCAGTTTACACATGCACTCCTCTTTGCCGAGGGACAGATATGTGGTACTTAACTGATGGACCCTCTGCCTCCGCTGTCTCCCAATCCTCTGTCCAGTTGGCAGTTTCAGGGGGATGAGGGAGGATGCCATCCCCCTTGTTAGCAAAATGACCAAAATGCATCCCCCTCGTTAACCTGTGTATTGTGTATTGTGAGAAACATGAGAAAACCCTGCCTGAATAAACTCAGTCTGCTGCATAAAATCTAAAGGTGTATTTACTCATTACTTTAATACACAGTTATAAAAAGATAACTGTAATCGGGAGAGAAGGAAGATAACTGGGTAAAACGGAATTTTAGAATTAGAAATGTCACAGTTATGGTTAAGGCATCCTGCAACAGTGTCCTTTGGGAGGTGTACATGGGTGTGTGTTTTGGTCGGTGGTGTGGGAGCAGGGGTGTGCTCCCATTCCATTAGGAAATACCCCCCATTAAAAAATAACACGTCATCTGCTGCCTCTGTCCAATCAGGTACTCCATTTTTTTCTGTGAGAATCAAGCATTCATGAGCGTATGCACTGATATTTAGCAGAAGTTTTAACAAGTGATGTTTTGTTAACCTACTAAGTCTTGTAATAATGTAGCACAAACATCATTTTAAAAGAGTTCAGATGGAATCGATCCATTGACAGATGTTTCGCTGAGTCTTGACAGATGTCCTCAACCTCAGGAATCTGTCTAAATATTGTTGTGTATTTTGCCATGATCAGTCTAACAATTAAATTTCATTTGTCATTACTGCGATTATCTACATGGCCTGGCCAAAAAAAAAGCAGCCGTTTGGATTTGGAACCTCTGGAGGCAGTGTTATGATATGAGGTTGACTCTGGAGGCAGTGTTATGATATGAGGTTGATTCTGGAGGCAGTGTTATGATATGAGGTTGACTCTGGAGGCAGTGTTATGATATGAGGTTGATTCTGGAGGCAGTGTTATGATATGAGGTTGACTCTGGAGGCAGTGTTATGATATGAGGTTGACTCTGGAGGCAGTGTTATGATATGAGGTTGACTCTGGAGGCAGAGTTATGATATGAGGTTGATTCTGGAGGCAGAGTTATGATATGAGGTTGATTCTGGAGGCAGTGTTATGATATGAGGTTGACTCTGGAGGCAGTGTTATGATATGAGGTTGACTCTGGAGGCAGTGTTATGATATGAGGTTGATTCTGGAGGCAGTGTTATGATATGAGGTTGACTCTGGAGGCAGTGTTATGATATGAGGTTGACTCTGGGGGCAGTGTTATGATATGAGGTTGACTCTGGAGGCAGTGTTATGATATGAGGTTGATTCAGTTGGTCAGGTCTGGTCTCAGCAACATTATGTGACAATAAAATGAAGTCAGCTGAGTACCTCAATGTGATCAATATTAGTACCTCAATTCTGATCAGTATGATGACTTTTGTTTGTTTTTGTTTTTGTTTTGTTTGTTGTGTGTGGCTGCATGTCCCTGTGTGTGTAGCTGACAGGGTTTACGCATGCCTTGCACCCGCCTATGTTACTATCTCAGTAGCCCCCTTAAAATAACAATGAAAGAACTAGGCCAGACTTGAGACCAGGTTTTTGTTGGTTTAAGTGCAGAGGCTTTCAGTTGCAGTCAAAATATCAATGCACTTGACCACCCCTCATCTTTAGACCAATCCTCCCAGATAGGCGCAAGTGCATTTTGCTATTTATACTGCGTTGGTCTGAAACTAACAAAGATACCTGCGTTTCAGTTTGCGCCATGTTGGGCTGGGTATAAGATAGAGCACTGTCTGTGTGTGTGTGTGTGTGTGTGTGTGTGTGTGTGTGTGTGTGTCTGCGTGTGCGCGTGCATGCGTGTGTGTGTGCGTGTGTGTGCGTGTGTGTGTGGGGGTCATTTATCAGGAGGGACGAGATTGTGAGACTGATTTTAAAGATTACCCACCAGTGGAAAATGCTGCCCATCCATTTGGTCAGACCTGGACAGATCTTTTTAGCTGCTGCATTTCTAATGAAGAAACCAAAGCATAATCACTCACTTCAGAATGCAAGAGAGCCCTTCAACTCCAAAAAAAAAACCTCAGTCTTGAGCCCCTTGCCATTTTCGCCCTCTGTTTTTTTATGCTGAGGTTTCTTAGGCTGTGGCTAAGCCGTCCAAGCAGTCTTCAGCACTTACTTTCTGAGATGAAGCAGCTCCCATTAACGGAGCTTCCACAATTCCCAGTATTTTCCTGGCTCAAGTGAGGGTAACACAGTATACAGACAAAGCCCCGTTCATGACAAAGTACACCACACAAAAAACAAATATTCTAAGGAGTGCTTTAAATGGTTCTGAAGGGAAAAGTCCAGGTGTTGAATGCTCCCACGGTTGTGTAGAAATGTCACACTTCTGTGTTCATTTTATGCTGTCTTTAAGTTATAAACATCTACTTATTGAAATAAACATTCCTGAACAGAGCACCTCAGGAGAGTGATCTAAGTGAATCTGTGGAGGATAAGGAAAAGAGACCAAAAAAAAAAAGTGACATATTTCATATTTGATGTCTTTCCAGCACCTCAAAGATGGAAATGTTAACTTTTCACCATTGTATAAACCCAGCTCAGAGAGATTGGGTTCTGGGATGTGAGGAGGCTTTACTTTTCCGTTTATCCTCCAAGTGGGTGAAATTTATGAGCAAGTGTGCCAAGACTTCAGCAGCAACCTTATCAAGCATTCACAGGAAAGCACAGCCAGAAAGGCTGTGATCTATGTTTCAATACTGAACGTGAAACAGAGAACAGACCTGGGGGGAAATTATGAAAAAATACCATTTTCAGATCCTAGTTTTCTCACTCTTCTCCACTGGGATGTTTTTGTTTTTACTTTTGCTATTTGTTGCCGGCATCAGTGTCTTCAATTTATTCAAAGTCTACAGCTTCATTTCCTGTGGTCATTGATTTGTAACTTTGCCTCAAGGCAATGTAAAAGCCTATTGATTCGCGCTTTTGCTCTGTGTTTCACCCGCTCCTCCCGTGAGTCACAGCAAATGCAGAGTGTGTGGGCAGTCGAGGAGGCTGGGAGACCTCGCTATAACAGGACTGAGGTCAGAGCTCCTCCTCTAATACTGAATTAAGAATGCAAATGCCATGCTACCGTTCTGGAGGAATACTACCAACATGAAATGTTCTCTGCCTTTGCAGTCTGCTCAGTGGAGTTGAAGTTTAAGACTCATCACTTAGCTCCGGTCACAACACACACCTCTTATCATAGCCACATCTCTTTACACCATTTTAACAGTTTAGCTCCATATCTATGACAAGGTGAAATCTTCACCACAGGAAAGAAAAAGAAAAAAGGTCCTTCGTTTTTGATTGGTGATATGCTGACTGTGAGATAATTATGGCCAGGTGGAACTGAGCTCAACAGCTCTCCTGGGTTGATCTGCCTACAGTCTGGCATCGCTGTCAGATATGTGGCAAAGTGCCGACCTAAAGAGCCCATCTCAAACGACACACATCTAATGTACACACACTACACACCTAAAGAACCCATCTCAAACGACACACATCTAATGTACACACCTAAAGAACCCATCTCAAACGACACACATCTAACGTACACACACTACACACCTAAAGAACCCATCCCAAACGACACACATCTAACGTACACACACTACACACCTGAAGAACCCATCCCAAACAACACACATCTAACATACACACACTACACACCTAAACAACCCATCTCAAACAACACACATCTAACATACACACACTACACACCTAAAGAGCCCATCTCAAATAACACACATCTAACGTACACACACTACACACCTAAAGAACCCATCCCAAACGACACACATCTAACATACACACACTACACACCTAAAGAGCCCATCTCAAACGACACACATCTAACATACACACACTACACACCTAAAGAGCCCATCTCAAATAACACACATCTAACATACACACACTACACACCTAAAGAACCCATCTCAAACGACACACATCTAATGTACACACCTAAAGAACCCATCTCAAACGACACACATCTAACATACACACACTACACACCTAAAGAGCCCATCCCAAACGACACACATCTAACGTACACACACTACACACCTAAAGAACCCATCCCAAACAACACACATCTAACATACACACACTACACACCTAAAGAACCCATCTCAAACAACACACATCTAATATACACACACTACACACCTAAAGAGTCCATCTCAAATGACACACATCTAACATACACACACTACACACCTAAAGAACCCATCCCAAACGACACACATCTAACATACACACACTACACACCTAAAGAACCCATCTCAAACGACACACATCTAACGTACACACACTACACACCTAAAGAGCCCATCTCAAATAACACACATCTAACGTACACACACTACACACCTAAAGAACCCATCCCAAACGACACACATCTAACATACACACACTACACACCTATAGAGCCCATCTCAAACGACACACATCTAACATACACACACTACACACCTAAAGAACCCATCTCAAATAACACACATCTAATATACACACACTACACACCTAAAGAACCCATCTCAAACAACACACATCTAATGTACACACACTACACACCTAAAGAGCCCATCTCAAACGACACACATCTAACGTACACACACTACACACCTAAAGAGCCCATCTCAAACGACACACATCTAACGTACACACACTACACACCTAAAGAGCCCATCCCAAACGACACACATCTAACATACACACACTACACACCTAAAGAGCCCATCTCAAACGACACACATCTAACGTACACACACTACACACCTAAAGAGCCCATCTCAAACGACACACATCTAACATACACACACTACACACCTAAAGAACCCATCTCAAACGACACACATCTAACGTACACACACTACACACCTAAAGAACCCATCTCAAACGACACACATCTAACGTACACACACTACACACCTAAAGAGCCCATCTCAAACGACACACATCTAACATACACACACTACATACCTAAAGAACCCATCCCAAACGACACACACTACACACCTAAAGAGCCCATCTCAAACGACACACATTTTGACCTTCAGCTAAAGCTAATTGCCTCTTCACAAAGTCTGCAGACTTTGATAGGTAGGGTGAGATGAGTTTCCCAACATTTACAACACTTGACCTCTCCACCCTCCTCATGTTCACAGCCCCTCCACACTGCTACACTCTCTGTCTGAGCTTTATTCCACAGGAACCCAATATAGCACCGCTGCACAGTATCACTCACATTACCTGAGACAGCTGTCAGAAAGAGAACCATCAGCTCCCTCCAGCATGGTCAATGTGTCACTGCTACAGTCATCACCATCTCTCAAACAAGCCCAGAGTGATCTCTGAAGACCTCAAGCAATGAAACAAAACACCACCATTCACACTCGGTAGCATAATGTTTACATCACTCAGCACATGGGATGTGCTAAATGCTAAAAGTGCTAAATGAAATGCAGATCTTTTCAGCATCAGAAACCTTTGCCTTGCAATTATATCAAATCAAATTCCATCAAATCGCCAGACTGATGAAGTGTAGCAGGAATGTTCGCAATGCCAAGCACTTTCAGTTAAAACATTTGGCTCATAGCTCTAGTGGAAATGAAGAGATTGTCCTATTCTCTTAGCCTTCATTGGTTTAAACATTGGAGGGAAAACATTATGGATTATCACTGAGAAGTTTGAGTCAGATCCGTCAGTTTGCCTCTTTTGAGATGGAGAGGTAGCTTACAGCCAATGCACACGCAGTAACTGCTCTGCCCATAACCTCAGTTCTTCAAACTAAATTTCATCTTGATCAAACCTGTTCTTTATAACATTTAGTTTGTTGTTGAAGTTCATTAAAAAGAATAATTATGATTAAAAAATGTTGAGTAACTGAGTGAGTCATTTGAGTGAAGAAGTAAATTCACTGATCGCTGCTGACTTTTTCATGAAAATCGGACTGTTCTGTTGCCTTGTGACTTAAACAGCACCGCAGGCTGTCAGCACATAAACATCCAGTCAGTGCCACAGAAAATGCAGAAATTAATCAACCTTAGTTATTGTACCTCAGTGGTTCATTTATGTTGTTCCCAAACCAACTCTATCTGACTTTCAGACTGAAAACCACCAAACTCTTTCCATTAAGTAATGACTTCTCACACAGCAAAATGCCATGATGTTAATTAAGTAGTGTTCTTCAGAAAACGAAAATGAAGTTATTAAAGCAAAGCCATTTAAATCCTGTGTGTCACTCTAATAGGGAGGGGGGGTGGTAAGTGTGTTTAAAACCTGTGTGTGCCACTCTTGTGTGTGTGTGTGTATATATATATATATATATATACATACACACACACACACACACACACAGAGGGACAGAGAGAGAGGTAGGTCTGTTTAAATCCTGTGTGTCATTCAAATACAGAGAGAGAGAGAGAAAGGTAAGTGTGTTCAAATGGTAAATTATGAAGGTTCACCCCAGGCTCTTGTCTTTATTATGGTTCATGTCTCAAACAGAACCTTTGACAGTTTCCATGTTTCTGTGACATGGTGATCTACATCTTTATGGCACAAGACAATTTAAACCATACAAATCAAACCGTAGGACAATCCACCGTTAACACTCCTATTCTCGTCCAGATGTTATGGAGTGTTCGGCTATGTGCACTGAAGTGTAATGATTATTTTATGAAACTAATATATCAAATCTTTAGGGTTATTTTTATTTAATGCCTTTTAGCTTTGCCAACATTTTGGTTGTACAAGCCCCTGGCAAAACATATGTTTCATTTTCAGATGCAGCGTTAGAGTGAAATGACAAATATGCCAACTATCCCAGTCATGCTCATACTCTACACTCTCTCAGCAGTGCACTGGCCTGTTTTCTGCTGTGGTTCATGGCTCCTGCACTAATGGCCGATGAGTGATTTAGGTTTCATCGTTTTGCCTGCTGTTTTATGTGATATGAGGATAAAAACAAATTAAAAATCATCTTAAATCATAATGTCATTCAGCGTGTGCAGGGCTCTCAGCCAGTCCACAGTCTGTTCCCAAGCACAAGAAACATCCAGAAAATCTACTAAACTGGCACAGTTGTGGTCACACATTTGGCCAACGTTCAGTAGAACCCGTATGCAACAGAAATATATTTTATGTATATGACCCTCCAATATATTGCTATTGTAGGTTTTTCATTAATTGTCACTTAAACACTGGTCTAAGAATATTTTCACCATGTATACAAGTAACACAGATAAGAGGAGATGACACAGGCATATGTTTTATAAGTTTGGGCAGTCATCATATGTACTGAGAAACATATTTAATAATGTATGTAATAATATAATTACAATATGTTACAAAATATAACAGACAATATATTTGCTATATATTGAAAAATATATAAATTATTGCCCCTTTCCAAATATCATAAATAGTGTTATATTTCCAAAATATAACATTTAATATATTTAAAATATATTCCAGTAATATACCTTTAAATACATATTGACATATCTTACTTAGTTACTTATTACTTACTTACTTATTAACTAAATTGGATGGAAAATATATTTATGTAATGATTGTTTATATTGTTCCCTGTTATCATATCTACAACCCTCACTATGTAGAATACCAGTCTCCGGAACACTAAAGCTGCTTATACATGACTAGCTTCAGAAACTCTCTTTGCTAGTGTTTTTCTTCTTAGGGGAGCGTCACGCCACCGTTCCGACCTCAGCGTAGCATAGCGTTCAAACCAGGCGTTGTAACTCTCCACTCAAAGTTCACGTTGGTTGAACTTCGACCCCGTTTGCCGCTGACCTTTCCGAGCGTAACCAATAACTCTACAGTGTGACACCGCTGTGAAATATAAACATAGAATTTAAAGATCCAATCAAAGTCAAAATGGAGGACAAACGCGAAGCTAACACTGGGTGTGTCAGACTTTTCAGAGTTGTATGACACCACATCAAAGTGGTACCATGACCTTGCAAAAAAAAAAAAAAAAAAAGAAAGAAAAGAAAAAAAATGATGCATGGTGAAAAGTTAGCGTCGAGATGAGCTGGGGCTCCACCAGGTTTGTAGATTCGGCTGTAATAATTTTTAGTTACTAGCTACATACCCGGCATACTCAGAAGCTTGCTGAATATTACATATATAGCTTTTTTCTGTCGTTTGCTGAAGTACATGTTCCGCAAAGTTGTTGAGATAGTAAGCACACAAGGTTCTGTCTTCATATATAAAAATGTACAAATAACTGAACGGATTCCGTGTGTTCTGCTGAAGTAGCTAGCTAAAGTTATTGAGCACTTTTGGTTTCAGCCCTGTGAGGTCAGACATCATGCACAAAGTTCCCAAACATAAAACAACGTGTGTTAACGTTCTTAACCATTGAGCCTCACATTTAAATTGTAAAACTGTTCAGAAACACGGACTACTTTTACAAAAAACGGAAACTACCATTAATATATGGAACACGTGGCTATCAGAAATTACTGCATGGCAATAAAATGTTCAAAAATTACTTTAATTAATAGGGCCTAATTAATTTACCTGAAACCTGCAGCACTCTGGCATACTCACCCGGCCAGCCGTTCGTTGGCTTCTTGGTATTTGTTCGGCACTCAACTAAGTATGATTTACTTAAATCTGATGAATCAAAATCCACAACCCATTTACATTCAACTATACTAATAGTGCCCTTGTGCAGACTGTTAGTCCATGTTATTAAAGCAAACCTCGACATAACTTGCAAACAAGTTTAACAGACGTCCTCTGTTGCTTATGTTGTCAATGGCTGTTTCCACAGATGTTTTGACAGAACCTAGCTTATATAATCTCATGCCAGATCTCCATCGCTGGCTTCCTGAGATTATATTCGTATTATCACAACATGAAACTAACTACTTCCCCTATCAGGTGGTGAAGAGTTGGCAAAAAGCAGTCAATGAGGATTGCTACTCTGAGAATAGAATTTATCTAAGCAGGTAAATTTAGCAGCAGACCTGAGGCAATGCCACTGGTCAAAGCCTGATGGTTGCTGTGTAGCTTAAACATGACATTACCATTTGGATGACATTAATTTGATTATCTAACATGGCTCAGAGCATCTCTGAGCCATACTGTGATATGTATTGATACTGAAAAAATCCCTTTGATTATTATATATTGATTTTAACCATACAAAACTGTTAAAATGCAAATGCAAAAATGACGTGTTTTCAGTATTGACTGCCAAATATATATACGATTTCTGATTAAAGTATGAATGATGAATATATTTTCTTTATTTATACACTGATAAATTGACAACTGACAGAAATGTTTTAGGGAGCTTAGAAACTATGATTTGTGGGCATATTTTTAATATATTCTTGAAGAAGAAAGACCATATATCAGCATATTGCAAAATGTAGGTGGTGTCCTTCGATATATTCAAATATGTGTTTGATTATGTGACTGTATATTTTTCAATATATGTCAATATATGCTTGTTCCATAAGGCTAAGTCATTTGCTTCCTAAAGAGGTGCTGGGCAAGGCATTTATCATTCTCTCCCTCTTTCTTTCTCTCTCTGTATCTGTCCTTCTCTGTGTGGCTCTGTCTGCAGTCCTAACTCTCTCTCTCTCTGGCCTCTAAGTGCTGAATAATTTAGGTATCCTCTAGTCCTCTCTCGCTGTGGCACACCTCTTCGCCCACTGCTGCTGCAGGTCCACAGTGGCCACATTAGACATGACTGGGTTTCTTTCAAACTCTCAAGTCTCCAAATTTTCTAAATACCCCTGAAAGACGAGAGCAGCCGCTAACAATGGGCACAGGCAGCTGCCTCACTCTGATAAGGCAGATGGCCCAGATATCCATTATCAGGTCAAACCTGGTCGAAATTTGAAAGCAGACTTGACAAATTTGATTTATCATCTCTGAAAATTTCATGGTGAAGTGAAATTCTTTGATTCTTAATTTCCTCTGTATAGTCATGCAGAACAGCTGGAATTTCTGAGACTGTTATGTGTCAGTGTGTGAGCTGTTGTATTGTAGGAATGTATGAGTGTGAGCTGCTGTACTGTTGAGATAGGTGAGTGTATGAGGTCCTTAAGTGTGTAAGTTGCTGTAGTGTCTGAGGTGTGTAAGCGTGTGTGACAGTGTGTGAGTGTCCATGAATGTGTGTGTCTGTGAGTCTGAGTGCTAGATTTGCTATAATGTTGAGGTGGCTGTTTGAGAGAGATGGAGATCTGTGAGCAGATGTGTGTCTGCAGGAGCTCAGTCGTCACAGCCAAAGAACAGGAAATTAAAGCTTCGGTTGGGCCAGGACTCACCTGTGCTTAGACCTGCTCCTGCTCCACAGGGTGGAAAAAGCCTTTTTCCTCTTCTCCACTGTCTCACAGACTGGGACCACTGGTTCCCCTCCATTAAATGTGTCCCCCACTGGGATGTGTCAGCATTTTTAGATTTTGGCCGTCCAAAGGATATTTCCATTGTGTCGTTCCATCATCTCAGTTGTGTGTGTGTGTGTGTGTGTGTGAGAGAGAGAGAGAGAGAGAGAGAGAGAGTCCACAGTATGTGAGGGAGTTGAATCATGCCAACCCTGTGTCTATAGCTGGAGGATTTGTCCGGTGCTGGAATTTGGCCACTTTTCATTTATTTATAAAGTTGCAAACACGCTATGTTTGAGGTGCACTCCAATGACATGCAAATATCAGAATGAGCAAGCCACCAAATCAGTGTATATAAGAATCAATAAATATTACATGACTCCTACTTGCAAATAAATATGTAGGTGTCTGTCACACCTTTTTAGTCGCCCGTGCCCTCTGCTGGTCCGGTTGAGATCTGTTTCTCTAGTCTGATCAGTCTGTTGTTTAGTAATTGCTCTCAGCTGTTTTCTGTTAATCATCCATGGAGATCATGCTGTATAAATGCCCCTGTTTAGTTTCTGTTCTCGTTCTAAGAGTCTGAGGCAGTATCCTTGATGATGCCCAGTAATTCCGTGTCTAGTTTCATTGTGTTAGTTGTGGTTCTAATGTTTGTATCATTGTGTCTTGTACCCCATCTGGTCATTCATTGCAAAAATCTCTTTGTGGTCTCCTTGTGCATGCCTTGTTTTTGTGTGTTGCCTGTCTGTCATGTGAAACAACTCACTTGCTCGTGAGTCCAGCCCCCTGCAGTATCTTATGAGAAGTTCATTTCCTTGTTTCAGTCCATCTTTGAACTACCACAAGAGTGCAAGAAGGGGAACAAGACATGGAGCCAGAGGTCTGAGCCAGTCAATAGGATCAACGATAGAATACGCCTCTGAGGATCCTGCTCCAGTTCCAGTTCCAGTGGCTGATCCAGTCTGTTCCAGTTCCATTCTGCCCCCACTGAGGCTCCAGTTTCAACTCCTGTTCCTGTTGCTGCTGAGGCTCCAGTTCCAGTGTCTGTAGCAGCATCTGAGGTTCCTGATCCTAATTCTGTCACTTCTGAGGTTCCGGTCCCAGTTCCTGTTGCCTCTATGGCTCCTGCCCATGCTCCTGTCACTGCTGAGGCTACAGTCCCAGTGCGTGCAGAGACCTGCTCCAGCGCCAATGCCAGTAACTTCTGACACTCCACCTCCTGTTGCAGCCTCAGTCCCTGCTCCTGTTCCTGCAACCTTAGAAACACCATTTGTTCATACGGATGACCCTGTTTATACCCCTGACTCTGCTCCTCTTGGAGGGCCCCTGATTTTGGCTGGTGGTTCTTCCTCCTCTATCTGAACCTCCAGTCCTGTCACCTCCAGAGTCCTCAAAGCATGAAGTCCCATCCACAGGATCTCCAGGCCTGCCAGCAGGGTCCCCTGGTCCTCCTGAGCTGCTTTCAATTGTTTCCTGTGTCCTCTGAGTTGTCTGTCTTTAATGTGTCTCCTACTCCTCCTTGGCAACCTTCAGTTCCTGTTCCATTCTGAGCAACATCCAGATCCTTTTCCCATCTTCCTGGTCTTCCAGCCTCTGCAGTCCTGCTGCCTACTTCACTTGATTCTCCTGTCCACTCACCTGGGTTGCATTCTGTGGCACCACCAGGGTCTTCTGTCTCGTTATTTGGGTCTCCCATCCCTGTAGTGCCCTCAGCTGTTCAGCCATGGTTTCCATCTCCTGCAGACCTGTCACCTGATGATCGAGAGGAATTAACGATGATTAGTAAAAGTCCTGAAGTTGTGGGAAATAAGTCAGTAGCTTAGTAGGCACAGGATCATGTGCACAAGCTGAGGAAAAAATGAGGTGAGAGTGCTATTGGGAGTCTTTTGTCAATTAAATCTCCAAACAGCTGCTCTTGTGTAGAGGGTGCGAGTATATGTCCAAAGAAGAAAAGGAACAAAGGCACACTGATTGGAAGCAAAAAACTTTCTGTAAGCCTTTAACAGAGCATGGCAAAAAAGCTAAAAACAAATGGAACTACACATTGCAGCCATACTGGCCTTCCTCACGGCACAAAATGGTGTGACTAACAGGAAGTGAAACAGGGGATAAGTAACGCCCACAGATAAAGGATGGGTGGAGCCTACCAACAAGGCATGTGACAAACAACTGACATAAACAGAAAGACAAAAAAGGTAAGTACACACTCATGATGACAATTAATAGCTTGATCAATGCAAACCATAATCATCAATTAATAACTTGATCAATGCAAACCATAATCATCAATTAATAACTTGATCAATGCAAACCATAATCATCAATTAATAACTTGATCGACAAACTCCACCAAACACAACAGTCGACAGACACGACCAAACACGACAGCCGACAGACATGACCAAACACAACAGCTGACTTTCCTGTTGAGTGACAGGGCATGAGGCTTAGTTTTAATTAAGATCAGTCATCAGATAAGCTGTGTGTGAGTGACTGATAACCCAGCCCTCACCGATGTGCCATGCCAGAGTTAATGCTACATGTGTCATGGCAGGGAGAAGGCAAAGGCCGTGAGGGTCGAAGCAACACTTGCGGCACTCTGTAACGCTGGCCTGTGGAAATACAGGTCGATTCTCAGGGTCAGCGATCGATCAGAAATTTTACAGAGAGACGTCTGAGCTCAGTTCCCAGAGGCCCAGTCTGTCTGTTGCTACTGGATACTAACATTGTCTCAGCTTTAGGCAAGGACAGCGGGGCAGATCGAAAATGCCTTCTATTTCATTCTCTCTCTTCTTTTCCCGCCTCCCCTGGTAACAGCTTTCCTGTGAAAATCAAAGATATCTGTTCCAACAACCAACTGCCTTAACACGATTTTACAGAATGTAAACTCAAGTTAGATTTTGTGGTACTTGTATTTTAACAAGTTAAGACTGTTTGAGTGTTTGGTGTTGAGTATCATGCAGTGGTGTGTATCATATCTCTCCAGGTCATGCATTATTAAATACAGCACCCCACAAACTCAAAGTGTTTGCTTAATGGGCAATTATGTGTCCTGATTCTGAAAGCCTCATTGATTGGAGGAGCTTTTGCTTTGAATCATCGTCTCCTTTGGCGTCACTTTTACTTGCTCAAGCAGCATGGTTATTCAGAGACAGGGTGATCATTTTGGGCTTGTGTGTGTGTGTGTGTATGTGTGTGTGTATTTGTATGTGCGTGTATTTGTGTGTGAGTGTGTGTGTGTGTGTGTGTCTGTGTGCCTGTGTGTGTGTTCTCAGAAACAGGCTGGTAATTTGGGGCTTATAGAGGCTCTTCACTCTGCACTATGGGAACAGGTTTGGAGCCGTCTCCCTGCGGCCCCGCTCCTCAGGTCTGCAGGTGTTACATTTCACACACACCACGAGAACAGCGGATCCCTGCTCCCAGACAAGTCACCCTGACTCTTTCACAGGGATCACTTAACTCTGAGGGGAGTCACTGACTTCTTTTTCTTAGGGAAAGTCATAGACTATCAGTGCCTAAAAGAACTTTTTTGTCATCCAATCTTCAGTCTTTTTAAAGGACAAATGTGGCTGAATATTTGATATCAAGCCATAATTTTTCTGTTTTCAGTCTCTACTCAGTGAAAAGGTTTCTCATGCTTTCTATATGTGTGACTGAAGCATTTTATTTAATGTATAAATAATCTAACAAATTTACTTTTTAAAATTCTTTGACTGTTCATTGACTTCTGCATTAAAAAAACAATTTGCTTCACAGAAGTTGTTCCACGAGAAATCATGCAGCTGTGCATCAAAATTCATCCATAAAAATGAACTCAGACTGAACGCTTCACTCCTGTTCATGAATTTCCCAAATCAGTTTGTTACTCCCAGGAGGTCCAGACCAACACTCCCAGTGATTCAGAGGAATTCCAGTATGTTCTCAGCAGAGTAAAGCATGCGGCATATGCCTCTCAACTTCTCTCTCATACACACACCCACACACCCACACACCCGCACTAACAAGTACTCAACTGTCAGGCTGCAAACTGTGCGAGACCCAGGACTCCCTTACAAAATCCGAGAAGCAGCATTTAACTAGCAGCCATGAGATGAGGTATGCTATGGGTGTATATCATCTGAGGTATATCAACATTATGTATTATTTGATGTCTGTTGTGGGATATATTAGTTGAGGTATATTATGGGATGTATTATTTGAAGTGTATTATGGGTATAAAATATTTGAGGTCTGTTATGGGTATATATAATTTGAGGTCTATTATGGGATATATTATCTGAGATCTTTTATGGGTATATATAATTTGAGGTCTATTATGGGATGTATTATTTGAGGTCCATTATCGCTATATATAATGTGAGGTCTATTATGGTTATATATAATGTGAGGTCTATTATGGGTATATATCATTTGAGGTCTATTATGGGATATATAATTTGAGATCTATTATGGGTAAATATAATGTGAGGTCTATTATGGGTATATATTATTTGAGGTCTATTATGGGTATATATAATGTGAGGTCTATTATGGGTATATATCATTTGAGGTCTATTATGGGTATATATAATGTGAGGTCTATCATGGGTATATATAATGTGAGGTCTATTATGGGTAGATATAATTTGAGATCTACGATGGGTATATATCATTTGAGGTCTATTATGGGTATATATCATTTGAGGTCTATTATGGGATATATTATCTGAGATCTATTATGGGATATATTATTTGAGGTCTATTATGGGTATGTATAATGTGAGGTCTATTATGGGTAGATATCATTTGAGATCTACGATGGGTATATATCATTTGAGGTCTATTATGGGTATATATCATTTGAGATCTATTATGGGTATATATCATTTGAGGTCTATTATGGGATATATTATTTGAGATCTATTATGGGTATATATAATGTGAGGTCTATTATGGGTATATATAATGTGAGGTCTATTATGGGTAGATATCATTTGAGATCTACTATGGGTATATATCGTTTGAGGTCTATTATGGGTATATATAATGTGAGGTCTATTATGGGATATATAATTTGAGGTCTATTATGGGATATATTATTTGAGATCTGTTATGGGTATATATAATGTGAGGACTATTATGGTTATATATAATGTGAGGTCTATTATGGGTATATATAATGTGAGGACTATTATGGTTATATATAATGTGAGGTCTATTATGGGTATATATAATGTGAGGACTATTATGGTTATATATAATGTGAGGTCTATTATGGGTATATATAATGTGAGGTCTATTATGGGATATATAATTTGAGGTCTATTATGGGATATATTATTTGAGATCTATTATGGTTATATATAATGTGAGGTCTATTATGGGTATATATAATGTGAGGACTATTATGGTTATATATAATGTGAGGTCTATTATGGGATATATAATTTGAGGTCTATTATGGGATATATATCATTTGAGGTCTATTATGGGTATATATAATGTGAGGTCTGCTATGGGTATATATAATGTGAGGACTATTATGGTTATATATAATGTGAGGTCTGCTATGGGTATATATAATGTGAGGTCTGTTGTGGCTGGTTGAGCATTAAGCAGGGAGCAGAGCGAGTTTGTGTGACTGTCAGGACCCTGTGTACAGCATCACCTCTCTGTTACATCTCGTAGCATTCAAACACATGCTGTTACATGCTAAAGTATGAGAGCTGGAGGTCATGGATGAGCACTCATAGCATTAGTTTATCCATGTGCACACACATTACTTAACATACATGCTTTGTTTTATCGAATGCAAACGCAAAGCAATGCATTCCAGGCTGATGAATACCCTGAATAAGTGCCTCTCAGATGAAACTGCATATTAAAGTCAATACAGTCAAGCATGACTGAATGGCTGCCCAGGGATGTTTCGTTTTTATGAAGGGCAGAAAATAGAACTTGAGCTGCCCTCTGTAAAGGAACCAAAACAAAGAACTAACATTCAATACACTCACTGAGGTTCTACCTGCCCTCTGGCTCCTGCCGCAATTATTTCCCAACTTTTCTCTACATTTAGTTTCATCACTGCAAAATAGAGATTTGCAGCAAACCCAGTTATGTTTAATATAGTGATGGGAAAGAGGAGGTGTCAGGTTGTAGAAAAACTATGTTGAGTGTTGAAAGAGAACAGTTTTACATTTACACAGTTTTAGGTATTCCTGTATGCAACAGCGGAACACCTCAGAATGTGTTTTTATTCCCAACAACAGCATTCTGCAAATAATGTCCTTCTCAACCAAAACAATTCACACTTTTTCATAGTCCTTCATAAACATGCTTTCATGCTCTCCAGGGATAATGAGCCGTGGACTAGAGGCCATTAAAACATAAGTGTTTCTGTGGGAACTGCTGGTTCTCTGATGCTTCACTGTCAGTTTGATAAATATACAAGGGACAGATCCCCTCAGATGGAACAGTTCACTCTGTCAGATTGGGGAATCGATGTCTCCTGAATTCTGTTTACACATGGAGAGGGAATTGCATCCCCTGGTCTGTTGGACTGTAAGCTGGATCCATGAAGCATAGAAAAGAGTAATGGAAGCTTTTCTGACTTGGAAGAAAGAAATGGAGATTTGGCAAGTTTAACATTGACAAGAGAAGCCGTCTCAGTTTCTGAGAGCAATGAGACTTTGCCCTTGAATTCCCTCAAAATCTCATTTGTCTGGGTCACCTCTGCAAGTCTCCACAGACTTCTCACCAAGCCTGTTTTTAACTCTGCTTATGTGCAGCTCATTTCACATGAATACAAGGATGGGCTTCCTCTAAAAAGAGGGAATTCACGGTCTGCTGAGTCGCTTTCTCTCAAAAGAATATATTAATAACAGCACTCCATTCTCCCTGTAATTCTGAATGAAGAGGGAGTTTGGCCTCTGCCCATATGCTCCTTCAGCTCATATCCAACCTCTTCCTTAAAACCTCTTGATATCTTATCAGATGGGACACATACCCACTGTTTTTCATACTGTTTTTCAGAGGTCTCCTTTTCTGAATGGGGACACTGTGAAGGCTTTCCAAGGGCAGGAATCTCGTGACTCAGGCGGCTAGTCTGCTCTGTTACCCACCTGATTCACATCTCTCGGCCTGGAACTGACTGCAGAGATTGCTGCTTGAGATTAATAACTCAGGCAGGAACAGTGGTCTCACATATATGATGTGGTCATTCTATAGTGCGTTTTTACTGTTATAACAGAATCCATCACACTGACAAGGGAAAGCATTGTGTCATAGCAGGCTAACAAAGTATGAGTGATTATCACCGTGGCTCATCGCAGTCATCATACTGTTCCTTATCACTCACAAACATTTGCCATTCTCAATCGGGTTTATTGATTCTTATAACCTCATTCGTCAGAACTGGCTGGGAAAGAAAAACTCTGAACATCCAGTGGGACTACTTGATGAACAGAAAAATTCAGTTATATGGGGCAGTAGGAATGTTTGGGGGAGGAAATCGGAAGAGCAATAGTCCTAATTACAGATTCATACTTCTATGGCACTGGTTCAGTGAGTCACTGAAATCCCTTTAATATCCTGAAGGCTGAAAAGAGAGGGACTGTTATGAAAAGAGTGTTAAGAAAAAACATTTCTGATTAAAACTGCGCTGGCAGCAGACACTGTGGCCTGTTGCGTAGTCCCATTCACAGAGAACCAAACATGTTTTTCAGCTCACACTGTTTCAGAGGAGACAGGCTATTGAAGGGGTTTGCACCCAATGTTTGCTCCCCAGGAGTCAGCAATGCAATGCGCCTTAGATATGTTTTCACCCGTGTGCCCCCTAAGACTGAGCCAAATCTACACCTAAGACGTAATGCTTATTATTACGCTAATCCTCTGATTATGGAAACCAGCTTTGAGCATTAAATTTCATCCCTCTAATCAGCCTTAGTGCATTCAACAAATATGACTAGAAACAGCTTTCCCAACATCAAATCAGAGATACAGACTACAGACTGAGAGTCAGAGCCAGACAAAGTCTGCAGTGCATTGAAGTTCACAGATTCTGCCCAAATCTTAATACACCTGTCCTAAATCTTGTTACACCTCTCCTAAATCTTAAAACACCTGTCATAAATCTTAATACATCTGTTCTAAATCTTAATACATCTGTCTTAAATCTTAATACATCTGTTCTAAATCTTAATACATCTGTCTTAAATCTTAATACATCTGTCATAAATCCTAATACATCTATCCAAATCTTAATACATCCGTCCTAAATCTTAATACATCTGTCTTAAATCTTAATACATCTGTCTTAAATCTTAATACATCTGTCCTAAATCTTAATACATCTGTCACGCCCTGGTCCCTCTGTTCTCCTGGTCCCTCTGCTCTCCCTCTAGTGTTGGGTTTGGGTTCTGTTTTCTCTTGTCCCCCCCGTCCTGTCAGGTTTTTGGTTTGTTCCTATCTAGTCTTTGTTCAATCATTACTCCCACCTGTGTTTAGTTAGTGATATCTCGTTTAGTTTGATATAAGTACTCCTAGGTTTTCTCTGTTTCCTTGTGTTGGCATTGTGTGTTTTGGATATTGCCTCCAGGTCACGTTTACGTTCTTGTTTTGCTAAGGTTCTGTTCTCGAGTCTGTAAGTAAGATTCTTGTTTCTTCAAATAAAGAGAAAGTTTGATCTGCAAATGCATCCTGTCCCTTTCGAGAAACGTGACAACATCTGTCTTAAATCTTAATACATCTGTCTTAAATCTTAATACATCTATCCAAATCTTAATACATCAGTCCTAAATCTTAATACATCTATCCAAAACTTAATACAGGTATCCAAATCTCAATACACATCCTAAACCTTAATACATCAGTCCTAAACCTTAATACATCTATCCAAAACTTGATACATTTATCGTAAACCTTAATACATCTGTCCTAAATCTTAATACATCTGTCCTAAATCTTAATACATCTGTCTTAAATCTTAATACATCTGTCCTAAACCTTAATACATCTGTCCTAAATCTTAATACATCTGTCCTAAATATTGCTGCATTTGTCCTTGCCGCTGCATTATGCTGCACTGTATTATATCCTGAGGTTTTATCTTTTGGACATTACTGTTGACAGATTCCATTTGTACAGAAATAAAACTCTAAACATGCCCACTTGCCCAAGTGATTAATGAAGCACATTCAGAGAGTGGCTCTGGATTTCCACTTTACTGCTGTTTTTGTCTCTCTACATTTTATATCTGTGGTACAAGCAGTGGATCACGATGTTACCTTAGTTTATAATGCTTTACTTTTGTTAGTGTTTTTTATGCGTAAAATTAAAAAGCATTTAGGAAAAGTTTTCAGTGAGATGGTATAGCTTGAAAACCAATGAACAGTTTTGTGGAATAGCAGAACACTGCTGTTTAGTCAGCGGCTGACGTAAAGCAGTTCAGTTTTAAATCACAGCTTTCTCCCTCTTCACTCACTGCTACAATCTGAAGTCAAAGTGAAAAGACTGTTAAGTTTAGCAAGTGACTCCAGGCTGTGGCAATATTTCAGTCAGGGTATTTATGCTCAGCGGAATCACACGGAATAGGTTTATCCGTACGGTGGTCCCCATAGCACTGTGTTATGTATAAGATGAATCAAAGGTGAATGGTGAATTATTCAGGGCCGTGGGTCTGTCGGCACCAGATGTCAGGGATGTGCGCCATTGTAAGGTTCTCTCCCTGCCTCACTGCCTTAGCTTACATGCTAATGATTTGCTATTTTGTTTCTGGAATCTATTTTTTCCGGCATTTGAGTTTTGCTGGCACCGCCAGTCATAACTGGCACCCCAGAGTTTGCAGATGGCACCATACACACGCCAGTTCTTTCCCTGACGACACAAACCCAGAATCAGGGCTGGCCTCCTGCTGACACTTGGCCCTAGGCTCACCACTGGTACATCCCTGTCTCTGAGCGAACAAGCCTGTGCTTTTGACACTGCCATACACAGCAGAGCACCTGGTCTGTTACCACACAAGATGCCTTCAGTCATGTTTTCAGATCGATCATCTTTTCACAGCCTGGGAATCCACTCTTACTTACACAATTACACTGAATCAATACAATGGCCTCACCCTAGTTAACAGCACGTTAAAGACATTGCATTTTACACAGTGTAATGATTTACTGGATCAGCTCTTTTATGTGCTGGTTTTAACACTGTTGCTGTTCTAGTCCACGTGTAGTGATCTTTTCCCCTTGGTTACATGTTAGAAGCCAGGTTGTGGTTATGGAATGCTGGGGTACAGGTGATGGGTGGGGCTGGATCATAGCAGTGCTGTGTGGTGTAGGGATCCCAATAATCACACACTCACAGAATGCACCATCAAAAACAGCCAGAACACCCACAACACCCATGAGACAGAGCTGATCTGGAGAGAACTCATTTTCACACAGTTTTCACTGTACTGGCCTCTTGTGACTGTTAGTTTAGCTAGATGCTGTCAGCAGTGACGAAGGGAAAAGCCAAGTGAAAGTAGGACAAAAAGTAACCTAGTTGCCAAGCCAGGCATTACTTATGCTTGAGCTTTTAATGCTGTGGTTTATGAAATATATATGTCTGGTATGGACAGAAACTACTCAGGCTTGTATACGTGCCGGATCACTCCAGCCATGCCCCTCTCGTTTCCCATGAAAAGATTCCTTTGAATTTGCTTTTCTGAGGGACACTGTTGTCCATGTTCATTTCTTCAAGTTACTTAAGTTTTGCACCAAAACCCTGTGGCCATAAAAGGCAAAATATTTAAATCCGTTTAGCACATCGATCAAACATGACCAAAAAGACTTAATTATACAGTGCAAATTAATTATACAAATATGCAAATTAATTACACAGTTATGTGAAAATCCCATGACTTAAGCTAAATGTCAGATTTTTTTTGACACTTAAAAGGTGTGAAAAGTTTTTCGGTCCTAATAAATGTCTGAGTCCTTTGAGGCGTTTAAGGATTTGGCGCTGCCTGGTTGTTCCTGGTTTCACAGCACATGAAGGGCACATCATACCGAAAAACATGACGTTGGCTGACCAATGAGGTCACGGGTTATAAAAAAAAAATTAGTGAAATGAATGGCTTGTACAATTAATAATTTTTAAGAGATATATTTTTTGTGTTAATACCTATTCTCTAAGCTCTTTTGTAAATTGTTTTGGACAAAAGTGTCTGCCAATTGACTAAAATTATACATAAATAGTTTCAACAACTAGACAGGCAAGATTGCGACCAGTAGGTTGTCTGTGATTATCAGTGATGCCTGGTTGTCTGTGACTATCAGTGATGCCTGGTTGTCTGTGATTATCAGTGATGCCTGGTTGTTGCCTTTTAGACTTGTGGCTTGGCAGAGCCACTTATAATAACATGTATTTCATCCATGGGCGTGGCTCTGTGGGGTGTGGGCGGAGCCTGAGACAGACGGCATGGTGGAGCTCCTAAAGCGGTGGGGGCAGGGGCTGTGTGCTAATGATGAGATCATGGCTGGCCTGCCAGCTGAAACTGGCAAGGGACATGCAGGAAATGAGAAATGATTCCACCTGTCTGTCTTCTGCATGGCTGCCCTGCTCACACAGCTCTACTCATCACTCCTCCGTCGGGCTGCACCCTCCCCCCCTCCTGCAGACACAGATTTTGCACTTCATTTCAGTAATGTCAAAATAATCAAATCAACCTGCCACTGGCTCTGACACGTGGAGGAGCATTCAGGGATGAACTCTTCCGAAGTCGTCTGTCAGGGTTCCTGCATGAACTATTGAGTCCCCAGTTTTCCTGACATCGTCCTCAGGCCAGAGAAAACCAGTTGCTCTGTCTCCTCTCGCTCTGCCTCCTTTCTCCTTCCTCCTATCAGTTATTTTCTCTGCCTCTGTGAAAATACCACTACTTTCCATTTTAACAGCTCCTAACACATGGCATAGATCACCGTTTTTGATACCCTTGACCTTTGCCTCCACGGTTGTGGTGATGAGTGATTTTCGCTTTCTCAGAGAATGTTGCTGGCTTTGCTTTTATGGTGCCATTGAAAATTCCCTTATGGAAAACCACTATTGTAAAGTATCAAATGAATTTTACAGCCAGGAGTGTAATGACCTCCACCAATCACAGCACATACACAGATACACAACAGCAAAAAGATTCATACAGAAGTCCACGCTCTCAAACAAAATTCCACATTTGTTCCTGAAGACAGATGTAAGGCATCATATTTACATTCCTTTACCACTTGCCCTCTGTTCCCTCGCATTTCTGTGTGTAAACTGTCTAAACTGCATTTGTGTTTGTAAATTTATGTATAATCATGTCCCAGAATGCATTGGATGGGCAGCACATTGTATGTGGTGTTTCTGTGCTGTCCCTGAGGGCCCATCTAGTCTCACCACACCGCTACACTGGCCGTGCGTGTACATATATTTATGTGTGTGTGTGTGTGTGTGTGTGTATGCGTGTGTATGTACAAACACAAGACAGGATTACAGGACATGGGTGTGAAGATCAGAGGCCAGAGTATTGTGTGAGATGTCAGGCTGTTTACCTCGACCTTATCTCTGGTCAGGGGAGCTGTCTCATATGTGGATGGCGAGAGTTGACAGTAGCCCAGTGTGCAGCTCAAGGCGATGTGGTGGAGGGGAGATAGCAGGTCACTATAGCACTGTGGCATGGGCCCTGGAACAGACCACAGAATTTTACCAGTCTGTGCCAATTAGGAAAACAAATACACAGAAAAAAAACTAAGAGAAACACACAGAAGACAATGAAATAGGGCGCATCCTGCTCGCTGTGGATCATGGTGTAGTAATCCTACACATCTCTCCTTAATTCTGCCTCTAGAAAGCCTCACAAACCGTGACAATCGGAGCCGACAGCATCTGGCTAATGACAAAATTAGTGTCAGAGAAACTGAATGGAGCTTCCCTGTTATAGCCTATTCTGAGCATAATAGAGGATGTTCAGATTATTAACAGGAAACTCGTACAGAAACCCTCAAACTCTTGCCCTTTCTTTAGGAGGGCTGCGGATCTGTATATGGCACCTTTACGAGAATTTCAAAATTATATGAATACACACCAGATGTGATTATGTAAAAGGATGTAAAGAAGTCTGAAAGCTGTCGTCATGTGCACGCTCCCACTGGTCTGATGTCATCACAAACAGTGAGTGACTTCTCTTTCGTCTCTCTGTGTCTTGAACACATATGAAACGATAACTCGGGACGTTCTGTGATAAGCAAGTATAAAACCGAAATGGAACACAAAGAAGATGGAGTGTAAGATCATGTCAGAAAGGCTGTGTGAACAGACTGTTCTCAGCAGTGTGTCACTGAGCTGCTCTCTTTGAGCTGTTGCTTTGCATTGTCTTCTTCCCCCTTCGCTCTGTCAGGAAAACACTCATCAGGAGGCAGATGCTAATGTAGCTCAACCTCTGTTTGTGAAAACCTCTAACACAGGCAGTGCAGGTGGCCATGCAGCCTGTCATTACCCATCTCTGTGTTAGAAATACTGACAGATGATGATTCTCATCATGCCCCCCCAACACACACACACACACACACAGACACACACACACACACACACACACACACACACACACACACACAGACACACACACACACAGACACACACACACACACACACACACACACACACACACACACACACAGAGTTTAACCCATCCTTTTCAGCCTACATGACATCTGATTATTTCCATTTATCAACTGTAATGTCACATTTACATTTTTCTGCAATTCTGCCAGCGTAAAGGTTTTTTTCTTTTTGTATTTCCTTAGGTCAAAGTGGTATAGATAATGAGTTTTCCCTCAGTTTTAGTGACAGAAGTATTGAATTATGATTGACTGTTGTTTGGTGGCTGGTACACAGGGTTTTCTGCTGGAGTCATGGGACTTGTAACAGGCAGGGCCACACCCGGCATGACTGAAGACACAGTTGGATTTGCTGGGTTAACAAATCCCTGTGAATTTGCAGCAGAACACAAATACAGCACAAATGTTCGAAAGAGAGAACTCATTAGAAACAGATTACACACTGAGGATAAAAGTTCAATAAGAGCCATTTTAAACAACAGCACCACCACCACCACCACCACCAACAACAACAACAACAACAACAACAACAACAACAACAACAACAACAACAAAACCTCTTTCTCTCTCTTTTAGCACGCTGAGAACGAATACGAAATACTTTATTAATCCTGTGTGAAATTCAAGCGTCGCAACAACACCGTCAGCACACACCAAACACAACATAGAATAAAAAAGTAGAATATAATAAGATAAATAGGAAATAGGAATAAAATTGAAACCATGATGCTGCGATGCAGAGTTAAGGTGGAAGGACTGGTTGATGAGATAGTGAATCTCTGAACTCTTTTGTTAGTAGCTCATCTGCTTATGTAGGTTATCTGCATAGTTTATTGTGAGCTGCTCTTGACTTAGTAAGTCATGTGGAGAGGGAAAATGAACGCTATTCTGCCAGAGTCTGGCAGATTACAGCAGGCACGCATGAGGATGCTGGAGACGACTGAATTGAAAGGTGAAGGTATAATGTTGTCTGTGGAGAGAACGAGAAGCTGTAGGTAGGCATTATCATGTCATCCAGACTGCAGATTTAGCACGGTGGACACAAAAGCAGTGTTGGCGTGTGTCGGGGGGGCGTGGAGGAAACGGAGGCAGGACTGTGGAGCACGCTGAGGCCGACACCTTTAACAGTGATAGCAGAGTTACCGGCAGGTTTTCACCAGGCCCTGCCAACAGCTGTCTGCTCGGCAGGAACCGGGCTTCCTTACAGGGGTCCAGGCATGACTCTATCTGCCTCCACCCAGCTCTGTCCTCCTGATGCGAAAATGAGGAAGCTGTCAGGCACTGTTGGTGTAATGCTGTTGTTGCAGGAATCTTCCCTCCAGGGCAGCATCGCACTGACACAAGCCAGGGAGGTGGTTCATGGGCTGCCAGTGTGCCTGGCCTCACAGGATCCTTTGTGTCTTCTCCACCTCTTCTTTTTCATTAAAAAAAGAGGCCTGTGGCACTGTGATTGAGTTCTGCCCCCTCCAGAGAGGGACCCAGAGAATGATGTAAGACAGGGGCTACCTCTAGCCACACTGGATTTCCGTTGAAGCGACAAAAGGGGGAAAAGAGCACAAAACTCATCTGTTTTCAACCCTGAGAAAGACAAACATGATTCCAGATCACAATGTATTTTTCTGACTGATGCAAAGGTATGAGGTGCTGCCAGACTGAGCAGTGGCTACGGAGAGAAAGGTCTGCTGGGAAATCATCATCCACCACATCCCAAGGGCATAAGTCTTAATTCTCTCTCTCCGTCTCTCTCTCTCTTTTTCTACCTCTTTCTCTCTCTCCTTCTGAAGCTGCAGAGGCAAATTACTAAAACCCTCTTTGACTTGTTTTGTTTTCATGGACACTGTTGTGTCACTAACTGATGTAAGGTCATATTTGAGTATTTTTATGCTTTTCTCACTATTAAATATTTGAGCTGTAATATGTCTTTATTTTGTGAGACACATTCTGATATTCAGTCATGGAAGTGCAAGTGTGATGTTCTTACCTAACAGCAGGGGGCAGTGTGGGACAGTGACTTACCCTGGAACTGTAGCATGTTCGCAATCTGCGGTTCCCGCATGCTACAGTTGCGGATGATTTGGCAAATGTAATACATATCTTTCTGTCTTATCATTTCTGCCCTGTTTTTGAGGGTTCATTTCATGTGTTATGGGGCTATTGGCACCTAGCACCTGTAACAGATTTTTGGAGGTTTGTCTGGGATCAGCAATGCACACCACAATGAGCTGATCCACAGGTAACTGACACCTAGGACTTTAGTTGCAGCTCATGTCTTCACCCATGCCATAAGTGGACAGTTTGAGCTGTTGCAATGACCCAACAAGGATCAAAGACTGTAAGGCAGTAAAGAACCAAGTTGAATAAGGACTGTATTTCTAGGCAGGAGCAGAGACTGACCTGACCGGTTTGTGTTTGACCGCACACAGGGAGGAAAAATAGGTTACAGTGGCTGATTTAAAGAGGAAGAGCCTGGTGTGGGTCATCAGGAGATGCCTACTTGTCTGGTCTGTGGAGGAACTCTTTTACATAGCCCACACCATGGGTTGAGTACACACCAGAAAAACAGAGCTGGAGGAAGGGAAAGTTCCTATAAGCACATCAGTGCCGTCATGCATAGTAGCACTTTGCTTGAATCAGAGGGTAGCAGTATGTTGAACTGTTAACATACTGTTGTATCTGTCCATTTGTCAAGTCAAAGTGTGGATGCTGAGTTTTGTGCTATAAGAGCCTAAGAACTAGTGTACAGGATATACCCGTCCCTGCAGGTCAGGTAGCCTTGGTTAACTTGAGAGTTCCACAAAGGTGGTCCCATCAGATTCCGTAGTCTTCTTTGAGTCTGATGAACACAGTTCACAGCTGGAGAAGCTTGATGTGGGTGCAGGACTGTTGGAAATCCAAAACCACATGTCACTGTACCAGTCAGCAACCAAACCAAGAACAACTTTAACCAACCAGACTGTCCTGGGAAGGCTACAGCCAACTGAGAGAATCTTGGACACCACCTACCAATCAAACCAAATCCAAGTCCAGTGCAATGGTCAACAGTGTGCCCACAGTACCAAAAGGGTCCAGTCCATCTCTATAACACTCACCAGTCAGCACCAGTCACCTTTAGAAGATACAGCAAGAAACCATCAAACAGATACAAATGACACATAAGCCTTAAACGTGACATCCCTGTGCAGAGAGCATCCTTATCTGTGTCCAAATCACTTTTTAAGGAGCTCAAAGAGTATATAGAGGATCTTTTAGTGAAAGGGTGGACATTGAAATCAAGTTCAAGTTCAAGTTCAAGTTCAAGTTTATTTAGAGCCCAATATCACTGTTTACAGTCTCAAAGGGGTTTACAGGCCACAACAGTTAAATCAAAATATGACGGCACCCCCTGACTTAATCCTCATGGCGGGCAAGAAAAAACTCCCCAAAAACCCAAGAGGGAAATGGGAAAATGGGAGAAATCTTGAGGAGGACCACAGAGAGAGGAGACCCCTCCTTAGTCAGACAGGTGTGCAATAGGTGCCGACCACGTGGGCAGTTACAGCTGAAAGTAAATTGGGGCATGAACAAAGGGGATGGTGATGTAGACAGGAGGCTGACGGGGGATGGAAGATGATAACACCAGGATGGATCAGTCCACAGGGCAGGAGGAGTCAGGATCACTGGTGTCTCAGGAGTAGCATGTGTGGCTCGACAGAGAGAGAGAGAGAGAGAGAGAGAGAGAGAGCGGCACATTGTTAGATGTTCATTTCCACATAATGGTTAAGGTAGATATACATCGTGTGCCGAGTGCAGGCAGGGACTCCAGCAAGACTAACTAGTACAGCATAGCTAAAAGGGAGAGCTAGAAGGTAATATGGACATGATGGCACTCTGGGACACAAGGCGGCCACCCACTCCACAGTCAACAAACCTGAGTGAACATGTTAAAGTGGGGGGGCGACAGCATCCAAACATCCCAGTTCACCA
The DNA here is from genome assembly GCF_902362185.1 of Chanos chanos. Taxonomy (NCBI): domain Eukaryota; kingdom Metazoa; phylum Chordata; class Actinopteri; order Gonorynchiformes; family Chanidae; genus Chanos; species Chanos chanos. The sequence goes on along the minus strand of NC_044496.1, from coordinate 314,618 downwards.
AACAATCTATGCCCGAGAACCCTCCAGATCTGCTCCTTTGCCTAGTAAAGAACTATTAGCAAAAGGCTTGGCTAAACAGATAAGTTTTCAGCCTTGACTTAAACATAGAGACTGTGTCTGAGTCTCGAACATTAATTGGGAGGCTATTCCATAGCTGTGGGGCTCTGTAAGAGAAGGCTCTGCCCCCTGCTGTAGCCATCATAACTCGAGGTACCAACAAATAGCCTGCACCTTTTGATCTAAGTAGGCGTGGTGGATCATAAAAGACCAGGAGTTCGCGCAGGTACTGTGGCGCAAGACCATTTAATGCTCTATATGTTAATAGTAAGATTTTATAATCAATACGAGAAAAGCCCTCTTATCAAAGCCCTCTTATTCAAACCCTGTGGTCTGTGTGCAGAAGGCTGGGATGCTTCACCTCTGCATTGACTATTGCCTGCTAAACCAGAAAATGGTTCCACTATCTAGGATCCAGGATCTGGTGGACACCTTGGGAGGGTGCTCTTGGTTCAGCATCCTCAACCTCAAAGGTGTATCATCAAGGTTTCAAGGCAGAACGCTCTTGGCTGCTTTCATCTCACCTTTTGAGGCTATGAATGTGTAAAGATACCCTTTGCACTTAACAGTGTGTCCTGCAGCGATCCAGTGGAGTATGGAAGGCATCCTCTCAGAGGGATGAATGCTGGATTCTATACCTTGATGATGTCCTTTGTTATGCAAAGACCTCTGATGAGCATAAGGGATCTATAGGGTTCTCAATGCCCTCCAGTATCATGGGGTGAAACTTTGGCCCGAGAAGAGTGAGATGTTCTGTCAAAGGCTTCGCTACACTGGGCACCTGGTGTCAACTAATGGGATCCATATTGTCCCCAAGTGTCTTGACACCTCAGACTGTGAGCAGTGTCTGAAGGATCCATGGTTACCATTAAAACCTCTCTGAGACAGCAGGTCGTCTTCCCTTCAAAGTACTATGCAATCACCCTGAAGCATCTCTATGATGAGATGGGACACGTAGGTACCAAGAGGGTACACCATGTGTCTCAAGATTTGTTTTATTGGCCTCATATGATGAAAGATACAGTGAATTACATCACTAAGAAATGTCCATGCATTCAACAAAAGAAACCCATCAGGTTTGCTTAGGCTTACCTAGCAAAGGACAAATCTGGACACACTGGCCAAGATGCTCTTTCACACCTTGTGATTTCTGCAAATGATTCATGTGCACTGGGTGGGAGACAGATGATTCCTTTCTCCCACCCAGTATCCAAATTCCTCTCAGAAAAGCCAGATCCAAAGCCATCGCTCACAAGTTGTTCCTGCTTTTCAGCATAGTTTGGATCTCAAAGGAGATGCTGAACAACCAAGGAACGCCATTTGTCTCCTGGCTCATGGCAGATGTTTGTAGGCTCCTGCGGGTGAAACAACTTTAAACTTCAGTGTACCAACCAAAGACCAATAGCCTTGTGGAGTGATGCAACTGAATGCTCAAAAGGATGTTCAAGCAACTGGTTACTGAAGATGGGCGTTACTGGAACTTGATGCTGCCCTGTGTGCTGTTTTGTGTCCAGGTAGATCCCTACACCCTCACCGGCTTCACTCCTGTTGAATTCCTTTTTGGCAGGCAGCCAAGGGGCTCCTGGACATTGCAAAGGAGGCCTGGGAGCAGCTGCCCTCCCCCTACTGCATGATCATTGAGCATATCCTGCAAACGTGGGACTAAATGAAGCTTTTAGCCATCAAGCCACTGGCAGTACTGAGTTCTTCCCTTTGGTGTCAAAGGGGCTTCTGCCACGTTCTAATGGATGATGGACATTGTCCTCCTGCCCCACCGACTATGCTGCTGCCTACCTGGATGATGTAATTGTGCATGCAGAAACTAGGGGCGAAGATCTTGTTTGGCTATCCAGGGTGTTAGAAGCAATCCAACAAGCAGCCCTCACTGCCAACCCAGCCAAATGTCACCTAGGCCTGTTGGAGGCCTGATAGCTGGGCTTCCAGATTGGAAGGGGGCTCCTACAACCACAGAAGAAGACAGGAGCAGACAGGAACCCCCCTCCCCGTCAAATAAAAACAAGGTACAGGCTCTTGTGGGGCTGGGGGGACATTATCAGTGCTTTTTGCCTTCACTTCTCCTCCATAGCCTTGCCACTATCAGACCTGAATAAGAAAGACCAACCCAAGAAGCTGCACCAGCTGGAGAGGAAGCATTTCAGGCCTTGAAAAATGCCTTGCTGAGCTTGTCCTTTGCACTCCGGTCTTCAGCAGGCCATTCTGTCTACACACAGTCAACTCTGAGACAGGCCTTGGGGCAGTTTTGTCACAGGACTTTGACAGCCAACAACACGTCATCCTATACCTGTCTCAAAAGCTGTTTCCCTGAAAACTAACTAGAAGCCCTTCATTTTACCAGGCAAATGATGTAAAATTGTAGACTCAGGCTCGGATCTACCGTATATGGTATCGGGTGAGCACCAACCACTAGGGGGCACAAATGCATCTTAACTTAATGCATATATTGTTGTTGTCAGACGGAAACCTCGTATCTCCATATTTCTTCATTTGTTTTTTTTTAAATAAATGCTATTGGTCACCCTTTCCATCTGTCTGTGGGTTTTAAAAATATTTAGCCAATGAAAAGTATTAAAAAGAGGCCCGAGACATGTAAAAGCGGAGGAGAGTGCAGGCAAAACATGGCAGGTGTTGGAGTGCAGTTTAGTCTAGCATTTGCCGTCTAGTCATAACGCAGTCCTCAGTAGCCTGTTCATAGCACTTTTATAACAAGAGATTTTGGCCAAATGTATTCAACAACAGGAAAAAGTGAGCGCACAAATAGCTACAATAAACTTTGTAACCTATAAGTTGATGATAACATAACGCGATGAACTTACTGCATCAGATGCGGCCGTTTTAATCAAAGACAGACAAAACACATCTTGACATTCAGTGGTCAAAAACCTTGTAACTCCATTTGAGCTTGATTTTGGTAAAATATTAATAATATGATAACACGTGAAAGTATCTGACCATATATAAAGACACAACACCAACTTTGATGATGCGGTGTTCAATTAAACACATTTTTTTTTCTTTTCACATTTCCTGAAAAGTGTTAGGGGAGAGAATGCAACTAGCACTTATCCAGACGAATCAGTACTCGCAGTCTAGGGAAACAGAATGACTAATTGAGATAAGACCGGTCCCCTAATGCGTGGAGGCCTACACAGCCAAACCTGGGGAAGGCGGGTGTTGTCTCCACAAAGCTGTTCCAAGGTGCCGTGAGGTCTGTTCGTCGCTCGGCGAGCACAAGCTGCTCCTTAGCAGTTCAGTAGTGGCGATGACGATCCACCAAGTGAGCGTAATACCGTAATAAGACTTCAACCAAAACCAAAAATTGTCTGGACCGAGGGGAATGTCTCCAGGAGTTGGAATATGCAGTGAACCCAATATTATGGCTGCCCGAGTTTGCGGCTAACCAGTTAAAGAGTTCTCGAGCTCCTCTCTCATGAGAGCTTGTCCAGTCCCTCTTTAAAGAGACAGCAAACCCAGGCAGGCAGCACCCTGCAGCATCTCGAGTATGTCAGTGCCTTTCCCTGCTCTATTACTACCATATCCTAACAAAAGTAATGGTTTTGGATATACAAGGTTTCTGCCTGATGGCGACAATATATTTATAAAAGAAAAAAAGTTGACTGCATCAGGTTGTTTTTAATGCAGAAGATTGTAGATTGTTTGAAACCATCAGTATGTTGGGTATAAAAGTATAAAATATCCCTGTTTACCTGTACATTTTTTTTGATTAGGCTAAATTATAACATAATGAAGGGCCCTCCTGAGGGGGCTATGTCATAAGGCAAGAAAATCGTTGATTTTGTTAGGGTTAGGGTTAGGGTTGCACTACAAGGCACAAACCAAACTGTCAGTATTAGAAGAACGACTGTCAAAATCACCACCTAAACCTCAACATGAAAAGACACCAACTTAGCGGGTCAGGAAAAAGAAAACAGATCCATGTCTGCTGATTGCTAGTAAGCTTCCTCTGTTTGTAGTGGTTTGGCATATTTATATAATGTAGACCTATGTAAATCTATGGTGTTGCTATAGTATTATTTCATACATGCCTTAAGTCTGTCTGTAGGATGTATACAGAAAATGGTAGCTTGGCATTTAATACAGGTGTATGTAAATCTGTGGTCTTCACTGCTGCAGTACTTTTCATACATGGCCTCTCTTTTTTTTGTTGTATGGTTTGTATACTTGTGCGAAGGGGGCATTTTAGGTGGAGTCACCCTGGGGCACCACATGGTGCTAATCCGGGCCTGGGTAGACTAATGTTTTTTACAAGTATAGCAGGAACCACAGATTAAATCCTGACAAGATGTGCTTATAAGACAGGCATAGTTCTGTACTTCCTTCTGTGCATTAAGAAGGCAGACTATACAAGCATACCTGGTTCTTCTGCTAATAGTAGCTATGTCACCCATTACACTCTTGTGCTGCCATTGGATGCGTCATCTCATAAGCTGAGCATATGTTCTCTGGTACTCCCAGCAGATGAACTCCAGTCTCAGTTTCATCTTATGCATGTATTCCTTCATCTCTCTGAAATCCATCAAGGTATCAGGGGAAATAAATAAAAGCCATGAGTGCATACATGCCAAAGTACATTATAATTCCAGTATCATCAGTTCTTTGCTAGTGCCATTTTGTTGCGGTTATCCTAGATTGTTAGGTCATCAAATTTGTTCAATCAGGGTATGACTTTTATTCATTTGGCTTTTTGGTGCTTTTGTTCACAATTTTTTCCGTGGTAAATGTCAGTGTGAACCCTAAGTTAACTAGAACTAAAATAAAAAAGGGGTTTTTTTGGTCCAGACCAAAGGACTCAAACTACAGTTTTGAACACACTTTTGAGAGTGTTACTGATTGCTTCCTAAATAACACTGAGAGTGTTACTGATACTCATGAACATGGTTAAAGATGATTCCAATAAAAATAGTTTGACATAACATTGTATGATATAATGAAGGAGATGTTTACATGTTTGATAATAAAGAATTTACTGGTAACTGATTTGAACACTGCAATCAATCAACTGAAATTTTATGGTGAGAACCAATCTTAGCTTCCCACATCACCACATTCATTTTCCCAAAATGGACACAAATGGGTCAGAAAAACAGCTTGGCCACTCCCAAAAGCAGTTGAAAATATTTAAAAAAGCCAATATGATTGTTTCTGCAAGAAAACACGGATTTCCCAATCTGCTGTGTATGTAATATTTCTGAAATTGTTGGATGAGAATTAATATCATGAACTGGGTGAAAGCCTGGGTGCATGTGCAATAAAGAGGAATTTTATTCACCACGGGGTTGACCAGGCTAACCCAAGGCATGATACACAGAGCAGGATACATGGCAGGATATAAACCGGATACACAGTAGAGCTTCAGACAGGTTTTAAAATCTTTCTCAAAAGTACAAGCTCAGAGTAACAGTAAGGTAACATCTGTCTAGGTGAGAGGTCAAGACCTCACAAGGAAACAAAGGAAATGCATTGATATTTATACCAAACAGAAACCAGGCTTGATTAACAAAAACAGATGGACAGAATGATTGAATCAATAACTGATTGAACCAAAGGAAACAAGGCAGTGACTACACAATGAAGATTTAAGTCAAAATGACCACCAGAGGGAGGGAGGGAGGGAGAGCCAGGGCATTACAACTAATTAGACAGGAAAAAAACAAAAACCACTCAGAATCAGATGTTATTTTAGAAGACCATCTTTAGACCATCAGAGAGCATAAGGTCACTGACCCCTTTCACACAGCACTGAGGTCAATTAGTCTCCAATTTTAGTGAGGCTGTGCACTTACAACACCCCGCCCAATACCATATCTCTGTTTAGTCTCTCTGTCTCTCTCGCTCTGTTTCTGATGGAATCAGACTGAAAGTTAAAATGGACATTATACAAAATGAGCAGTGCTGTTTCTGTTTTGCTGACATACACAGTGCATGGGAGGCTGTCAGTGGGCCACACCAAACTGGGCATGCATCATGTTGTCTGAGCTCGTCAGTCAGAGTCAGATTTGCTCTGTGCTTCTGAGTCATGCACTCAGTAAAATTAAAAATCAGATTTACTGGTCCTCACAGGACCTCTTCCTGCCGTAGGGCAGGCTCAATTTATCCTCAAAGTCTCGGCCCCTCCCACGCACAATTCTGCCTTGAAGCTTTTAAGGCACAATAGCAGCCCTGCATTAACCAAGATTCAATTTACAGGCGGACTGAAGTGTACGGCTCAGCCAGGCTCTCTGATTCATACCGAGGCAGCATGCCTACTCTGTCTGTCAAGACGCTGTGCTCTCATGGTTACTCCTGAGGAGTTCATCGGAGTTCTATCCCTGATAAGTGTTTATTGCCCTGCATGAGCAGAGTTTGTGCTTTTCCTGGACAGAGAGCTCAGATGACACTTATGACTAAAAAAAGAAGCAATGAAAGGCTCTAAAGCTAATTGTTGATTAATTGGTCATTTTTGAGCGCAGAGTAATGCTTCCGTTCCGTTCGCTGTTACATTCCAGAGAAACTGAGGGAGAAAAGAATTGAGAGAGAAAGCCTGAGAGAGATGGTTGTTAAAGTCTCTTGCAGTAAGGGGTGTGCCGTGTTATTAGGCTTTCATGCCAAAGGGAGGTTTGGACCATTTCACAGCCCAGCTGGTGATGCTGCCGCATTCTACTTTAGGCTAAGTACTTTTTCATGTTGCACGTCTGCTCCTGTGGACTGCACCATTTCTTTTGTAATTCAAAAATTCTAAGTAATTTAACTCTTTCACTGGTTTCTACCTGATATCCTACAAGCCCATCTGTAGAGATGAATTTATGCTGATTTTCCGCTTTGTATTGCTTCATAGAATGGTCCAACATTATTTCCATAATGGATTCATGAATAAAGATATGTTTTCCTTTCATGGCTTTAATGTGGACACGTATAGCATCTAGGTGAAATTATCTGCAGAATTCAGTGTGACTACATATACATGTTCAGAGTGGTCCAGCACTGCTGTGTGGCTGTGTAACATAAAGCGTGGTTGATTCATGAGGCATGCTCCCTAAACTCACGCGGCTTGAATGCTGTCTGCTGTGATAAAAGCAATGAGAGCAGAACAGTCTCTTTCCCGACTAGTTGGTCATTAGACGGAGACTGACCTCCACTGATTCTTCTGTTGAGGGCCGAGTGCAGACTCTGCTCCTACAGTTCTCTAGAGGAGAAAATCCATTACCTGCCGTTATTTGATATTCTGTCCTTAACATGATAGCTCTATTTTCGAATGGATTTTGCATACTTCAGCTTCACCTTCACTTTAAAAAGAAGCTCACACCAACTGATGTAATTATCATTTGTTTGCTTTGTCTTCCTTATAAAACCGCTCGAAAAAAAATCAGGGAGTTGTTTTATCATATGTACTGTTAACCCTAACCCTAACCCTAAAGGTCTAACGATACCCTATGAGTAAGAATATTATTCAGCCATACATCATGATGCTTTTAATTTCATAGTATAACACACGTTTACATCTAGAAAGTGTTTAGGAATAATTTCATATTGCAGTATTTCCAAGATCAATAATCTGTATTATTTTTAAATTGTTTATTTTAATTGCAGCATCAACTTTCACACAGCTACTATCATTCTCAGTGAGCCTTTGCAGCTGATCTGATGTGTCACTCCTGATTGGCTCTGCTGACACAGAGTTATGTTGTGGTTACAAGGTTACAATGCCATTCGTGACCTCCAGGATTCTAGCCTGTCACTGCCCCTGAGCAGGCTTTGATTCTGCCATCTGAAATGAGCCATCACACTGATTGGACTGAGCATGTCTGAAGCCAGATGTCATCTTTGCCCTGGCCAAGTTCAGAAGAGGCAGGCTAATTTGCCTTTGACCACTTTCACAATCTATATACTTTCTTTTTTTCCATCCAACCTTCAGAAACAGTCAGGTATATATGATAGGAACAGCCTGGATCTGGAAGACATTCGGAATGGTTAACCTCAGCCTCTGGACAGATTAGTTTACTGACAAAGTTATCATGAGAAGGATGTGAGGCTATGCCTCATTTTGAAGCGTCTGGATTGAAAATGAGAAAACAGCTCTGCATTCTCGGGCTCGTGGCAATCAAATAGGAGAGGTGATCAGTGAATCAGCCCTTCACTTCAGAGCAATGCAAGTCAGCTAACAAGCCCCTCCCTGTAGCAAAGATGGATCATAGTCATTTATCAGAGCCAGCAGGCTTTCCTCATTGGGGATGGCATCAGACATCTTCCATACTTAGTGTAGGTTTGATTTGGCAGGCTGCCATAGAGGCTAACAACTTGCCACCTGACGAGGTTTCACTGTAATTACTGCTGATTCTTAATCAGGATGAAATGATGTCTTCTGTGCTTAAAGAGAACAAAGATGTTTATTTCCTTCACTCACATATGCATTAACATTTAAATTCTGAATAAACTCAAAATTACATATAAAACTCATAATTGTGCTAATATTTATGAACCATGTACCAGTAGAAAAGGAGGATCCCACTGGAACATGTACTGGAACATTTCTCACATATTCACACTAAAACACGGTGTGATGCTTAGAATGCATTTGTACAAATCTCCATTCAAATAAAAATGAGTGTTGCGTTCTCTTTTTTTTCAGTGTTGCATTTAGATCAGGTAATATTACTGGCCAGCTGATATTAAATACTTATAAGAGGTACATTCTCTTTCACTATTTTCACTTGATCGGTTTAAGGAAGAGAATCAGGAGTCTCTTGCAAGGTCTGTGGATGATGTTGTGATGGACAGTAGCCCAGATACATAAGGTTATTGCTGTTCCATTGTGTTTGTGTATGGTGTCTTGTCTGACAATGCCATACCACTCTGATGAGGCTTTTGATGACTTTTCAAAGGGATAGCAGCGTGCATCAAAGAACCAAAAGTAATCTCCTCTGATCCTCAGTCCACAGCATGTAATCTGAAGGAAGCCCACCTCAGGAGGGGGCCATTGTTCTGCCTGGCATTTGCTGAACTCTGCTCTGTCAGGGGAAGAGATTAGAAACTGTAGATAAATGTCATTCTCATCCCCTACAAAGGAGAAAGGCTCCATTTTACTCCCCCTAGTACAGGACTTGCTTCCCCCAGGGCTCCCAAATATCTGTGTTAATGTCACTGCCTAGAGGTTTAATATGTTACTGGTTTACTGCATAGTATGTCTACTGCGTTGCAGATTTAATGTATTATAGAATTGATATGGTACAGGTTTACTGCGGTGTAGGTTTAATGTATTATGGAATTGATATGGTACAGGTTTACTGTGGTGTAGGTTTAATGTATTATAGAATTGATATGGTACAGGTTTACTGTGGTGTAGGTTTACATGTTTACATGATACTGCACTGACACTTACACTGGTACATAAAGCTGTACATCCCCCATGTGCAATACCGCTGTTCACACTCGCCACTTTAAACTTTAAATCTAAGCGTCCTTCACATGTATATAGTGTATATATTTCATATTCTGTTCCATATTCTGTTATATTTATTGTGCACCCTCCATGTTCCTTATTGTTCATTACGCATACCTCTCTTTTTATATTTTTCTTTTATATTCTTATAGTTAACTCCTTTTATATATTTATAACTCTCTTTTATATTTTCTCCTCTCTTTTATATTTTCTTTCTCAGTATACTCCTTATTCCCCTACTCTTAATCCCCTGTTTTGCTCTTCTACTCCTTGTGCTCTTATTGCTGAGTTGACCTGTTTCTCTCTTCTCACACATTTCATTGTACCGTTGACCCTGTGTCAACCTGCATATGACAAATAAACTCTTAAACTAAACTAAACTAAACTAATGTAGACTAGGCTATGCTGGTCTACGTAGACTGTGGATCTGCTTTAGCATCTCAGTGTCAGGTGTGGCTGCAGTCTCTGTCACAGGGGCCACACAGGAAGTCAGAGGCTCTGCTGGGCTTTCTTTTTGACTGCGGTTCCTTCCCATGTGCTTCACCTCTGCAGGGCAACACAGCTTGTCTTTGCCTGCTTCGTGACCTGTGCTAAATGTCCAGAGAGTTTAGGTTTGCTCGCAGACATCTGTGAAGCAAAGATGAGAACGCCCTGTGGCGGCCTTAGCAGAGACCCGTTCACTGTAGAGGACGTCTGTATGGATCCTGCCATTGTCCACACGGCAACTGGTGATTTTTTGCCATCAGTGTCCGTTTGATCACCAGTTTAGGTCTGAGGGAAGACTGTTTCAGACTGGTTGGTGTTGTAAGTTGATCTAAAAGGCAGAGTTTTAATAATCAAACCAGGTCCCTGTCCGTGTGCACGCTACATCCCACATGAATATCAGGTGTCAGAGTCAGAGGCCACAGAGGGATTCAGAGCAGCACTGTGGGGTTCAGAGCAGCACTAACCCTAACCCATACAGACACATACACTCATAGCTGCAGTGGTGGTGTGTTGAAAATATTTCAAGGTCCATGCCTCAAGCAGGTCTTCCATCATCAACGCCCTGTAGCTTTGGCCTGTGGTTCTTCTAACTGAGCTCGCTAATTGCTGGCTGCTCCCCACCTGGAGACCAGGCCAAGATGAATGACAAACGAGCCCTGACTGACCGGTGAAGGATGTTGAAGGCTTCAGCCATGCCATACCTGTGTGATGTGAGATTGGCACAGTGTTAGGGATCAGGCACCCAGGGCTCCTGCTGGATCAGCCCTTTCTGCATCCTACAGAGAGCCTGAGGATCTGCCCTGTGTCTGAGAAAGCTTCTTCACAATTTCCATTTGGTACAACTAAATTCAATTTACCATGTTTGTTTATTCATTTGAGCCTTAAATTTCATTAATCAAAATGAGCAGCACAGGTGGAGTTTGGGATGACTGACGGGCCACATCATTACTGATATGGAAAAGAGAGAGAGAAACTGCAGTAATGAAATTAGTTTGTGGAGCTCATCTCTCTCTGTCATTTTGTTTTTCACCAACCAGGTTCTCTTCAGTTAGCAAGCACAGCAGTCTGCATGTTATCACCAGCGGGAAAACTGTTGGTGCTGTCGAAGGCTGTGGGATTCTGCCATTAAGATTCATGTACAGTCATCCAAAAGAGAGAAGAAAGAAGCGTAGTCTATTATAATCACATTTTGTTATTGTAAAATCTTGGGCAGACTGCATTTGTGTGTGGAGAATTATGTTTGTGTTAAGCAGCGGTAAGCTCTGACACAGATAGAGAATCAGGCACAGGCAGAGCCTCGTGAAAAACACAAACTTAATCTAAGAGACAGATCAGTCCCATATGTTTAAACAATCACCCAAAGCCATTTTCTCTCACTGAGTCAGGCTCATTTGGCTGCACTGATCAGAATGCCCTGTGCATTGTTATTAAGGCACTGATGTCCTGCAGTCAGACATCCAGGCCTCTCTAATTTCTCACAAACATGTTCATTGTTTGTGATTGGGGAGGAAATGGGCAGTATGCTAAGCCTGATTAAACAGGGGAGTTGGAGTGTTAAATGGAAACCTCCTGAAGGGGGGAGGGGGGCAATGATTGGACACTCCCTTGGATGCTGCTGTACTGCTTGCACCCAGAAGAGGGTAATGAGATCAATTACTGTTTGTGCTTACTTTTCCAAAGTGTCTGTGCGTCAAACGCCGGCCTGTCTGGAGTATCGATGGTATGTCAGAACACTGTGCCCTTTAGAGGCATCTGTTATTCAGGATGAGAGAGCAGGAGAGAGAGAGAGAGAGAGAGACAGAGAGAGATGAGGATCAAAGGTCTCTGTTTTCTTTGTGGGGTCTCATGCCTGGTGTCACACAAAACTGATGTGAAGGGCAGGACAAGGCACAGAGTGTCATTTAGTTGGTCCCATAACACACCAGCCCAGCCCCTGCGCACCACTGCACATTCAAAACGACAATTACATATTGATCACAGAGCTTGTTGAGCTCCATTGCAGTGAGCAGTGATGCAGCACCTACGAGTGGGTCCTCCTCAACTCCCTCTTGACATCTTCATCCACTACTCCTGCTGCTCAGCCTACACACATAGCATGGCTTCATTTCTCCGGAGGAAAAAAAGATTAAGGAGCACCTTAACTCAGATCATTCCTAAACCCCTTCGTATTTCTTCAATATGAAAAGCTGTTAATTATTTCAGCAAATCCCAGGCATTATTGCCACTGGATGATTAGAAGCATGACCTTTACATGTGTTTGAAAAATCACAGCTGTATAATGTTTTGACTTGCCACTTTCATAAACACAGAGAAGGTCTGCAGAGAGAGCGAGCTGACTGTTAAAGTCAGGCAGGCAGAAAGGGATCATGATGAATATTTGCAACATTAATTAGATTTTTGAGTACAACAGGAGGCACCTCACAGGCCAGCATGTGCTCTGGGTTGCATTATCATCCATCTCTGTTTCTTACCATTCATTTCTCTGGGACATTCACATCACTCCACAAACAGGACTGATGCTGGGGAAGTACTTAGCCTTCAACTTCCAGCCTTTTTTCCTCCATGTCAGGCTTCAGATGGAGCTTCAGGCTGTTGAGGAACCAATCATTATTCATCGTCTATTACAACATCTTAACGGATGGTGTCAGTGGACTTGATTTGACCTGGGTAGCGTGGCAAAATGGGTCTGATTTCATGGTCCAACATGTGAGTCTGATCAGAGCATTTATACTGCACACACAGGTATGGATGACCCCACCGCGGCTTTCTGGATGACTGTTTGCATATGTTTGTGTATGTGAAGCTACTGTGCATGTGTGTTTTTTGCAGGAGTGATACAAAAGCTGAAGAAGAAATGGAAGATACTGATGTCATGCGCATCTAGTGGGAAATACACACCAGCACCGTTTGTCTGTGGTCACCTCCCCTCCCCATACTCTTCAATTGTGTCTGCAAGTAAATGAAACACCTTTCTACTGAACATCTTCCCACTGAACATGGAGAAAAATGTCTCTAGTCCTTATTGTGGTGGGTGCCGCTCACCAATCAGGTCTGTACAACGTACAGGGAAGAGACTTTTCTTTACACCACAAAGCAAGACCGAGATGGACAAACATCAGCCGGGCTCTTTGACAGGCACTCTGGGCTGACTCATTCTACATGACCACTGTTCTGTAACACAGCAAAAGGGACATAAATAAACCCACCTCCAATCACACATGCTGCGGGAGAACACAGAGGCAGAAGAGCCAGGCCATGAATCTGAATGCAGAATGAGAGTGAGCTTATGGCCTCACTGAGGGAAGCTGTAAAACCCTGAATCTGTGCTCACCCCAGACATGAGCATGAAATACCCAGTGACTCGAGCAGATGTTAACAGCAAGGACACAGCAGTGTGAGAACATATTGTCATCATGGAAGTCAACTCTGTCACAAGGTTTCCCTGATAGTAGTTGTCATTTTGCACACAAGCCTATGGAGGCAGTGCTAATTTTTACTGTCTTTGGCCCAATCCCCTTCAGTCAGGAAAGGTCAGTCTCTTTAATCTCTACTGACACTATCTTTATTGGATACTCCTGCTTGGCTTTCATGAATATGGAAACATGTACCTATGTTCCACTCTGCTGACACAGCTTGCATGTAAATGGACATGGGGGCGCTTATCCAGCCCTGTTATTTACCAACAAGAGAAAAAAATGCAGGTTTGCTCCTGCATATATCTGTGCATAAAAGTGTTTAACAGATAAAATATATGAGCATTCAAATGTGTGGATGTGGACGATTTAATTTCACACGTGTATACTCACCATGAATATGAAATATTTTGGGGAAACTGTAGGCTAAATTCTACAGCAGCAGTAGCTCTTACTTTTGTCAAGGTCACCTTCAAACAGCTGCAATCAGCAGTGCAGCAAATTCCAACGAAAGGTGAAGGAGGCCATCGATGTTATTTTGGTGCTCTGAGTCAGTCGTACTTTCCTGCGATAAGTAAGGTAATGACACAGCATGGAACGACATGTCTTCATGTGTTAACGTGACAAAGAGCAGTTGCATTTCTATCCTTAACTACGCAGTTATCTTTATGGCCATAAAACTTTGATGGATTTTCTGAGAAGCATTTTGTTAAGGAAAGCTGTTGATGAAAATTTAATCCGCCAGGCAAAAGCCTGCCTTTCCCTCTCCGTCACAGGCTCCGTGAGTCACTGGGTGGTTGATTTCGCATTTTAATAAGATAGGAGTGTTTAGAAGCCTTCCACTCACGCAGCAAATTAACAAGATCTAAAATTAAAGCTCTGCGGTGTTAGCCTCATTTTAAGGAGATTCAGAATGATAAATAATTGACCAAGCCCCCGCCCATGACATCTGTTATTTATAAGACAAAGTGACGGTTTGATTTGATTCGTTCGTTTGACGTTTACAGATGTATATGTATATCTCTTTGTGTTGATAACAAGAGTTTTTTCCTTTCTTTTTCTTTTTTTCCTTTTTTTCCCCCAGCTCTGTGCCGTGCTACTTTGCTGTAGTGTTCCGACACGAAATTCATGTCAGTAGGTCTTTATGACGTATTTCCCTGGTCTCTCTCCCCGAGATATTGAAATGCATTGACCTCTCATGGTTTTAAAGTGCCTCACATGAATATTTCAGGTTAACTATTTTGTTCATGTTACGCAGGCCAGTTGACCTTAGGGAAAACTGTGAGAGTGCTGAGTTTTGAGTGTTTTTTCAACTTCTTAAGTGCAGAGACCAACTGTTAAGTGCAGATGTGAAAAATGGTCTATGTGTGAGCCCCATATACGAGTAACACAACATAACACAAAATCGACACGACAGTCTTACCCTCTCAGTCCAGTCAGGTTAAAAAACAAAGCGAAGTCCAATTGTTTGTGGCATAGATGTGGGTGGTGTTACATTTGTCCTTTGGCACAATGACAGACTATATTTAATAAATGAGATCAACACCACTGTCACTGTGTGCTTCTTTATTCCGCCATCTTGAATCACGTACATCTGAGTCTCGCGGGACTTCCCCACATCACTCTACTACAGTGTCCTGTAGTGCACATACTGTGCTGGCTAGCATGTAAGGATGTTACATCTCCCTTCTTTTGAAAATAAATAAATAAATAAATAATGCTTCTTTGTGCGGGAACTGACCAATTCTATTGGCGCACATTTTATGAACATATAGAAAAGCCTCTGTAGACACATAATATGCTTGCAACTAAACAAACTTAACTTTTGATACATTCTTTGGTCGATAATACCGCTGTGTAGTTTGTAACCTGAGCCAAGGATGTAAACAGTGTCTTTACTTGCATCAGTGGTGACTCCAGTAAATACTGAATATGGATCAATCAATGTGTGTTTAAATCAAGTAGACATTTGTATCACCTAAACTGTACTGCATTCATTGAACAGTACTTTTTCCTAAGTAACAGGGATGCGTAAAAACAGGTAAGCATAACAGGTGCATTCACTTGTATTTTTTTTTTAATGTACAATAGGGCTTTTGTGTGTCTTTATCATGTTTATCGTGTTTTTATCATGTTTTTTATTGTGTGATTGATGTGGATGTGATCGCTTTTTACTTTGCATCTTCCCTGAACTGAAGTGTCAACTATGGATTTCGCTTCATGGTGCATGATTGGACTGTTTACGGTGATTTTAAACATTTATTTTACCCAAGGATGCAACCATGGCTATGTTGCTGGCAGTGTAGCCTGTGAATTCAGATATAGCAGAGAATTCTTACTGCTGTTACACAATCACATCCTCGGACTATTCAAAGACTTGATATCGAACTGTCTTAGAACAAATCTGAAGAGAGGTACTACGCAGATGAAGTGAAATCGTGGATGTAAGGGTGGTATTCGTCACTGACTGAGGAGGCTGAAAACAAACTCACCCTGCCCACTACCCTGCTCATCAACCCTGCTCATCAACGCGCAGTCCCTGAGGGCAAAGACAGACGATCTAACATCCGCAGTCTGTATGAGTATCGGAGCGCCTGTGTCTTGGCAATCACTGAGACTTGGCTGGACAGCAACATCACGTCCAGTGAGGTGGAGTCTTCAGACTTCTTGGCGTTTAGGACCAACCGGGACTCCAACGTCACACGGCGTTTGCCTCCTCATCTGGGACGAGTGGTATCGGGCAGTTGTGGTGAGAGAGCACCTGTGCACCCCTGACATCGAGCTGCTGTGTGTCTCCCTGCAACATTTCTATCTGCCCAGGGAGTTTCCTCAAATTTTCTTCACCATGATATATATACACCCAAAGGGCATAAATTTTAATGAGGCAGTACCTCTCACAGAAACCTGAGTCACTTTCACCTGATGCACCCAAGTTTATTTTTGGAGATTTTAATAACTGTTCTGTTAAAAAGTGCCTGCACACATACTATCAGTATGTTGACTGCCTCACCAGGAAAATTAAGACCTTAGACATGTGTTATGGATCTGTCAAAGATGCCTACTCTGCATCCCTGCCCCCACCACTATGAGCGTCTGATCACAGTGTGGTCTATCTCCACCCTGTCTATCAGGGGCTACTGGAGAGGGAGAAGCCTCAAAAAAGGCCTGTCAAAGTATTGAACAACAACAGCATAATGCCCCTACAGGGATGTTTTGACTGCATATTATGGGAGGTCTTTAATAGCCCTGATATTGATGATCAGGTTGTGGCAGTGTCTGATCACATCAGTTTCTGGGTAGACTCTGTGATACCTACTAAGACCTTTTAAATCTATCTAAGCCTTGGGTGTCCAACAAATAAAAGAAACTTATAATTCAGAAGAAAAGAGCTTACAGAAACCAGGATGAAACCAGGATGAGGCTGCCACTGTGATGTCTCCCCCCCCCCTTTCATCTAACCTTATCATCAAGCAATCAGAAGTCCTTCACCTTTTCAGTGACTGCAACCCACAAAAAAGCCCAGGCCCGGACGATATTTGTGGAAGTGTTTTAAAGCACTGTATTGAACAACTAGCACCGGTTTTTACTGCCATTTTTAGGTCATCTTTTAATCTTCTCAAGGTCCTAACCCTATGGAAAACATCTACAATTGTACCTGTGCCAAAAATTCCCAGACCCATAGGGTCCAACGACTTCTGACCAACAGCATTGACATCGCTGGTCATGAAGTGCTTTGAGTGCCTAGTAAAGAGGTACAAATGTATCACAAACACAGCACCTCCTGGACCCCCTGCAATTTGCCTACCAAGCCTCTAGGGGGTGGAAGATGCAATTCTGACTCTTCTGCACTTATTGCACATTCACCTTGAGAAACCAAAGACTCATGCCAAGATTTTGTTTGTGGACATTTCGTCTGCTTTTAACACTATTCAACTCAGTATTTTAGCAGATATATTGTCTACAGAATTTTCGCTTGAGGCTGGCTTGATTTCATGGATTGTTGAATTTCTTAGCTGCAGAATCCAGCAGGTCAGAGCAGCTACGTCACTCTCTGACAAAATGACCACTTGCACAGGCTCCCCCCAGGAATGTGTTTTATCATGTTTATTACATTCTAATAGCTCTGAGGTTATCGTTATGGTCCTGCTCGGTTCTTCCGACACCAGGATGTTGTCCACTATGGCAGCTACACCAGTGAGACATTCCATATGTCTCGTCTAATCGCCTTTGGACTCTGAAGGGCAGTCTGAGAAATCTGTATCTGCCAAATGGTGTGTTGAACGTTGTCAGGCAACAGCAATGATTTGGTGCTCGGTTTTATGGCCCAAGAACCTGACCTAGCATCTAGGACACTAACATATTGAGCTCCAGCAAGTTTTGTGGTGCCATCTTCTAGTGTAGGTAGCTGGTAGTGAGGTATAGGGGTAACAGCAGACTGGAAAGGGACTACTTTTTAGTTGGGCGCCAGACGCCCTCCAGGAGTGTGACAGAGAAAGAGGAGAGAGAGAAGAAGAAGGAAAAAATAAAGAAAAATAGGCTAGTCTACACTAGGCCACTTTTACCACTATCAGACCGGCATATGTTGTCTAGTAGGGCCTAGATTCACAAGCAACCTGGCGCGGCTAGCTCTAATTTCAGGGCAGTAACCATACAGCATACAAAGCAATATTCTCAAAAATAAAATGAAAACAGATTAGAGACAATTACAACACCTATGTCCAATGATTAAATCTATTTTCAGGTTTTTAAAGGTCCATATTGAGAAGGGTCATAAAGGTTGGTCTGGTGGAAACGTCAAATGTGTGGTGGAAGAGGAACAATGTGTATTGTACAACAACAACAACAACAACAACAAAAAACCCAATGGTAACAATCAAGACAGAACATAGAACGTCTGACACAGAACACAATACATAAATATACGGATTCAGTTCACAGGTATTTACATACATACATAGGGCAGAACTGAACGTTCTTTTCCCATGAAGAAATAATTGAGAGAGGGAACAAAAAAAACCAAAAAGAAAAAAGAGAAGCGACCTCCACAATGTTCGTCCCTCCTAAACTGGACTCTCTGTGAAGAATCCAGGTATCGTACCGATAGTATCCACAACGAATGAAATGGTTGTCAACAATGCAAACCAAGTTACTAACGGAGGGAGAGTAACAGACAGGAAAGTTTAAGAGAGAGGAGAGTCACCTGAGGAAAACCGGGGAAAAGCCGGCAGAAAGAATGAGGAGTCGGGGCAACAATCCACAGGGGAGTCCAACCGCTACGATTCCACAGTGAAAATCCTTTTCGGTATGGAGCAGGTTATTCCAAGCTGTATAAAACAAGTCTTCGTGTACTGAACTACCGCCTACTAAAAGCAAACGGAGAGTAAATGCCTTGTAGACTGGAGGGAATATCCGCAACAATGCTGATTCAAACTTCCTCACCGTAGCAGGAATCACGCCTTCCTAGATCCTACGATGGCCTACTCCAGTCAATGGCGAATAACCAATGACGTACCCGCAATCAAAAAAAAAATAGAGAAGGAAGTTTGGAGATCTATGTTTATGGTACAGGGAAAGTGATAGGAAAGGAAAGTTTGTTAGAAAATAGAAAGCAAGTTATTTAGCCTGAGGTTATTTAGTGTTTTATAAAAATGATGAGCATGACACGGTGAAGGGTCCAGGTCGAATACCACAGAGGTCTCTGGGGTCTAGACATACTCCCAACTTGCCTGTATTGGGTTTTTCAACGACCACTAAATCGTTCACCCATTCTGTGGGTTCTGTTACCTTGAAGATAATGTTGTTTTCCTCCATATTGTCGAGCTCTTGGTTCAGTCAACATTGTAGCACAATGTGGATCCTGCACGGTGGGTATACCGCAGGTGTCTCGTCTGGGTCGACACAGAGGTTTCACTCTCCTGGGGACTCTCCAATGCCCTGGAACACATCTGTAGACTCCTCCAGTATGCTCGGTGAGTCCAGTATGCTCGGTGAGTCCAGTATGCTCGGTGAGTCAGTGCCTGGTGTCTCATTTCCCTCAGTCACAGCCAGTTGTTACGACCCCTTCTAGGGTAGGGTGAACATAAATGGGTTGGAACTCCCTCCTTAACTTGCTGCCACCGATCTCAACACCAACACCACGTTTTTAATCATTATTCAGCTTTATTTTAATATATTAATGAAACGAAAAAGACTTCAGGGGTGGGCAAGACCAAGATAATAAACAAAAAACACCACTAACCAAGAGAAGAGGGAACTACCTTGCCTACCCAAAATAATATTAACACAAAAAGAGATACAAATAAACCTCCCTGCCTCCCTAACCAACATAAACAGGAGAAAACGTGAGCCCAAAATAAAACAGCACCCACCCCCTACCAGTACATCGTACAAAAAGTATTTTTAACACCGCGCAACACAACACAACCCAACACAACACGACTATTTACAACTATGTACAATAAATTAGCGATGTGGAAACACGACTCCACATCTAATGTACAGTGGATATCGGGAAGCTTTTCGCGCGGCGGCAGAGGTTTCTCGGGAGGATGAGCTCGCCGTGCCTTCACAGCAGTCGCCTTTTCAAACCTCCCACACTCATCGTCCAGCCAATAGCAAACTGCCAGCAACCTGGAAAAGAAATGGGGAGGAAGAGGAAGAGGAGAGAGAGGAGAGAGAGACACCAAACCCGATACAACGAATACGTCTTAGGACGTAACACAGTACTAATTTGACCGAGTTCAGATCTAAACTAGCTCTCATTCCTAAGATGGGTGAGGCTTTGGTGTCGACAGTTTAGAATCCTAGCATCATTGAACTGTTCTTGCATTTACATGTTGACTGGCAGATGCCCTTTACACTCAGTGTTTCTCCTCCATATGTGGTGAGCCTATGTGTAGCTGGTTTTATGGCAGTGTTTTCAAACAATGTGTAGAACATGTTTTCTGAAATGGCGTCTATCTGTGTGCCAGCGTCTGTTTTGAATTTCACTGCCGATTTCGATTTCGACATAAGCTTGTTCGTTGTTTTGCCAGAGCCTTCAGTGGTGAGGCCGTCAGCGTATAGTTCTTCCTGTTCCTCTGCATTGTTCCTCTGCTCTCCAATGGTGTGCACAGTTCTCTGGTGAGGTTTTGTTTGTGCTGGGAATTTTATTTTGTATGCCTTTGCAAAGTGATTAAACTTTTCGCATTGCATGCATTGTTTCCCCATAGCTGGACAGACTGCCTTTGCGCAGTGGGAGCCTTCACATCGATGGCATTCCTTGTTTGTTGCATCGAATTCCTTTGGTCTTGTACTTTTAACGCTATCTTTTCCAGCCTTTAGTTTACTGCATGCACAGCATCATGGTTGCTGTGGTCTCTGCTCCCTGCCCTTTCCTTCAGCTGCACCTGTGCTAACTCATGTGAGCAAGTTATGTCACGGCCTTTTCCAAAATCAGCTCTGCACCCTGGCTAAGCAGCTTTTCACACACATGCGGTGAATTTGTAGCAAACGCAATGCGATCTCTGACCATCTCATCACTGTTTGGGTAACCACAGTCTTTTACTAACAGTTTCAGTTCTGTTACGAGGTGTTCAGATGACTCACTCTTTCCTTGCATTTTCTCATGGAATCAGTATCTGGCATTTATCAGGTTAGACTTGGGTGTGAGGTATTCTGTATACTTATCATGGTATGTCTGTAGCTTCTTAGCTTCACCCTCTGTGAGCATCCAGGTGTTGTATACGTCCTGTCCCTTCTCCGCATAACAACCTGATAGCATATGTCATATCAACACCTGTGATAATAATGAGGACGGCTGCTGAAAGCATGCTGACAATGTCAAGGTAAACAATATTGCCAAAGCCTTAGCATATGAATCTGGTAATTCGATATGGCAAATGAAACTTATTGACTATTAAGATATGCTGACGGTGGTTAAATGCTACTAACTTATTATAGTAGCACAAATATCTGATGAAGCTGACAGGTATAAATGCTGATAACTTATTAACAAATATCTGATGAAGCTGACAGGTATAAATGCTGATAACTTATTAACAAATATCTGATGAAGCTGACAGGTATAAATGCTGGCTGATGGAGAAGACAAAGTAACCAATGAGATCAGAGGCTTAACAGGACAGACCAATGAGATCAGAGGCTGAACAGTACAGACCAATGAGATCAGAGGCTTAACAGTACAGACCAATGAGATCAGAGGCTAAACAGGACAGACCAATGAGATCAGAGGCTTAACAGTACAGACCAATGAGATCAGAGGCTTAACAGGACAGACCAATGAGATCAGAGGCTTAACAGGACAGACCAATGAGATCAGAGGCTTAACAGGACAGATCAATGTGGGATCACTATTCGACAAGTAATGGGTCACTGTTGCCCCTCTTATCTAATGTGTTATAACAGCTTATTAATGGTCTATAAAGTGTTCACAGCCAAATTAATAAACTATTTATAAACCATTCATAAACCCTTTATGGGGGTGGTCTTATTGAAAAGTGGTACCCACAAAGCATACATAGCCTCACAGAGCCATTCTGTCCTTCCTGCTATTCTATGACGTTTTGTTTCCTAAAAGGAAAACACTTGAACAACTAAAAGGCAATCCCTTAATCTCCTCTAATGATGCAGTAATGCCCTTTGGCAGGACTTTGTGTTCAGGATCATGTTCTGTCTGCCTCGCTTTGAATGAAACAGCACTTATGACAGAATGAATACACAAACTCATTATGTTTGTTTTCAGTGGCATTACTAATATTTTTATCTCAAAAGCTGGAATGAGATACTAACTTTAATGCTAGTTTTTAATGAAAATTGTATGCAGCCAGCTCAGTGAAAAAAACCCCCACTGTATTCTTTGTACACAAGTTTAAGAAAAAATAAACATTTTTGGAGAAAAGAGAATGAAGTACAGCTCTGATCACCAGTTTGTGTATTCCTCCCAGATTCTCCAGGGAGAACATATCTCAGTAATCTGAATCAGGCTTAACCAAGCAGGAAAGACATCCAGCTGTTCAGTCCCCAATAATGTGATGTTTGTAGTGAACCCAAACCTAATACATATCACTGTCACTGTACATTTCTACGTGGTTCTCGTTAGATGAGTGTGTTTTCAAAAAAAAAAAAGTGAAACCATGAGCGTTGTTAACTGGTAATTCAGGGTTGTTAACTGGTAATCCAGAGTTGTTAACTGGTAATTCAGGGTTGTTAACTCGTAATCCAGAGTTGTTAACTGGTAATTCAGGGTTGTTAACTGGTAATCCAGAGTTGTTAACTGCTAATTCAGGGTTGCTAACTGGTAATCCAGAGTTGTTAACTGGTAATCCAGGGTTGCAGTTGATTGTGGCAGTTGGTACTGTAACCCGGCTTTGACCATGTGCTGTTTAAACTTAATTTAGCCTGCTGTAGCCTCTTCATCCTCTGTTTCCCAAAGTTTTCTCCAAAATATCAGCTTGCACTCACTCTTGTGTCTTCATGGAGAATTAAGCCTGTTTGTATTTTAATGTCTAATGAAGTTATAAATTCTGTTCTACGTATCTGTCTTTCTGCCAGTTATCTTTGCAGCTCACAGATGGTTTAATTTTATGAAGACAATACAGTGAAACCTTTTAGCCAAGTCCTTCCTGCCATGACAGAGTCATGTGAAATCTTGTGTTGATTGGTTGTTTTGTTTATGGTGAATTGAAGGGGCTCAGTGTGAAAAACTGCTTTCCTCTGGTGTAATGCCAGTTTATACTGACAAGTATCCTGACTCCTAAAAAAACTCTCTATTTTACAAAAACATGCTATTTTGAATGTGCTGTGGATTCATTGCATTATGGTAGTACTTTAATGTCCAGTGCTATTAAATGTCTGGAAATACAAACATTTGACAAAAAGCTCTAAATGAGAGAAATATCTGAGATTTGTGAGACTGCGGAGGCTACTCTTACACTCAGAGTGATTAAAAGCAGCTGTTATATGGAGCCTAGCATTGGCTACCCTGCTGTTATGTGCAGTGCCTAAAATTTGATGTAAGTCAGAGGAAAACAGTGATCATTTCCAATTCTTTGCATATCTGCTTGGGGACTCTGTCCTTCAGATCTAAGCGACTTCAGCAGTATTGGCCAGTGACAAACCAGTCAATTCCACGCAGCTGAGCTGTACTGCTGCTATTTTACCCCTCTAAAACACCACCATAATCCATCTGCAAGTCATCAGGACCCATTTACCCCAGTTATGATTGGCTTACTCTCACTCCTGTCTTCCCAGTAAACGCTCTTATGAAAGCCACTCTCAAAATGCTGTTGTGGATGATTACCATGATGACGACAACAATGATGATGATGATGGTGATTATGATGATTAGGAAGATGATGACCCTGATGACAATGATGACAACGATGATGATGATGATGATGATAATGATGATGATGATGATGATGATGATGATGATGATGGTGATTATGATGATTAGGAAGATGATGACAATGATGACAACGATGATGATGAGGATGATGGTGATTATGATGATGATTATGATGATTAGGAAGATGATGACACTGATGACAATGATGACAACGATGATGATGATGATGATGATGATGATGATGGTGATTATGATGATTAGGAAGATGATGACACTGATGACAACGATGATGATGATGATGATGATGATTATGGTGATGGTGGTGTTGGTGAATGTGATGAAGATGAGTACTGGCCAGGAACTAACTGTAGTTCTCTGAGGGAAAGCAGACAGGCAAATCCCCTATTATACAATACCATGTACATAAACTTGAGCTCCGCCCCTACGTGTTACACATCTCTAGTTCCGGCCCTACATGCCTCACACATTTATTGTTTGTGTGTCATCGATACCATCCTTGTATCGTTTGAGACCACGCCCCCTGGTGGTTGCAGTATTCAGCGCCCTGTTTGAATTGTCAAGGTGGCTAATGAATCTGGCTTTAGCGTTGTTCAAATGCTGGGTTTAAGTAATTAAAACTTCTTGATCTATTTTGCTGACTCAACCACTAATGATAAATCCTCTGAGTATTTTACTCTCTTAACTGTTTATAACTGTCTAATTATACTGAGTTTGCACAGGAGTTTGGAGCCTTTGCATCTAATCTAATGGCAACTTCTGAGAGGTGATCATTGTTGGAGACTTTAACAGCCACATGGATGATGAAAGTGACTCTGAGGATAACACATGCATCCTCTCTCAACTCTGTTCCTATTACTATGAATGCATTAGGTCCCACACATTACTGTAGTCACAGAGATGTGAGAGATCTAGACTTGATCCTGAAATATGGTATTTGTTTATAAAATATGACAATATTTGTCCTCAGAATCTTATAATGAATCTCTTGTAGAATCTTCAGCTTAAAATGCAGCGGCCAGCGTTCTCACAAGAACTAGAAAATTTGGCCACATTAGCCCTGTACTGTCCCTTATGCAGGACGGCCTGTGAATTTCTAAACTATGTGGAGCTTTGGAATGGCCTTCCAACAAATGTTCAGGATTCAGACACCCTCTTCCTCTTTAAATCAAGCCTTAAATCAAATTGGTTTAATCAAGCCTTCCGCTGAGCGTGCTAAAGCTAAAGATTCCTTCCCTGCTGACCCTGTATTCAGAGCGGACCTGAATGGAGCCCGGGGTCACAGAGTTTTTTGGTGAATTGTGCTATTGCCTATCCATGACATGTGCTCCTGTCAGCTGGCTGTGTGTTGGTGGGGTGCTGGTGTCCCATAAGTTGACCCCCACAAACAGGACGGACCCACACAAAGCAAAAGCAAATCCTGCCTTGAATGTTTCTGTTTGAATGTGAGTTCCTGTAATTATAAAGATCCTTAGGATTAATCTCTTAAAACATCTCAGTGTGATGAGTTTGGCAGGTAATCTGTTCATTAGCCCATAAACTTGTCCTAATTCACTGCAGTGAGATGATTCAGAGAAAAGGGTCAGAATGAAGATGATCATCTTAACACAAGGGAGAAACAAGCCAGATGAGTATCTCTTTCTCTCCTGAGAGAAACAAAGAAAGAGCAAGCAATTTCCACTGTACGCAGTGCACAAGCCTGTCACTGTCATGAAACAATGAGAAGGCACGGTTTGTGTAGCTCTTTCAGTTCCTCTGGGAGAGCATGTATTCTGTCCAGAAATGACACAGGTCTACATTTATTCAAGCACCTTTAAAAGCACTGCTTTAAAAGGCACAGCCATCAATGTCACACGACCACTGACAAGATCAATGACTTCTCTGCTTTTAACCCATGTTTAATATTTCATGTCATGGCGTCAGAGTCAGGGCTAGAGCAATGGAGTCTGCATCACCTGCCCCTCATAAGAGGGAATTATTAAAAACACTCATATAATACTGGAGGAAGAGAGCTCTGTAGCAGTCATCCATCATCTCCAGGAAACCTCTGCTGCTGTGGGGGGATTTATTGCAAAACATCAGGAGGATCTTGCATCATGTTTGCACTTTCTCCCTTGTTTAAACTGGGCCATGATGGGTGTAAAGTTTTACTTGGTCCTTTGACTAAGTATTGTTGCATCTGAGGCAGTTATGGAACTTTTTTCATCATATAAACTGATGGTAATATCTGCCTGCGGTTTATAGCTCTTCATTTTCGAAAGCCCCAGACATAAGAGTTATGCATGATTGCTGAGATTTTCATATAGCCTACAATTAAACTTTCCATGACATGCACAGAGTGTGGAGAAAGAGTGCTTCTTCATGTGGCTATCCAGAGAGACTCTCCGATGTTAGTCCAGTCTCTGGGGGCAGTGCACTGGCTGTCTGTGTGGGTAAAGAGTAGATTTCTGTTGTCTGGGTTTGTCTGTTGTTCTGGGAATATGCTGGTGAACAAACATCATGGCAGTCTGTTCTTAGCCAGTCCAAGCCACAGACGCTTCAGACGAGAGTATTTTTTAAATTAATATAGTTGATAGGAAGTGATCAGTTGCCCTTCACTTCATGAAGCCTTCACAGTGATGACCGACGTGCACAAACAGAACCAACCCACACAGACAGGACAAATACACAGAAACAGAACCAACCCACAATGACAGGACATATCTATACAAACAGAACCGACCCACACAGACAGGGCAAATACACAGAAACAGAACCAACCCACACAAACAGGACATACCTATACAAACAGAACCGACCCACACAGACAGGGCAAATACACAGAAACAGAACCAACCCACAACGACAGGACAAATACACAGAAACAGAACCAGCCCACAATGACAGGACATATCTATAGAAACAGAACTGACCCACACAGACAGGACAAATACACAGAAACAGAACCAACCCACAATGACAGGACATATCTATAAAAACAGAACTGACCCACACAGACAGGACAAATACACAGAAACAGAACCAACCCACAATGACAGGACATATCTATACAAACAGAACTGACCCACACAGACAGGACAAATACACAGAAACAGAACCAACCCACAATGACAGGATATATCTATACAAACAGAACCAACCCACACAGACAGGGCAAATACACAGAAACAGAAGTGACCCACACAGACAGGACATATCTATACAAACAGAACCAACCCACACAGACAGGACAAATACATAGAAACAGAACTGACCCACACAGACAGGGTAAATACACAGAAACAGAACAACCTACACAAAGATCACAGATCGACACAAACAGAACCGACCCACACAGACAGGACAGACCCACAGAGACAGGACAGACCCACACAAACAGGAGAGCATACAACACGTCAGATTGGCAATGGGAAATGGTGGCGTTCTGTATGCTCTGTGTTATTTTTCAAGTCATGGGCGACCACATTGATTTTCATGAAAACTAATTTCTGTGTGCCAAATGTTCGTATAATCAGAAATTTATGAGAATCATATTGAATCTGTCACATCTGAAAAAATATGTTCTGTGCTCTGTTTTGCTGAATGAATTCTATTCGCCGAAGACCCAATAACTCAATTTTCACCCTCATCTGTTTTCTGTTTTGTGTTTTCAGAGGGACATATTTTAATATTTACACTTGGACGACCTGTTTCAGGGATGAGAGATGCGGTTTGAATAGATTGTTGGAAATCCCTCTGTAGACCAGTACAGCAGTGCCACATGC
Source organism: Chanos chanos (assembly GCF_902362185.1). Taxonomy (NCBI): domain Eukaryota; kingdom Metazoa; phylum Chordata; class Actinopteri; order Gonorynchiformes; family Chanidae; genus Chanos; species Chanos chanos. Next base: position 287,078 of record NC_044496.1, on the reverse strand, counting down.
TGTTTCCAGTCACCATTTTCACAGCAGCTGCCACCAGTGCAGACTACACAACGCAAAAGGCAGTAAAATGGGATTCAGTAATAACAAAACTGTCTGTTGTTTGACAGGGGAAGGGGAAAAGGTTATTTTATATTTACAACTTTCATTTTTAAAATATCAAACATTCATTCTCTTCTCTTCATCATAAAATGGAACATTTTCACTCACTGGCCCTTTCTCTAGCAGATCATGAAATATTCCACAGTCTGTTTATCACACACACACTCACACACATGCACACATGCACACACACATGCACACAATAGCACACACACACATGAACTGTGAAGCAGGATGGTGGTTTGGTAGGATGATGGTTTAATAGGATGGTGGTTTAATAGGATGGTAGTTTAATAGGATGATGGTTTAATAGGATGGTAGTTTAATAGGATGGTAGTTTAATAGGATGGTGGTTTAATAGGATGATGGTTTAATAGGATGATGGTTTGATAGGATGATGGTTTGATAGGATGATGGTTTGGTAGGATGGTAGTTTGGTAGGATGATGTTTTAATAGGATGGTAGTTTAATAGGATGGTGGTTTGATAGGATGATGGTTTGGTAGGATGGTAGTTTGGTAGGATGATGGTTTGAAAGGATGATGGTTTAATAGGATGATGGTTTGATAGGATGATGGTTTGGTAGGATGGTAGTTTGGTAGGTTGATGGTTTGAAAGGATGATGGTTTGATAGGATGATGGTTTGGTAGGATGGTAGTTTAGTAGGATGATGGTTTGAAAGGATGATGGTTTGGTAGGATGATGTCATGTAATGAAATAATAAATGAGTAATAGTTGCCCATCATTACATAGGAGGCCACAGCGCCCAAGAGCAGAACACTTCTGTCTGTAATTGCCGTTTATAACAGCCAACAGACCCAGGAATGAAGAGAGATCTCTAAATGTTACAGTCCTAAAATGCACAACTGCAAAGAAAGGCCAGCTGCCCAGAAATACAGACATAGTGATTGAAAACTTGAGCTATCTTGTTTTCTCTCAAGACAAGGCAGTTATTCTGATGGATGTGCAAAGGTTCAGGTGTTTCAGGATTGCCTTTCAGATCCCACCCAGACTGGTGAACAGTGTGGAGAGAAGCCAAACTGAATGAAGGTGATGCAAACTGTGGCAGCAGTGGAACAGAGAGCGTGATAAAACACTGAGAATGTCAACACTCATTTATGGGATCAACACCACTGCACGACCTTCAGCTCTCTCACCTGGATAGATGCTCAGACATCCTTTTTTTTGTGCACAGAGCAAAAGAAAATGTTGTAGTTTGTGAGTGATGTGTTTAAGTCCAGAACACTTTCAGAGTTCTTGACCGAGCTCTTGCAGATTCTGAACCACTAATCTGATCTGATTCTCATTCAGACCGCTGTCCTGGAGACCGAACAAAAAGAGTAAAAACTGAAAAACAATACGACGACTGAAAACAAAGAACCAAAAGCATCAGCTGTAATAGCTTTTACTGTTTGCAAACAAAGATAATAATAATCAATACAGACTACTGTGGAGACTGATCCATCAGTTATTTAAAGAAGCTTTTTCAGTGAAATTGATTATGGGTCCTGTTTCTTTGTTTAAGTTTGGCTTTTCCTCCTTCTGTTGGTTCAGTTGCCAAGATGCAGACTCTGAAGGTTTCATTTGGTTGATACTGAAGGTGATCCACCTAAGACATGGCTAACTGTTGGTTTGGCTCTTGTGTTTGATGGATTGTACGGCTTATGTGGTTTGTAAGAATAAAAGTAAAACAGTGGGGGGGACCTGATTTTGACTGGATGGTCACATGTTCTCTGTATGAAGTTCGCTCATGCGCCTCAGGTTACTGAGGAGGAGTGACCTGGACCTTTTGCCCTCTTCTGCGTAATAACAGGACCAAAGAAGAATCATTTTTCCAGAGGTAAAGGGAGGGAAAACTCCCTGATTAATCTATCAGATGTCCATCCATCCCTGACCAATCAGAGCAGAGAGTCAGATGACAGGGCAGGCTTAAGGCTCATGGCTGCACTAACTTGAGTTGAGTTATGCTACACAGCTTGAGGTTTATGGACTTCCCACTGAGCTTCTCTGCTCATCTTTCTCATTAGCCAGCACCGTGAGGATGACGGCGTGTGTCTGGCTCTGTCCCAGGGGTCATATGTTCAGTTGGACTGCTACCTGTTCTCCATCGCTCATTTTTATAGATCAGGTACTGTAGGGCTGCGACAGGCACACGGCAGCGAAGAGAAAGCACAGGGCAGAGGATGTGTTTCGATTTACAGTCGATTAGTTTCAGAGAAACGCACGACAACAAAAGGTATTCTGGAAGAAGACTGACCACATTGCAGTGATGGTGGGGGTGGGGGTGGGGGTGGGGGTGGGGGTGGGGTGGGGATTATGTCAGTCACAGCATCCTTTCTGCCCCACCCAGTCAGACTGACTATGTAGCCCAATATTAAAGTGCCCCCTCAGTTTAACGTTCACCTGATAATTATATACACAGGTAGGTTATATGCAAATACTACACCATTTTATAGAAGGTATCGGCGGGGGATTGGTTCCAGGACCCCTGGTGGATACCAAAATCCAGAGAGGGCCAACTCTATTAAACTGATTGCATAATATTAAACTGAGTGTATAATGTTAAACTGTGTATATGATTTTAAACTGAGTGTATAATAGTAAAACTGTGTATATAATTATCAGGTGAATGTTAAACTGAGTGTATAATATTAAACTGTGTATATAATTATCAGGTGAATGTTAAATTGAGTGTATATGTTAAACTGTGTATATAATTATCAGGTGAATGTTAAGCTGAGTGTATAATAGTAAAACTGTGTATATAATTATCAGGTGAATGTTAAACTGAGTGTATAATATTAAACTGTGTATATAATTATCAGGTGAATGTTAAACTGAGTGTATAATGTTAAACTGTGTATATAATTATCAGGTGAATGTTAAACTGAGTGTATAATATTAAACTGTGTATATAATTATCAGGTGAATGTTAAACTGAGTGTATAATGTTAAACTGTGTATATAATTATCAGGTGAATGTTAAACTGAGTGTATAATATTAAACTGTGTATATAATTATCAGGTGAATGTTAAACTGAGTGTATAATATCAAACTGTGTATATAATGATCAGGTGAATGTTAAACTGAGTGTATGGTATTAAACTGTGTATATAATTATCAGGTGAATATTAAACTGAGTGTATGATATTAAACTGTTTATATATGTCAGGCGTGCAGTGGAGCTGGACCCAAACACAAGACACAGTGATGGTGGTAACAAAAAAGGAGGACTTTACTTACAAAAAGTAGACAAATAAACAGGTGCAAACAAGAACCAAAACTAGATGCAAACGGTGCAGCCAAACAGTGTCTTCAAATGAACACAAACAACAATAGACAAAGGACAGGTCAAACACAAGGGTTTAAATACAAAAGGAGAACCAAACTGGGGGAACATGAATGGAAGAAATTAACAGGGGTAAAACGAGGTTAGTAAATGGAATAAACAGACTCAGGTGAGGGGCGGAGACACACGGAACAGGAGCACAAGACATTTCAAAACAAAAGTCCAAAACAAGGTGCAGGCTGTGACAATATAATTATCAGGTGAATATTAAATTGAGTGTATAATGTTAAACTGTATATATAATTATCAGGTGAATGTTAAACTGAGTGTATAATGTTAAACTGTATATATAATTATCAGGTGAATGTTAAACTGAGTGTATAATATTAAACTGTGTATATAATTGTCAGGTGAATGTTAAACTGAGTGTATAATGTTAAACTGTGTATATAATGATCAGGTGAATGTTAAACTGAGTGTATAATATTAAACTGTGTATATAATTATCAGGTGAATGTTAAACTGAGTGTATAATATTAAACTGTGTATATAATTGTCAGGTGAATGTTAAACTGAGTGTATAATATTAAACTGTGTATATAATTATCAGGTGAATGTTAAACTGAGTGTATAATATTAAACTGTGTATATAATTATCAGGTGAATGTTAAATTGAGTGTATAATGTTAAACTGTGTATATAATTGTCAGGTGAAATTTAAATTGAGTGTATAATATTAAAGTAAATGTGAGACTGAGGGCCAACAGACAGGCTGTGACACAGCTCCTGTGCTGTATTTCTGTCATCTGAACAGTCCAATTCATCAGAATGCAGTGCAGTGTACAGCACTCAGAATCATTAGAGTGCAGTGCAGTGCAGTGTACAGCACTCAGAATCATTAGAGTGCAGTGCAGTGCACTGTACAGCACTCAGAATCATTAGAGTGCAGTGCAGTGCAGTGTATAGCACTCAGAATCATTTGAGTGCAGTGCAGTGCAGTGCAGTGTATAGCACTCAGAATCATTAGAGTACAGTGCAGTGCAATGTACAGCACTAGAGGGAGAGAAAAGAGGAGCTGAAGTTGTGCTGAGACTGTTACATATATGTAAAGTTGTGTTGAGGCTGTGACATGTATGTTAAGTTGTGTTGAGGCTGTTATATATATGTTAAGTTGTGCTGAGGCTGTGACA
>NC_044496.1:267500-280000 GCF_902362185.1 Chanos chanos | reverse complement strand
TTTTGCTAAACATGAAACAGTTTTCTTAATTAATGTTCTGCTCTGCCATTATTCAGCTATTTTCATTTTGTGTATTGCTAAATTGATTGTTGGAGGAGTTGTTAAAAGTGGCCTTCACTGAATTTTCCTTAGGCTGAATAATGAGAGAGTCACAGTGCCCCCTGCTGGACATTCAGTGGAAAGGCACAGACACACAGGAACTGTGAGAGGAGAGGCAGAGGAGAACGGTGAAGATGGACGAGAACAGTGCTGCATGGCAGAGAAAATAAAAACGTTTTGCTTTTTTTGTTTTTTTATCAGAGGCCGGAACCCAGGGCTGCTCTTTAGGCTGAGCGCTCAGTGGTGAGGTGATTGCATGATTTCTGTGCTTAATGTGTGTTTTTAAATTAACGTGGTTTGTGTTTCAGGCCTGGAGGATGTCTGAAATCAGGGCTGGCTCTTGTGCTTCCAGCCAGGAAAAGGATGCATCATTCCCTCACTGCCAGCTCAGGTCTGTCACAAAGCGTCTTTCGATGTTCTCCCACAACGCCTCTCTCTGACAATACATCTTGACAGCACTCCTTTAAAACGTGAGTGTGGAGGCTCCTAAAATGGCTGCAGATGGGGAGGTGTGACAGCGAGAGAAGGGAGAATGACAGAGGACAAAGGGTTAGAGTCCATCCAGAACACAACCAGAACATGAAGAGCAATGTCTGAAACCCTACCAATATAACACTGGTATAGAACGCTGACCTCTCTGCCAGACAGAAAACAGCCGTGTCACAGTGGTCCTCAGTCCCACAGAATAAGAGAGAGATCCGTCTGGATGGAATCCCACAGCTGCTGCCGGTGACAAAGTAAAAACTAATAATAAATAAATGAATAAATAAATACATAAATAAATAAATAAATTAATTAATTAATTAATGAGTATAGGGGAGAAGCAAACTTCCCAGTCATGTGACTGCAAATGCAAAGCCTTATGGGTCAGCACAAGATAAACAAAAGGCACTGTGCCCTTCGGTCTGTGTGGAGTGTTTTAACTCTGTAGAAAGAAATGAAACAGACTTAACATCTAATGACTTCAGTGCCCTTCGGTCTGTGTGGAGTGTTTTAACTCTGTAGAAAGAAATGAAACAGACTTAACATCTAATGACTTCAGTGCCCTTCGGTCTGTGTGGAGTGTTTTAACTCTGTAGAAAGAAATGAAACAGACTTAACATCTAATGACTTCAGTGCCCTTCGGTCTGTGTGGAGTGTTTTAACTCTGTAGAAAGAAATGAAACAGACTTAACATCTAATGACTTCAGTGCCCTTCGGTCTGTGTGGAGTGTTTTAACTCTGTAGAAAGAAATGAAACAGACTTAACATCTAATGACTTCAGTGCCCTTCGGTCTGTGTGGAGTGTTTTAACTCTGTAGAAAGAAATGAAACAGACTTAACATCTAATGACTTCAGTGCCCTTCGGTCTGTGTGGAGTGTTTTAACTCTGTAGAAAGAAATGAAACAGACTTAACATCTAATGACTTCAGTGCCCTTCGGTCTGTGTGGAGTGTTTTAACTCTGTAGAAAGAAATGAAACAGACTTAACATCTAATGACTTCAGTGCCCTTCGGTCTGTGTGGAGTGTTTTAACTCTGTAGAAAGAAATGAAACAGACTTAACATCTAATGACTTCAGTGCCCTTCGGTCTGTGTGGAGTGTTTTAACTCTGTAGAAAGAAATGAAACAGACTTAACATCTAATGACTTCAGTGCCCTTCGGTCTGTGTGGAGTGTTTTAACTCTGTAGAAAGAAATGAAACAGACTTAACATCTAATGACTTCAGATACTGTGGTGGAGACCAGGCTGTTCCCACTGGCGTGAGACAGCTCTCATTCTCCTGCAAGAAGACACTTCAAGGTGCTCATTAAATACGAGGCAAAAACTGCCTGAACTCTGTTGCTCTTTCCACCTGTTTGCCTCCATAGAATTGGCTCACAAAGAACTGGGAACCTTCTAATTGGTTTTACAACATCATAACTGTGTCATGTGTTTGAATAAAAGAGGTTTTTAAAAGCATCAGGATCAGACTCAGAACAACTTTATTCACCAAATGTACAAGGTAAAAGGACTGTGGCAATCGGCACAAGAACATGCAACATATGTGTAGCAACAAACAACACATACAACACACCCCACACAGGTACAGTGCACTATCACGTACATGTACATACCATCACATATGTTTACATACTACCACATGTATCTACATACTATCACATATGTTTACATACTACCGCATGCATCTGCATACCATCACATATGTTTACATACTACCACATATATTTACATATCCATCTACTGTACGCTATCTGCACACAATATATGGCGTCTCAAAACAGTTCAGTCAAAACTACAGTGCCATAGTGCAGCCAGATGAGTGTGAGTGAGGGAGAGTAGGGGTGGAGAAATTTGGCTGGGACGGTACATAATGAATAAATGAGCAGTGGCCTGTTGCACAGAGTAAATACCAACATATGAATATGAGTGATATGATATTTTCATGTGTCATTTTCCACAGAGCAGTCTCCAGAGTCTACAGAGCTCTACAAAGTCCAGTTATGGGCACAGATCTTAAGTGTGTTATTGTTTTGTTATGGTCTTGAGCAGTTAAACCACCCTGTTAAAGGGTGGTATGGCACTGATCCCAATAGAACAGTACCACTTATTCATGGGGAGTCAGTCTTTTCTGCTCACTCCTTAGCTCTGGTGTGATGCAGCTCTTTGATTGGCAGCTGCTGCTGGCCAGTCAGGCTCTCTGCCATCCAAACCAATCACTGTGGACTGTCCTTTGTGTGGGTGGGGCCTGATCTGATGGAGCAGGTTAGAATTCCTTCAGTGTTATACACCACTTAATATTCTACTCACTATTAAATTTTATAAACAATTTCTTAGGTTTTGACTGTTCTTATAAGGCTGTATATAGTATGTGTGAGCCCCATCTTTCATAGCCGTATTCTCCAAATGAACATCATCATTCTTATTAACTGATGTCCGTCACTGTGTCAGCAGCAGATAGTGAATGGAGGTTTGCAGAGAGAGTGCTCACTTTGGTCCACATTTACATAGTCCCGCCCTCAGGAGGAACCTTCAGCTCTGGAATGATCTGATCCTGGCTGAGTGCAGCTTCAAGGTCAGGGGCATTCTCAGGTCAAATAACCCTCAGCACTTTGAGATAAGGCAATGACAGGACCAAAGGCCAAAGTTCTCTGCCCCTCAGCGACTCCAAAAGCATCTGACCACTACATTATCTGTCAGCCAGAAACATCTACAACAGAAGAAACAAACTCTGCTCTGAGCATGTCACTTTTCTCTCACAGACCATGTATAAAAATGGTTCAATTGTGTATTTTACGGTCTGTTTTGATTGTCAGTGTTTTCCCAGTTCTCGTCTGCTCAGTGTGGCTGTGATGTTTTCAGGGACAAACGTGACACCCTGGAGCAAACCTTGACCACTGGCTCCACTGACCAGGGTCATGGAGTAATCTCTGCTCCTCTGGTGCTTCAAAAGCAGGCCGCAAAGTCAAAGTGCAGGAGGCCTTTGGACACACACACACACACACACACACACACACACTTAAAGGGCTTTGGACACACAGGCTTATGTTTTGTTACTGTAACCCCAGTGACCTGTCAGGGAGTGACTGGGATTAGGGTCTGCCACTGGGTTGTGTGGTCACATGGCACAGGGCCAAGCTGTTGATCTCCTAACACAGGGACGTTCCTCCACCTCCCTTACCATCTGTCCACAACAAGAGAGATCCTCCCTAGAGCTGCCCAATTTAGTCCTGCACACATACAGCTTCAGGTTTAAGGGTCAGTATCTCACCAGAATACCGGTAGAGTAAGGAGAAACAACACTCGCCAAATGGAGAAAAATAACAAGAGTCCAAATGTTCCGCTCAGAGTTTCAAATAACAGTTCCTAAAATATAAAGACATCTGATAGGAGACAATAAAGAGACAAACAATTTAGCTGAAAAGTAATTTATGGTTGAAAAAAGCATGAATATTACCCAGCTCTGTTCATATGTTTGTCTGTTGAATGAGTATGCATTAGCTTCCTTCAGCTCGTGTAATGTCATCCTAAGCTTTTATTAGAGAGGGTCTTTTGTGAGAAAGAGAGAGAGAGAGAGGGAGAGAGAGAGAGAGAGAGAGAGAGAGAGGGGGGGAGAGAGAGACAGAGAGAGAAAGAGAGAGAGAGAGAGGATGGGCCCTTCTGACAGGCCATCTGTTTTCCTTTGTGTTTCTCAGAAGAGAGAGGATGAGCGCAGAGCAAAACCATCCGCCGTTATTGCAGTTTTTTATCACATTCATCTGCACCCTGATACAATTAGAGCAGTATGACAGTTAGATTAGTCTCATCTGGCATATTCATCTCTCTCTCTCAATAACCAAGCACGAATCAAATTGTGCTGTTGTGCAAATGAGTGTGGGGACATGGAGCAGGAGCTTACTGTCAGGGAAGGCACAACCCCCCACAACACACACGTTAAGGCACCGAGCACAAACGGGTGGAAAAGAACCTGAACGCACTGCTGAAGGCACAGGGGACTTAAATTCTGAAGAGCAATGCCATGAATCAACTTTGGGAGCAACAGACCTCTGCCTTCTGGAGGAAAGAGACGGATGGATTTGATGAGTGCAGTGAAGAGGGGCAGTTTGAGCTGTGAGTGTAGGAGACAGGACAGGAAATAGCAGACAGAGCAGCATAAGTCAGCACTAGGAGAATAAACGCCATTAGTCTGAATCATGACTGAGTTAAATGAATTTAAGATGCGGTGAGAGGTGATGCTCTGAATTGTTACAACACTAATGCTGCACTGAAAACAACCAAGCAAACAGCCTGGGTTAGGGTTAGGGTTAGGGTTAGGGTTTTCCTGCATGTAGGAGCATATGCTTTTAGTCTGATTCACAGCTCTTAACAATACCATGTTTTATTTTGAACTTTGTAGGTCAAGTAGGCCAGAAAAGTAGTGTTTTAGGAGATGCAAAAATGCAAGGAACGCAATTAATTGGAATTTGACATTTCTTTCCATATGAATGAAGGATTAGCTTTGAATGCATTAGCATTGAATGTATGGGCACACGGCAGTGGTCCTATTATTTTACTTGCATCATAATAGAAGACTCCTAATGACCAAGGCTGCCCTGTCTTTCAGTCAGTACCTTATGTGCATACTGTGTTAAAGATAGAGACATCACACTATAATAGACAATGCAATGTCTGCCCTGACAGGCTGCATGGAGTTTGAGGCTGAAACTGTGTAGAAAAAGAGAGTGAGAGAGAAACACATACTTTTGTTTCTGTTTAATGATTTGCAGTTGAGGCAGAGGGCATGACCCCGTCTGAGCTGGGTGACACTCAGCCCTTTACACTCCACTGCTGTAAAAGTGCTTTGAGCAACAGCGAGACAGCCTGCAGTGTTTCTGCTCTATGTCCAGCTGTGACCCAGAAAGCATCATCGCCATGGTGACAGTGAAGCTCCCTTACCCCTCATAACCAAAGTCCTCCCCTCACGCACTCGGACACTCGCATAGGTCACTTCCCCCAACCTTTACTGAGCATGCTCAGCTCCAGACTTCTGAGGTCACTTCTCCCCAAATCAGGCTAACGCTAACTGTCCTTCATCCCAGACTGTTTTATCTTAACGGTCAGGAGTTTATCTGACACCAGGAGTACGGTTCAGTGAAGACAGTTATCAACCCAGTCAGTGATGCAAATAGCGCAGTCCCATTCCAATCCCAAATCCTGTCTACACAGCAGAGCAGCTACACACAGGGGTCAGCAAAGTAAAGGCCAGTGCTGATTAAATGCCAGGCTAATCAGAGTTGTTTTGAATGGAAACATACATTTTGCCAACCCTTGCACAAATCAGTTTCTTCTTTGTGTGGCTTGATTGAATTGGTAGGTCCATTATAGGAAGGTGTCTCTCTGTATTCTGATTTTCCACATGAGAACCACACTCTATCTGTGTGAAGATTCATTATATCATCATCTCCCTGTCAGCTATGTGAAAGTGCCCTGTGAGTACAATACCCCAGAAATAAAAGAAATCATTTCCATTGGGCCATTCACACAGAGCACACATGCCAGGACTGACTGATCCCAGGTTCTGAATTTAACATAAACTTTTAGCCACAGCAGTATGTCTCTGAAATGTGTAACAAAGCAATGTGTCTCCCACATATAGAACGATATGTAACAGCAACATGTCAATTTCAATTTTAATTCAATTTCAATTTTTATTTGTACAGCGCTTTTTACAATCAAAATTGTATTTAGAGCGATCAGTGCCTAAACCCCCAGTGAGGAAGCCCAAGGCGACAGTGACAGGGAAAAACTCCCTGATGCAGTGAATAGGAGGAAGAAACCATGGGAGGAACTGCGACTCAACAGGGGGAGCCCATCCTCCTCTGGCCAGCACATAAAATAGGTATTCACAGTGTGAAAAAAAGCGCTTCTTTCTGTTTACAAATTTGATGTTTTGCACTTAAAGATGGCATAAGTTAAGTAATGAAAGGCTCTAAGTGTATTCTTGGGCTGTCCATATGGGGCTGTCCTCAGCAGCAGTGAGTGGTTTCCTAGTGTGGAGAATTCGAACCAGAAGTAGGGCATCAGGATGGATCAGGTCCGGAGAGCAGAAGGGGTCAGGATCACTGGTATCTCAGGAATAGCATGAGTAGCTCGACAGAGAGAGAGAGAGAGAGAGAGAGAGAGAGAGAGAGAGAGAGAGAGAGAACGAGAGCGAGAGAGAGAGAGGGACACAGATTGTTAGGTATGCTCATTGTCATGTAATGATTAAGCACAATGTACATTGTGTGCTGAGTGCAAGCATGGACTCTGGCAATACTAGCAATGACAGCATAACTAAAAGGGATAGGCAGAGGGTTTAACACAGGGATAGGCAGAGGGTTTAACACAGGGATAGGCAGAGGGTTTAACACAGGGATAGGCAGGAGGTTTAACACAGGGATAGGCAGAGGGTTTAACACAGGGATAGGCAGAGTGTTTAACACAGGGATAGGCAGAGTGTTTAACACAGGGATAGGCAGAGGGTTTAACACAGGGATAGGCAGAGGGTTTAACACAGGGATAGGCAGGAGGTTTAACACAGGGATAGGCAGAGGGTTTAACACAGGGATAGGCAGAGGGTTTAACACAGGGATAGGCAGAGTGTTTAACACAGGGATAGGCAGAGGGTTTAACACAGGGATAGGCAGGAGGTTTAACACAGGGATAGGCAGAGGGTTTAACACAGGGATAGGCAGAGTGTTTAACACAGGGATAGGCAGAGGGTTTAACACAGGGATAGGCAGAGTGTTTAACACAGGGATAGGCAGAGGGTTTAACACAGGGATAGGCAGGAGGTTTAACACAGGGATAGGCAGAGGGTTTAACACAGGGATAGGCAGAGTGTTTAACACAGGGATAGGCAGAGGGTTTAACACAGGGATAGGCAGAGGGTTTAACACAGGGATAGGCAGGAGGTTTAACACAGGGATAGGCAGAGGGTTTAACACAGGGATAGGCAGAGGGTTTAACACAGGGATAGGCAGAGTGTTTAACACAGGGATAGGCAGAGGGTTTAACACAGGGATAGGCAGAGGGTTTAACACAGGGATAGGCAGAGGGTTTAACACAGGGATAGGCAGGAGGTTTAACACAGGGATAGGCAGAGGGTTTAACACAGGGATAGGCAGAGGGTTTAACACAGGGATAGGCAGAGTGTTTAACACAGGGATAGGCAGAGGGTTTAACACAGGGATAGGCAGGAGGTTTAACACAGGGATAGGCAGAGGGTTTAACACAGGGATAGGCAGAGGGTTTAACACAGGGATAGGCAGAGTGTTTAACACAGGGATAGGCAGAGGGTTTAACACAGGGATAGGCAGGAGGTTTAACACAGGGATAGGCAGAGGGTTTAACACAGGGATAGGCAGAGTGTTTAACACAGGGATAGGCAGAGGGTTTAACACAGGGATAGGCAGAGGGTTTAACACAGGGATAGGCAGGAGGTTTAACACAGGGATAGGCAGAGGGTTTAACACAGGGATAGGCAGAGGGTTTAACACAGGGATAGGCAGAGTGTTTAACACAGGGATAGGCAGAGGGTTTAACACAGGGATAGGCAGAGGGTTTAACACAGGGATAGGCAGAGGGTTTAACACAGATGAGGGCACCCTGGGACATAAGGCGGCCAGCCACTGCACCGTCAACTAACCTGAGTGAAAGCGTGGGAGTGGGAGGGTGACAGCATCCAAACATCCCAGTTCACCAAAATACACTATGCCCGAGAACCCTCCAGATCTGCTCCTTTATCTAATAAAGAGCTATTAACAAAAGGCTTGACTAAACAAATAAGTTTTAAGTCTAGACTTAAACATAGAGACTGTGTCTGAGTCTCGAACACTAATTGGGAGGCTATTCCATAACTGTGGGGCTTTATAAGAAAAGGCTCTGCCCCCTGCTGTCGCCTTCACAATTTGAGGTACCAGCAAATAGCCTGCACCCCTGGATCTAAGCAGGTGTGGAAGAACATAAAAGACCAGGAGTTCGCTCAGGTACTGTGGCGCAAGACCATGCAGTACTTTAGAGGTCAACAGTAGTATTTTATAATCAATGGAAAATTTGATTGGGAGCCAGTGCAGTTTCTCACATGTCTATGGTGGGGATATTATATGTAAACAACAAAAACACTGGTAAATTTTAATATATTGAAATCTATTAGTTAACTGAGTCCATATGACAACCAGTCTGAAAATCCTCTTTAAGATGTGTATGGATGAAAGCAGACACAGAGGTGAGGTGATGGGTTCTGAGTAATTCAGTGGGTTGTAAATTGAGAAAGTTTCATGGTGGCCGATAACATTTCCTGCTACAAACAAAACCTGTGAAGGTGTCAGTTATGCCTCCACCAGCCAAGTTACCACAGGGTCAAACTAATTATGCAGAGGGCCAAAAAGATTCTACTGATAAATTATCTTTTTTCCTTTTGATTATTATTCATTTTTAACGCATTGAAGAGGTGGCTTATTGCCAACTTTCTCCTAGAAATCAGCCACGTAAAATGTGTTCCACTGTGCGATGGATTGCACAATGAGACCCAAGGTAGTGAAATACTGAACTTTGAATATATACAATATGTTCTTAGTGATTATTTGTTCTGTAGTGTGCTTGCCACAGCTTGGCCTGCAAAATGACAATTTACATTCTGTTGTATTTTTTTAATGAAAAAATTACACAACTCAGGTGTGCGGTCAATAGATGTATAATTATGTTGATATACGCTTGAGAAAAACTTTTTCTGATGAAACACGTGTTAAGTTGAATGTGAACTGAACTAATTGTGACATATGGTCCCTGGGGTGATCAGAAACCCTGTGATTGGACAGTGAATCCTCCACACACACTGTCTTTGTCATACTTTACTCTGACTGCCCTGCTCTGACAAATCCCCACAGGCAGGGATGGGCAACCATCACATTAGGGAGGAGAGCTGGTCGTTTTCTGTGTCCATATTCAGGTTCTTTGCATTAATTAGTGATGTTGAATGAATTTAGGAAACACAGAGATCACAAACCAGAATCAATTACAGATTTATCATTTTCGTTAACGCATAAGAAAGGAGCAAGCCTAAATTAATGTAATGACGTCAGTGCTGCGTGGAACTGCATTGTGTTTATTCACTGTTTGGCTTTCTTTCAAAAATGAGATTCATTGTAATCTACGCTACTGCCGTATTCTGTGATTTGGGGAAAATCGTTTACTTAAATGTGTAAAGCAATTTCAAGATCTCTATGTAAGTGGAGGTGAACCTGCCAAGAAAATTATGCATTAATTATACGATTTTTTTTAAGGGAAAATAGTCGAAGCTGCGTCTCTCCTTGGTATAGACTGGAACTATAATTCACAGTTGCACATTTTAAGAATAGACTAGCTGTCCAGGATACCGCGTGCTCTCGGTGACGACTAAAAGCATGTTCACGATTATTGTACATGATTATTGTAGATTGCGTACTTAGTAATATGAAACATGTTTTCAGCAGAACGCACCAAGATGCTCTTTAAAGTGGGGGGTTGGGATTCCCTTTCCCGTTATGTTACGTTACGCTGCATTGTCCTGTGACGACAACTCTGCATCACATTTTCAAGAGCTGTATGACTGACTGTATTTCCCCACAGCGTAACCAGATTGTTGGTTCATCTATTCAATATACATAACGTGTATAGTTACAGCTAGCCGACAACCCCTAGTCAGTTAATGATCAATGAACGAGGACAAAATCGTCACAGTCATGCGCGTTCCACTGATGTGGATATGTTTGCTGCGGTATAGATGTAGAAACAGGTTCGATTCGATTGCATATATTGCACACTTCAGTTCATTAAGATTACTGGCAGATTGTTGTATTTGTCAACACAAAATGAAATTATGTTTGCAAATGATAATAATGTCACGAACATACTAAAAAAGTGTGAACATTCACAGAGTGCGCATCTAGGTTGATTATTTCTGTACTCCTGCAATCGTGCCGTCCACCACAGTGAGCGCGCATGCTACTGCCGCTGCGGTGATCCTGACGTTGAATAGCAGTAGGAGGGTATAATCCGGGCGTCTGTGTGGACAACGAAGTGAAACGTTAGATTTAACAACCCAGTGAGGGAAAGGAACACCTTGCAGTCAAACTGGGTGACATTTTACTAATGTCTATGCTAGGTAAACAGAGAAGATAGAATATTTTATGGAGAAATAGACTGACAGGCCAAGGACAGACGGATGGGATTCCCGGTCGCTAGCTAGATGGAGAAACCGAGAGGGTGGAAGAGTATTGGTGTTGTAAATAATTAAATATCAGTCGGCTGAAACAGGAAAGATGCATCTCCATCAGGTGCTGACTGGAGCTGTTAATCCCGGGGACAGTTGTTACTCGGTTGGGAGCGTCAATGACATCCCTTTCACGGTACGTAGCAATCTGGTTACCTTGTCTGTGATTTTAATGCCGATGCCGTGATACCTGTTTTAGGTGCTTAGGCTAGCAAGCTAAATTTTTGCTAACAAGCTTAAGAGACATCGGTATAATGCGCTGTCAACTGCGCGCGTGAGACCCAGGGTCATTGCGTGAACGTCAGATACACCTTTCGGTATCGTTGTCTGAACCGTCACTTATGAATTTCTGGACGATAATTGTTCTCGTTGCTTTACAGTGGGTTATCAAGCAATTTCTACGTTCGACTTGCTGTACGAATTTTATTTTAATATTCGTTTCACGACAGTATAACTGCCACTAATACAACTGCACTATTGGTGGTGTGACGTGCCAAGGCAGACGCATTGTTAAAGCCATGACATGCATTTATGCTTCCGAATTATCGAGGAAGCTAATTTGGTACATTTTAGCTCATATGTGAATGCACGAAACGCACATATCCAACAGCAAGCGCTGTCTAACATTTGGAGTCGGTACGCCTCACGGATCATTGGGATAGCTGTCAGCGAGCATCAGCTGTGCAGACCATGACGTAGAAAGTACAGTTTTAAGGGCACACTGTCCGTTAATGTCCTCATTTTAAACCCTGTGCTATGTACGCAGATGAAGAGCAAAAGACATTTTCTATACAGCGACGTTAATGCGTATTAATTCTCGGTTATCATTTTATTTTCATTCTGAAACTTGATTGTAACTGGGGAGTGTATCATACGTCTGCTCATCAATGAATAATCGAAGCAGTTTAAGGTAGCGTCAGCGTCAGCGCTGGAGTCAGCTGATGCGTAGCGTTATTCAGTACCTCTGTGCTTCTGGTTATGATGAAAAATGGATTGATTTACGGAAATGTCTTGCTTGGGGTATTGTAGAATCGACGTATACGTACTTGCTGGGAACAAAAGCACCATGTTAGGGTTCCATGTACATCTCAGTTTCACGCCCACTCTAACTCGTAATAACATAAGATTTAGTCTCACTTACCATCTAGTCTTGACACAAAAAAAGCCGAAATCAGCATCACGCTGGACAGCTGGCAGAAATGTTCCTCAGAACTGAAACTGGAACATTCAGTCTTTGTGTTGACACTAAGAATATTTCTGTTCTAGGGGGCACTTGGTATGAAATCCCCACAATTAGCAATTTGATACCTGCTGTCATTTTCTGTTCTGTGGTGTCAGACATGGCCTTGCACTGCCTCATTTTCACACCCAGAATATCTGTGTACACTGAGCTGCTAGGTGAGTCCTTGGATCTACCTCCTATGATAGTGCGAATTTACCATCACATGCCAGAACATTTTTAAGCATCCTGTTTCACGATCCCCAAGGAGCAACAAGGTTATAATTGGACACACTGAAATTAAACAATAATTCGACGTGAATTGGGGAGAAATAGTGATGCTGGACTCTAAATAAACTTGTATTTTTATTACTATTATTATTATTATTATTGTTATTATTATTATTATTATAAACAGACAGTGTTTTTTTT
>NC_044496.1:255000-262500 GCF_902362185.1 Chanos chanos | reverse complement strand
AGATTTGATGGTGTCTGGGAACTCTTTATATGTGTTTATTTAGTACATGCCAAGTCATTACACACAGTCTAACAGTATTCTTCATAAACTGTTTGTCGCTAACAGCAACTGCATTACCAGTGGCAGAAAACTGGCCAGTTTTTCCTCAGTGCAATGACCTACAACTTAGCCTGGGACCCACAAGGTAAGATACTGAACTCAGTAATAAACACTCATGGAAATGAAACTGTCACAGAAAACAGATACCACTGAAAGAGGACTGAGCACAGATATCTCGCTGATCAGTTTGACTCATTTCAACTCAACTTTCTGTTACTGTATTAGAATCATCTTTAATTTAATGCATATTATGAACTCTGCTCAGATAAATCTGTTGGAGCAGAATGCACTGTTACTCATCCTCTGGAATTGTAAATATCTCAGACACAGCCGAAAGCAGGGCAAAGCAGAGATTTAATAGGTAACGTAAACCTCATGCTAGATTTTAATGGTAAGGTACTACCACCACCTCCCTGCCCCCAGTATGAGACCTCACACCGTTATCCCTCAAACCACAGCCTGTGGTCTATCTGTGGTCTATCTGTGGTTTACCTGTGGTCTACCTGTGTTACTGACCCTCAACCTGACTGTGGAACTATGACCAGCCTGCCCTCTTTACCCGCTGAATAATACCAACTTAGTGTTAAATGTGGTATTGATAGCCATTATACACCTACTAGTGCTTAAAGGCAAATTTATTGATATGAAAACTGTACAGCCATCAAATAGACTTATGTCCCGTAGCATCTAGAACACCTAGAATCTTCTACGGTGTGTCTTTTATGCTGTAAATATAATATGTCATGTGCAGTAAATAACTTGATCTGCCACAGAATCTGGAAACCCTGGTCTCTTTATACTGTGTCTATCTTTATTCTTTATATCCAGCGAGAGGAGGATGGGCTCCACCTGCTGAGTGTTGGTTCCTCCATAGGTTTCTTCCTCCTGTTCGCTTCTTTAGTGTCACCTGGGACTTGTACGCTGGGCATTTGGGCACTGATCTCTGTAAAGCTGCTTTGAAACAATTTAATTGCAAAAAATGCCAAACTAGGGATGCACCGAATCTTGATTTTTAGAGTTTGGATGAATACTGAATCCAGCGCTTAAGATTTAGCCAATGCCGAATCCCACTCATTTCAGTTACGCTGAAAACCTAACCTTAATACTATTGTCTGTCTGTCATATCACATGAAATGAGTGTTTCCTTTCAGGAAATTAAGACGCTCCGTATTTAATGGTGACAATCAGTTGCGACTGTCGGTGTGAATGTCCCCAGCGGTACTGAATAGTCTCTCGCTCGGCACAGAGATCAGCGGTGAGCACAGGAAAACCTGTGCTTTTTTGCAAGCAATGGAAACCGGCGATGGTTTGCCTTCCCCCACTGAAGTGAATCCTCTGTCTGGGAAATTAGAGGTTCGCTAAAGAAAGCGCTGATCTCCGATTCGGCATCTGATGTGGATGTTTCTGAGCTGTCCCAGCTGCCCCAGATTCCTGAACAGTGTTTCTCGCTGGAAACTGCCAGCCTCCTGCGCAATTAACTTCCATCGACAATTCTGTGCTTGTTCGCCCAAAATTGTCAGGGTGGCACTTTTTATGTGTGCCTGACCTTGCTGTGCAGTACCTGTAGGGTTAGGGTTAGGGTTTGGGTTTGGCTGCTGTAAGTGCTATTGCTAACTGCAGTTGGTGCCGCACAAATTTCATACTCCGTCGCATGTTTCAGGTGCAGATGTTTTAGCGGTGCAGATGTTGTGTACTGTTTGAGGTCCTTGCCACCACAAAACAAATCAGCTTCACATGTAGTACTTTTCTTAGTCGTGACTTCCGTTTTCACTGTCTGGCTGTACACTACTGAACCGCCACGGGCAAGCAGCTTCCATCATCTCTCATTACGCTGAGGTGTGCAGGGTTCGACGTGGTCGATAAACTGCCATAAGGTTTGGCCGAATCCAAACCCTCTCAGAAAAGAGAACATTAGGCCGAATCCAAACCCTCTCAGAAAAGAGAACATTCGGCCGAATCCAAACCCTCTCAGAAAAGAGAAGATTAGGCTGAATCCGATGCATCCCTATGCTAACCAAATGAATCAGAATTTGAATTTGAATATGAATGTGCTGTAGACTCTTTAGGAGTGTTTGACAAGGTTTTGAGCTTGGCTGGCTGTTTTGACTCTTGGTTCTGTGGTCTAACCATGTTTCTGTCCCTAGGGAACCGGATCCTGGCTGCTACGGAGCTCCTGCAGCTGTGGGCACCGCCGTCCGCCGACACGCTGGTGGAAGAGGAGGACAGTCAGCTGGCGGATGACAAACCTCATCCCATGTTCAATGACTGGACATGTGTGTGGCAGTGCAGGTGAGTGTGTGTGTTGGATGTGTATGTGGCAGTGCAGGTGAGTGTGTGTGTTGGATGTGTATGTGGCAGTGCAGGTGAGTGTGTGTGTTGGATGTGTGTGTGGACATGCAGGAGAGTATGTGTGTTGGATGTGTGTGTGTTGGATGTGTGTGTGGACATGCAGGAGAGTGCGTGTGTTGGATGTGTGTGTGGCAGTGCAGGTGAGTGTGTGTGTGTTGGATGTGTGTGTGGCAGTGCAGGTGAGTGTGTGTGTGTTGGATGTGTATGTGTGTGGCAGTGCAGGTGAGTGTGTGTGTTGGATGTGTGTGTGTACATGCAGGTAAGTGTGTGTGTTGGATGTGTGTGTGTTGGATGTGTGTGTGTGGACATGCAGGAGAGTGTGTGTGTTGGATGTGTGTGTGGACATGCAGGAGAGTGTGTGTGTTGGATGTGTGTCTGGCAGTGCAGGAGAGTGTGTGTGTTGGATGTGTGTGTGGCAGTGCAGGTGAGTGTGTGTGTTGGATGTGTGTGTGTACATGCAGGTGAGTGTGTGTGTTGGATGTGTGTGTGGACATGCAGGTGAGTGTGTGTGTTGGATGTGTGTGTGGACATGCAGGTGAGTGTGTGTGTTGGATGTGTGTGTGGACATGCAGGAGAGTGTGTGTGTTAGATGTGTGTGTGGCAGTGCAGGTGAGTGTGTGTGTTGGATGTGTGTGTGGACATGCAGGTGAGTGTGTGTGTTGGATGTGTGTGAACATGCAGGAGAGTGTGTGTGTTGGATGTGTGAGTGGACATGCAGGAGAGAGTGTGTGTTGGATGTGTGTGTGGACATGCAGGAGCGTGTGTGTGTTGGATGTGTGTGTGGACATGCAGGAGCGTGTGTGTGTTGGATGTGTGTGTGGACATGCAGGTGAGTGTGTGTGTTGGATGTGTGTGAACATGCAGGAGAGTATGTGTGTTGGATGTGTGTGTGTTGGATGTGTGTGTGGACATGCAGGAGAGTATGTGTGTTGGATGTGTGTGTGTTGGATGTGTGTGTGGACATGCAGGAGAGTGCGTGTGTTGGATGTGTGAGTGGACATGCAGGAGAGAGTGTGTGTTGGATGTGTGTGTGGACATGCAGGAGAGTGCGTGTGTTGGATGTGTGTGTGGACATGCAGGTGAGTGTGTGTGTTGGATGTGTGTGTGGCAGTGCAGGTGAGTGTGTGTGTTGGATGTGTGTGTGGCAGTGCAGGTGAGTGTGTGTGTTGGATGTGTGTGTGTAGTTTTATATCTGTGACATAGTCATGGTGGTTTCCTGCTGGCCAGTGTAGGCACAGCCTTGCTCTGCTGTATTGTGTCTGTATACCGGAGCAGAGCTGTTTAAAGTTGCATTGGTTTTGTTTGATGAGACTGCGCCCCTGAGATAACGATATGACTGACATAAAACCAACATGAAGAGGAAGTGAAAGTGTTTGGGATTGATGAACCACTTCCTCATCTGTCCACCACAAGGCTCTGAGTCTGAGCTGTGTGCAGTTTTTACATTCTTACCCTGAAAGCCTGTTCCTGGAGAAAATCAATTAATATTGCAACCATTTGCAGCTGAATGAATGACTGTAGAAAAGATATGCTTCACAACAAAGTATTGTTTTGAAGGAGAGGCTCTGTCTACCAGCTCTGTGTGTTTTAATGCAGAACTGCAGCTGCAGTGCATATAACCAAGTGGTCACCTGATGGGGAATACTTCGCCACCGCAGGGAAGGTAAACCTGACCCTAACCCTAACCCTAACCCTAACCCTAACCCTAACCCTAACCCTAACCCAAAGGACCAGGCCGAAAGTCCAATATGTAAAAATGATTAGATTTTACTGAGCTGCTCAAGCATTGAATTGTACCTTTACTTGATTCAGCCTACGTTCAGTAAGTGCAGATGCTCTCTGCAGGGAAATTGGATCCATAAAAAAGTGGTTTGATGTGACCGTTTATTTTTTGTGTTTTTGCCCACGATATCAGAGAGTGTCTGACTCTCTTCCTCTCACAGGATGACTGTCTGCTCAAAGTGTGGTACCCAACCACCGGCTGGAAGTCTGCGGTGCTGAATCCAGACGTGCCTGAGAAAAAGGCCCAGCCAGCTCACTTCTCCTTCGTCTACCTGGCCCATCCCCGCGCTGTCACCGGCTTCTCCTGGAGGAAGACCAGCAAGTACATGCCCAAGTATGCAAACACAGGCCCCTACGACTCTATGGTCTCACATTTTCTCACATTTTCTTCTTTCCTCTCAGTCACATGCGTCCTGACTCGCTCTCTCTGCTCTGTTCTCTGCGTGTGTCTGCTCTCTCTGCTCTTTTCTCTGCTCTGTTCTCCGCGTGTGTCCGCTCTCTCTGCTCTGTTCTCTGCGTGTGTCTGCTCTCTCTGCTCTGCTCTCTGCGTGTGTCTGCTCTCTCTGCTCTGTTCTCTGCGTGTTCTCTGCTCTGTTCTCTGCGTGTGTCTGCACTCTCTGCTCTGTTCTCTGCTCTGTTCTCCACGTGTGTCTGCACTCTCTGCTCTGTTCTCTGCTCTGTTCTCTGCTCTGTTCTCTGCTCTGTTCTCTGCGTGTGTCTGCTCTCTCTGCTCTTTTCTCTGCTCTGTTCTCCGCGTGTGTCTGCTCTCTCTGCTCTTTTCTCTGCTCTGTTCTCTGCTCTGTTCTCTGCTCTGTTCTCTGCTCTGTTCTCTGCGTGTTCTCTGCTCTGTTCTCTGCGTGTGTCCGCTCTCTCTGCTCTGTTCTCTGCTCTGTTCTCTGCGTGTGTCCGCTCTCTCTGCTCTGTTCTCTGCGTGTGTCTGCTCTCTCTGCTCTCTCTGCGTGTTCTCTGCTCTGTTCTCTGCGTGTGTCTGCTCTCTCTGCTCTTTTCTCTGCGTGTGTCTGCTCTCTCTGCTCTCTCTGCGTGTTCTCTGCTCTGTTCTCTGCGTGTGTCTGCACTCTCTGCTCTGTTCTCTGCTCTGTTCTCTGCGTGTGTCTGCTCTCTCTGCTCTTTTCTCTGCTCTGTTCTCCGCGTGTGTCCGCTCTCTCTGCTCTTTTCTCTGCTCTGTTCTCTGCTCTGTTCTCTGCTCTGTTCTCTGCTCTGTTCTCTGCTCTGTTCTCTGCGTGTTCTCTGCTCTGTTCTCTGCGTGTGTCCGCTCTCTCTGCTCTGTTCTCTGCTCTGTTCTCTGCTCTGTTCTCTGCTCTGTTCTCTGCTCTGTTCTCTGCGTGTGTCCGCTCTCTCTGCTCTGTTCTCTGCTCTGTTCTCTGCGTGTTCTCTGCTCTCTCTGCTCTTTCCTCTGCGTGTGTCCACTCTCTCTGCTCTGTTCTCTGCTCTGTTCTCTGCGTGTGTCTGTGTGTTTTCAGGGGGTCCGTATGCAATGTGTTGCTAACCTCGTGTCAGGACGGCATCTGTAGACTCTGGTCTGAGACTCTGCTTCCAGAGGACAGTCTGTTGGGAGGACAGATCTCCCAGAACGCCAGCAGCTTCAGCAGCTGCCTGCCAGGCCTTGGCAGCCAGAAGGACAAGATTCAACACGCTCTGGAGGTGCGCGCACACACATGGACACAACCATGTACAAACACACACATGGACACACTCACATGGACACACACACATGGACACACACACATGGACACACACATGTACAAACACACACATGGACACACACATGGACACACACATGGACACACACATGGACACACACATGTACAAACACACACATGTACACACACACATGGACACACACATGTACAAACACACACATATACAAACACACACATGTACAAACACACACATGGACACACACACATGGACACACACATGTACAAACACACACATGTACACACACACACACACACACACACGGACACACACATGTACAAACACACACATGTACAAACACGGACATGGACACACACATGGACACACACACATGGATACACACATGTACACACACACATGGACGCACACATGTACAAACACACACAACCTCTCTCAGCCTTACAGTCAATTCAGTTCATTCTGTGTTTTTCACACACTGTGGAATTCTCTCTTCATTTCCTTATTTCTCCGTGTAGTCCATTCACCACCTGAAACATCTGCGTCGTGGTCGGAGGAGATCGTCTGCCTTGGTGGCCCACACTGAGTTACTGCCCAGTCAGCTGGGCTCTCATGAGGTTCACAGACACATCTCCCAACACGCCAGTGCTCTCTGTCACTTCCATATCTCAGCCAGCATCAACGCCAGCACAGGTAACTGTCTCTCTCACCGTCTGTTCTCACGGACAGCTCTCACACCGCTCGCTTTAACCGGGGTCTCTGAGCGGAATGTGGTGGTTATGCAGCTGAATATGGGTGATTCAATTCCTCCTCTCTGAATCCGGCAGATATTCCGTCCGCTCTGGCCGGTTCGGTGCTGTCGGCCGAGGAGACCAGCGGAGGGTTTGTGGTTCACTGGCTGAATAATAAGGACCTGAGCTTCACCAGCTCCATGGACCTGTTCATGCAGCAGCTACGCAAGTTGTCTGAGCAGCATTTGGATCAGGGGACAGAGGACTTGGACCAGGATGGCTCCCCCATGAAGTTTGACTTTGGTAAACCTTTGAAAAACAAACAAAATATTTATTACATTAATTCCCTCGCCGTGATATTACTACACATTCTCACAATCACTCTTGATGATTCCATTAGAAATGAATGTACTTTTGATGCATAGCATTACTTTGTGTTTCTTACAATGAGAGTTGGTTTGACAGTACAGATGTGATTACAGAAGGCGATGTTGTACTGCAGCACTAAGCAGCTGAGCCTGTTGTGACGGTTTGCGGGTTCTGTCTCAGACTTAGATGAGATGTCAGATAAAGGGTCCTCAGAGCAGGAGGAGGCTGAGCAGGAGGGCAGCACCAAGGCCTCGTCTCCCGGCTCCAGCAGCAGCATGCCTCTGCCCTCCGTGCTGTTGGACAGGAAGATGGAGTCACTGATTCTGGAGTGGGACAAGAGCCCAGACATGTTGTTCACCGTCCACCCTGTGGACGGATCCTTTCTGGTTTGGCACGTTAAATACCTTGACGAGTTTATCCCCGGCATTTTCAGACAGGTTCAGGTAGGGTTTTTACGCTCTGGGGTTTTATTCAGTGAATTCTCTGGCTGGTC
>NC_044496.1:232500-247500 GCF_902362185.1 Chanos chanos | reverse complement strand
AATTTGTGATGTTATGTGTCTGTAGTGACTGTGCTGGTCAGTGTCGATAGTGAAAGAGAGAACTGGCTGCTGGGTGTGAGTTACAGCATTGAGGAAACTCAGGGAACCGGGTCTTTTGTCTGTCTGTGTGTGTCTCCGTAGGCGGAGAGGCTCTGGATGAGTGTGGACTGAGGTACCTGTTGGCGATGAGGCTGCACACCTGTCTGCTCACCTCCCTGCCCCCGCTGTACAGGATCCAGCTTCTTCATCAGGGTACAGCCATCTCCACCTCACTTCACCTGAACAGTTAGAGGAAAGGCCTGAATCAAACAAACTTCTCTTTGCTTTCTTTGTGTATTTGTGTGTATGTGTGTGTGTCTGTCTACGCGTGTGTGCATGTGCGTGTGCGTGTGTGTGCGTGCATGCGTGTCTGTTCTGTCATCAGGTGTCTCCACCTGTCATTTTGCCTGGGCCTTTCACTCAGAGGCAGAGGAGGAGATGCTGAACATGATCCCGGCCATGCAGAGGGGTGACCCACAGTGGTCTGAGCTCAGGGCTGTGGGTGTGGGCTGGTGGATCAGGAACATTAACACGCTGCGCCGTATGGTGGAAAAGGTGACACAGCTGTGCTTTCAATGCTACACACTCTCTTAGAATCTTTTATCACTAGTCACTCACCACTCACACACCACTCAGAGCCAGGGCCCAAATTTCTGTCTGTCCTGCACGTCCGTCCTAATGGCCCCACTCAGCACCTCCGCTAACCCACAATGCACTGCTCTGAAACTCCTCCTCTGAAACTCCTGTCTTTAGCTGTGAGCTGTTTTTAGACTCCCTGTCGTCACAGTCCGGCGCTGAAAAAACTCTTATTTTAAATGATGTTGCTGTGTGTTGCTCTCCACCTGCTGACACCTGCGTTCTCCCTGTCTGACTTTGGCCAGGTGGCGAAAGCAGCTTTTCAAAGGAATAACGATCCGCTGGACGCTGCCTTGTTCTACCTGGCTATGAAGAAGAAGGCAGTTCTCTGGGGCCTTTTCAGGTCGTTAGACACTAACAGTCACGTGGAGCTGTGACAGACATGTGGTCACATGCCAGTAGATAACTGTTTCTTTTTCTGATGATAGTGTACTATTACATTATTGTTTTATCTGATAAATACATTCTGTGTGTATTTCAAAGAGCTTCAGACTGATTATTCTGTTGGTTTTCAGATCTCAGCATGATGAGAAGATGACCCAGTTCTTCAGTCATAATTTCTCAGACGACCGCTGGAGGAAAGCCGCCCTAAAAAACGCTTTCTCCCTCCTGGGAAAACAGCGCTTCGAGCAGTCAGCAGCGTTCTTCCTCCTGGCTGGATCCCTCAAAGACGCCATTGAGGTCTGTACAATCTCCAGGCTAAGTCAGTCCGCTTCTGTGAGGACTTTCTTTGAAACAGGAGATGAGGTTGATGCTGCGTGGTGCATGTTTAATCTCTTTGTTACTTTGTCTAAGTCGGTTACTGAATGGAGTCCAGCTGAGACACTTTGAGATTTACTGCAGTAATAATATGATGATCTTTTTTTTTTCAAACGTGAGTACAGTTATTTTTTGGTGTGACGTGGTTGCCGGGGGAACGGTTTTAGAAGGGAAATGATTGTTAAATTAAGGGATAAGTCTGAGATGACACAGAGATGCACAAATGATGTGATAGTTTCAGTATTTTGTTTAATTTAAAGACAGATAAAAGTGTGTTGAATATAAATATTTCATGTAGATTTGCATTGGACCAGGACACCTTAGTCTTTAAATTATGTGTGTTATCTGCAGAGTTGACGTTACTAAATTGCATCCCTTGCAGCGGTCCTCTGAGTGATACATGTGTCATGGTTTTGTCCTTTTTGAAATATAGAGGTCATAGGTGAATCTAGTGGTCTCACTGACTTTAGCCCTGCATAGCCCAGACTAAGCCTAAACTCCACAGATAAAGTGTGTGCTGCGTAAATGACACATTGAGCTCACCTTGGGATGAATGTTTTGTTCCGTCTGAACAAAAAGATAAGGCGAGTCTTTGGCAGCACTGCGTTTAACGGGGTTTAGTAAGTGTCAGGAGAGGCAGATGGCTTTAGTCTGATATCAAAGCTCTGGATGATTTAAATTTATCAGCTTTTTAGGAGGAGAGGGCTAGGTTCGAAGCCCCCTGACTGGGCATTAGATTGTGATCAGTTTGGCTCTCTCCTGTGTGTGTGTGGTAGGTGTGCTTAGAGAAGATGGAGGACATCCAGTTGGCGATGATAGTGGCTCGCCTGTACGAGGCAGACTACGAGAGCTCGTCCACGTGCCAGGGAATCCTGTATGAGAAGGTTCTAGGCTGCAGGAGGGATGGCACTGGCTTCTCCTGCAGTAAACTGCACCCAGATCCCTTCCTGCGTAGCATCGCGTTCTGGATAATGAAGGACTACACCAGGGCTCTGGACACCCTGCTGGAGCAGATCCCCAAAGAGGAAGATGAAAATCCTGGTGAGGAAGAGCAGACAGTGTTATATAATAAGTCATTCAATACACTCTGATTAGTTTACATCAGAATCACAACACATTGATTTTAATGTTGATTTTATTTATTGCTGTGTCATTATTTTACCTTATCTTCCCTGAGTGAAATGTGTGTGACGATGAAAATGCCTCCTGCAGATGTGATGGTGAAGTCATGCAATCCCGTGGTCTTCAGCTTCTATAACTATTTACGAACTCATCCTCTGATCATTCGCCGGCACCTGGCGGCTCCAGAGGGCACTCTGGCGACGGTGGGGCTGACGGCAGAACGGAGCAGCGCTGATGAGATCAATCTGATTGAACGGAAGCTCTTCTTCACCACCGCTAACGCACACTTTAAAGTGGGCTGCCCTGTCCTCGCACTGGAGGTGCTCTCCAAGATCCCCAAAGTCACCAAGAAGGCCGGCTCATCTCTAAGCAAAGGACCGTCTACAGTAAACGTGTCCTCCGCACAGGAGAACGGAGGCAGGGCTGCAGACCTGGACTGGGGCGCGCCCGCGACGGCCACGTCTGCCCAGGCCTGGGACGCAGGAGCAGATGCCTCTGCTGCCCTAGACTGGAGTCAGCCGGCGATGAAGCTGGAGGACGAGGGACTGCAGCTGGACTGGGGCGATGATAAAGATGAGGAAGATGATGAGCAGGATGGTGGCGGTCTGACAATGAAGAAGCCAGAGGGGAGCATGTCGCCTCCTACTGGGGCTCAGCTGGCCAGCGTGCAGCGGGAGGACTCCGCCGACGAGTCGGAGGTGGACGTCATTGCGGAGCAGCTGAAGTTTCGGGCTTGCCTGAAGATTCTGATGACGGAGCTGCGCACCCTGGCAACGGGTTACGAGGTGGATGGAGGAAAATTGCGCTTCCAACTCTATAACTGGCTTGAGAAGGAGATCGAGGCCATGCACCGCATTTGTAACTACAGGGTGGAGAGTCGAGAGGTGAGCAGCAGGCTGGAGAAATGGGGTGAGGGGTCGATGGACCTGGAGGAGGTGCAAGAACATACGGAGGCAGGAGCTTACGAAAGGCACCAGCTAGAGCGACGAAGACTACAGGCCAAGCAGTTACACGCGGAGCGGCGGAAAGCCTGGCTGAGGAAGAACCAGGCACTGCTGCGTGTTTTCCTCAGCTACTGCAGCCTGCACGGGGCCAAAGGCGGAGGGGTGACGTCTGTACGAATGGAGCTCCTCTTCCTCCTACAGGAGTCACAGCAGGTCTGACTCCTCCCCCTCACGTCTGATTAGAATTATAATCAGTCACGTTTCAAAGTATAACTCACATATGCAGACCACTAAATGATTGCTTTAATGGTTTAATGATTGCGTTATGTTCTAAACCAGGAGACGACCGTGAAGCAGCTCCAGTCTCCACTTCCTCTGCCAACCACTCTGCCGCTGCTCTCCGCCAGCATAGCACCCACCAAAACGGTCATAGCCAATCCCGTAATGCACCTGTGCAACCACATCCACGATGTCCTCTACACCATCATCCAGATGAAGACTCCACCACACCCCGACATCCCAGACGACCATGTAAGTGTCCCGAACCGCCAACACAAAGTTATTACTACAGCTCAGTGGCCTCTGAAGTGTCCCTCAAATCCCCCGAGAGCCTGGAGGCCGCTTGTATTGTCCTTGTTCATGCCATGTCTTTCTTTTCCATTAACAGTGTGCTTGACTTGTGAAAATGGTGAGAGAGAGGGAGGGATGGTGAGAGAGAGAGAGGGTGGAGAGGTAGGGAGAGAGAGGGATGGTGAGAGAGAGAGAGAGAGAGAGAGAGAGGGATGGTGAGAGAGAGAGAGAGAGAGAGAGAGAGGGATGGTAAGAGAGAGAGAGAGAGAGAGGGATGGTGAGAGAGAGAGAGAGAGGGATGGTGAGAGAGAGAGGGATGGTGAGAGAGAGAGAGAGAGAGAGAGAGAGAGGGATGGTAAAAGAGAGAGAGAGAGAGGGATGGTGAGAGAGAGAGAGAGAGAGAGAGAGAGGGATGGTAAGAGAGAGAGAGGGTGGAGAGGTAGGGAGAGAGAGGGATGGTGAGAGAGAGAGAGAGAGAGAGGGATGGTAAGAGAGAGAGGGATGGTGAGAGAGAGAGAGGGATGGTGAGAGAGAGAGAGAGAGAGGGATGGTGAGAGAGAGAGAGAGAGAGAGAGAGAGGGATGGTGAGAGAGAGAGAGAGAGAGAGGGATGGTGAGAGAGAGAGAGAGAGAGATGGTGAGAGAGAGAGAGGGGGATGGTGAGAGAGAGAGAGAGAGAGAGAGATGATGAGAGAGAGAGAGAGAGAGAGAGAGAGAGAGAGAGAGAGAGAGAGGGATGGTGAGAGAGAGAGAGAGAGAGAGGGATGGTGAGAGAGAGAGAGAGGGATGGTGAGAGAGAGAGAGAGAGGGATGGTGAGAGAGAGAGAGAGAGAGAGAGGGATGGTGAGAGAGAGAGAGAGAGAGAGAGATGGTGAGAGAGAGAGAGAGAGAGGGATGGTAAGAGAGAGAGAGGGGAATGGTGAGAGAGAGGGAGAGAGAGGGATGGTGAGAGAGAGAGAGAGGGATGGTAAGAGAGAGAGAGGGGAATGGTGAGAGAGAGAGAGAGAGAGGGATGGTGAGAGAGAGAGAGAGGGATGGTGAGAGAGAGAGAGAGTGGGATGGTGAGAGAGAGAGAGGGTGGAGAGGTAGGGAGAGAGAGGGATGGTAAGAGAGAGAGAGAGAGGGATGGTGAGAGAGAGAGAGAGAGAGAGGGATGGTGAGAGAGAGAGAGAGAGGGATGGTGAGAGAGAGAGAGAGGGATGGTGAGAGAGAGAGAGAGAGGGATGGTGAGAGAGAGAGAGGGTGGAGAGGTAGGGAGAGAGAGGGATGGTAAGAGAGAGAGAGAGAGGGATGGTGAGAGAGAGAGAGAGAGAGAGAGAGGGATGGTAAGAGAGAGAGGGATGGTGAGAGAGAGAGAGAGAGAGAGAGAGAGAGGGATGGTAAGAGAGAAGGAGAAGGAGTATGAGTGTGAAAGGTGAATGAATGATGAATGGATGATGTGTGTTTGCATGGGAGCAGCCCGTGGCCTGAGGGTTAGAGAAGTCACAGAAAGGTTCCCAGGATTGGCAGGACAACATCCACAGCCAAAGTGCCCTTGGGCAGGGCACTTAACCCCCAACCGCTCCCCGGGCACGGGTGTGCTGCCCACTGCTCCTGTGCCTGGTGGTTGTGTGTGCTCACTGCTGGTCTGTGGGGATGAGTTCAATGCAGAGGTCAGATTCACTGCTCACAGTGTGTGTGCCTGATCATGGAGATTTAATCTTTTTAATCTGTAATCTTGTGTTAATGTAGGTGAATAGTCTGCACACGCTGGCTGCCTCTCTCTCTGCGTGTATCTACCAAGCTCTGTGTGACAGTCACAGCTACAGGTACACACAGATCTGCCTGAATCAGCCTTTCTCACAACTACTCACAGTTTTCACACAGCGCATGCCAAAGCTCTCTCAACATTCAGTTTTACTCTGAGCAGTTCTTAATTCTCAAATAGTATTTTCAGCAATTCTGAAAAGAAATGGTAATCTTTTAATAGAGTCTTTGTATCACAAGTGAAAGACCTGAGCAGTAGTAAAGAGTCCTGAGAAGGTTGTGAGGAGAGAGTGAAATGATGAGCGGTTGGCTGCTCACTGTCTCTGCCGGCACTCGGTCTCACTGTCACTTTTCCGCTGTCTCCACAGCAGCCAGACGGAGGCCAATCAGTTCACAGGGATGGTGTATCAGGGCTTACTGCTGAGTGAGAGGCGGAGACTGCGCACGGAGAGCATTGAGGAGCATGCCACGCCCACCTCCGCCCCTGCCCAATGGCCAGGTAATCCTAACCCGGACCACAGAGTTACCTGTCAAGTCATGTCAAGCCAAATTTTATTATCCTGCAAGGGACAATTAGGTTGCAGCCAGGTATTAAAAATACATTCAATCCATAATAAATACAACAAGAAAGACAACATACAGACAGGACACAGAGACAACAATGAAATACAGCACAACGCACGATCACTTCATGTTCTTATCGGCAGGATTCAGGTTCCCAAACCACGCCACCAAAAGCACTGACTCAATAAAGACAGCACGGACTCAATAAAGTTTCAAGTTTCAAGTTTATTTAGGGCCCAATATCACTGTTTACAGTCTCAAAGGGCTTTACAGGCCACAACAGTCAAAATCAAAACAGGACAGCACCCCCTGACTTAATCCTCATGGTGGGCAAGGAAAAACTCCCCAAAAACCCAAAAGGGAAATGGGAAAATGGGAGAAATCTTGAGAAGGACAACAGAGAGAGGAGACCCCTCCTTGGCCAGACAGGCAAGCAATAGGTGCCGACCACGTGGGCAGTTACAATTGCAAGTAAATTTGAGCATGAACAAAGGGGATGGCGATGCTGACATGAGGCTGACAGGGGGATGAAAGATGATAACACCAGGATGGATCAGTCCAGAGGGTTGGACAGCACTGACTCAATAAAGACAGCACTGACTCAATAAAGACAGCACTGACTCAATAAAGACAGCACCGACTCAATAAAGACAGCACCGACTCAATAAAGACAGCACTGACTCAATAAAGACAGCACCGACTCAATAAAGACAGCACCGACTCCATAAAGACAGGACTGACTCAGTAAAGACAGCACAGACTCAGTAAAGACAGCACAGACTCCATAAAGACAGCACAGACTCCATAAAGACAGCACTGACTCAATAAAGACAGCACTGACTCAATAAAGACAGCACAGACTCAATAAAGACAGCACCGACTCAATAAAGACAGCACTGACTCAATAAAGACAGCACAGACTCAATAAAGACAGCACTGACTCAATAAAGACAGCACAGACTCAATAAAGACAGCACCGACTCCATAAAGACAGCACCGACTCAATAAAGACAGCACCGACTCCATAAAGACAGCACTGACTCAATAAAGACAGCACCGACTCCATAAAGACAGGACTGACTCAATAAAGACAGCACTGACTCAATAAAGACAGCACTGACTCAATAAAGACAGCACCGACTCCTAAAGACAGCACCGACTCCTAAAGACAGCACCGACTCAATAAAGACAGCACTGACTCAATAAAGACAGCACCGACTCAATAAAGACAGCACCGACTCCTAAAGACAGCACCGACTCCTAAAGACAGCACCGACTCAATAAAGACAGCACCGACTCAATAAAGACAGCACCGACTCAATAAAGACAGCACAGACTCCATAAAGACAGCACTGACTCAGTAAAGACAGC
Source organism: Chanos chanos (assembly GCF_902362185.1). Lineage (NCBI taxonomy): Eukaryota > Metazoa > Chordata > Actinopteri > Gonorynchiformes > Chanidae > Chanos > Chanos chanos. The sequence goes on along the minus strand of NC_044496.1, from coordinate 239,750 downwards.
ACTGACTCAATAAAGACAGCACTGACTCAATAAAGACAGCACTGACTCAATAAAGACAGCACTGACTCCATAGAGACAGCACCGACTCCTAAAGACAGCACCGACTCAATAAAGACAGCACTGACTCAATAAAGACAGCACTGACTCCATAGAGACAGCACCGACTCCTAAAGACAGCACTGACTCAATAAAGACAGCACCGACTCCATAAAGACAGCACCGACTCAATAAAGACAGCACCGACTCCATAAAGACAGCACCGACTCCATAAAGACAGGACTGACTCAATAAAGACAGCACCGACTCCATAAAGACAGGACTGACTCAATAAAGACAGCACTGACTCAATAAAGACAGCACTGACTCAATAAAGACAGCACCGACTCCTAAAGACAGCACCGACTCCTAAAGACAGCACCGACTCAATAAAGACAGCACCGACTCAATAAAGACAGCACTGACTCAATAAAGACAGCACTGACTCAATAAAGACAGCACAGACTCCATAAAGACAGCACTGACTCAGTAAAGACAGCACTGACTCAATAAAGACAGCACCGACTCAATAAAGACAGCACTGACTCAATAAAGACAGCACTGACTCCATAAAGACAGCACCGACTCCTAAAGACAGCACCGACTCAATAAAGACAGCACTGACTCAATAAAGACAGCACTGACTCCATAGAGACAGCACCGACTCCTAAAGACAGCACTGACTCAATAAAGACAGCACCGACTCCATAAAGACAGCACCGACTCAATAAAGACAGCACTGACTCAATAAAGACAGCACTGACTCAATAAAGACAGCACTGACTCCATAAAGACAGCACTGACTCAATAAAGACAGCACTGACTCCTAAAGACAGCACCGACTCAATAAAGACAGCACAGACTCCTAAAGACAGCACCGACTCCTAAAGACAGCACTGACTCAATAAAGACAGCACTGACTCAATAAAGACAGCACTGACTCCATAAAGACAGCACCGACTCCATAAAGACAGCACTGACTCAATAAAGACAGCACTGACTCAATAAAGACAGCACCGACTCCATAAAGACAGCACTGACTCAATAAAGACAGCACTGACTCAATAAAGACAGCACTGACTCAATAAAGACAGCACTGACTCAATAAAGACAGCACCGACTCAATAAAGACAGCACTGACTCAATAAAGACAGCACCGACTCAATAAAGACAGCACTGACTCAATAAAGACAGCACTGACTCCATAAAGACAGCACTGACTCAATAAAGACAGCACTGACTCAATAAAGACAGCACTGACTCCATAAAGACAGCACTGACTCAATAAAGACAGCACTGACTCCTAAAGACAGCACCGACTCAATAAAGACAGCACAGACTCCTAAAGACAGCACCGACTCCTAAAGACAGCACTGACTCAATAAAGACAGCACTGACTCAATAAAGACAGCACTGACTCAATAAAGACAGCACTGACTCAATAAAGACAGCACCGACTCCATAAAGACAGCACTGACTCAGTAAAGACAGCACAGACTCAGTAAAGACAGCACAGACTCCATAAAGACAGCACAGACTCCATAAAGACAGCACTGACTCAATAAAGACAGCACCGACTCAATAAAGACAGCACTGACTCCATAAAGACAGCACTGACTCAATAAAGACAGCACCGACTCAATAAAGACAGCACCGACTCAATAAAGACAGCACTGACTCAATAAAGACAGCACTGACTCAATAAAGACAGCACCGACTCAATAAAGACAGCACTGACTCAATAAAGACAGCACTGACTCAATAAAGACAGCACTGACTCCTAAAGACAGCGCTGACTCCATAAAGAAAAAAATTAATTCAAATAATTATTTTTTCTCAAGAAGTAAAGACGTTGTTGTACCTTAGAAATGCCATCTGCATTAGCCTAGGGGAGAGAGTAAACATCCTGTTTATGTAGAGAATATAGAGAAGGGGAGAGAGTAAACATCCTGTTTATGTAGAGAATATAGAGAAGGGGAGAGAGTAAACATCCTGTTTATGTAGAGAATATAGAGAAGGGGAGAGAGTAAACATCCTGTTTGTGTAGAGAATATAGAGAAGGAGAGAGAGTAAACATCCTGTTTATGTAGAGAATATAGAGAAGGGGAGAGAGTAAACATCCTGTTTGTGTAGAGAATATAGAGAAGGAGAGAGAGTAAACATCCTGTTTATGTAGAGAATACAGAGAAGGGGAGAGAATAAACATCCTGTTTGTTTAGAGAATACAGAGAAGGGGAGAGAGTAAACATCCTGTTTGTGTAGATAATATAGAGAAGGGCACAGAGTAAACATCCTGTTTGTGTAGAGAATACAGAGAAGGGGAGAGAGTAAACATCCTGTTTATGTAGAGAATATAGAGAAGGGCACAGAGTAAACATCCTGTTTATGTAGAGATAGAGAAGGAGAGAGAGTAAACATCCTGTTTGTGTAGAGAATATAGAGAAGGAGAGAGAGTAAACATCCTGTTTATGTAGAGAATATAGAGAAGGACAGAGAGAAAACATCCTGTTTATGTAGAGAATATAGAGAAGGGGAGAGAGTAAACATCCTGTTTATGTAGAGAATATAGAGAAGGGGAGAGAGTAAACATCCTGTTTATGTAGAGAATATAGAGAAGGGGAGAGAGTAAACATCCTGTTTATGTAGAGAATATAGAGAAGGGGAGAGAGTAAACATCCTGTTTATGTACAGAATATAGAGAAGGAGAGAGAGTAAACATCCTGTTTGTGTAGAGAATATAGAGAAGGAGAGAGAGTAAACATCCTGTTTATGTAGAGAATATAGAGAAGGGGAGAGAGGACCCAGCCTTGCGTTGAACCAGTGGATGAGTGGAGCTTGTATGAGAGGACACCACTGACTCTCACACACTGTAATCTGTCTGTCATAAAGTCTAAAATCCACACACTGTGATCTGTCAGTCATTAAATTCAGAGAGAAATTTCTCTGCAAGCAAATTTGGCTGAATGGTGTTAAAAGCAGAAGAAAAATCAATGAACAGAGGTCTGAGTCAGGGGTGACGACACGGGCTGTTCAGTAGCATCAGGATGGCATCCTCTGCCCCTCTGCCTGCTCTCTAAGCAAACTGCAGAGGATCTAAAGAACCCTGCACCTGCCTCTGAATAGCCTGCTTAATCACCTTCTCAGAAACCTTCATGACCAGACATGTATGTGCTGCAGGTCTTAAATCATTTAAGGCCCCTGGGTTTGTACACGTGGTGACAGGGATGATAATTGTCTCCAGATTGCTGGTACCTTTTGTACTTTAAGAGATTCCATAGAAATGATATAAATAATATTGCAGACAGATACCATAAAAACAATATAAAGAATATTACAGAGAGATTCCATAAAAATGATATGACCGATATTGGAGAGCTGCTCAGCACAGGTCTTAAGCACCTTGGGCCTGAACTCTTCCTGCTAGGGGTGTTGCCTAAACAACTTAATGACGGTGTCAACATATTCTGTGTCGACTTAGTCCTGCTCCTCAGTGCTTCTGACTGCTCTGGTAAATCTTGTTTATCAAACCTCAAATAATACTCATTAAGACTGACAGCAAGTTGCATATATCAGAGTTAAAACCATCAAGACTAACTGCCTTACTCCCCCTCTCATAATTGGGCCAATTTTTTGGGTTATTACTTCTAAATTCTGTCTCTATTTTCTCTTTGTAATTAATTTTAGCTTTCTTAATTTCTTTTCCTATTGCCCTCACCTTGGTTACATCACCTCTGTTAAAAGCAGCTTTCCTTCGACTAAGATTTTTCAGTTCTTTTGAAACCCAGGATTTATTATTTGGGAAGACTGTCACTTCCTTGGTAGGGATCACAGAGTCTTTACAAAACACGATGTAGCTAAACGCCGCGTCAGTAAGTTCATTTATGTCATCTGAAGAGTCCAAGAACACTGACCAGTCTGTGCAGTCAGAGCAGCCCTGAAGAGCAAGGGAACTGTCCTCAGTCTGAACCTTCACCCTTCACTTCATCACCTGCTCTCGCTCTAACGCAGACTTATACGTCAGTGGGAGGTGGACTGCATAACCCTAACCCTAACTGATGATCTGAGTGAGGGTCCACCAACAGATTTATAAGCCCCCTTAAGAGGACCATAGGACAAGTCTCAAGTTTTACTATGACGTGTAGGGCATGAGACATACTGATAAAAACCCGACAGCGTGTCTTTAAATTTGCGGTGGTTTAGATCGCCCAGTATAAAATTGGGGGAGTGCAGTGGTTTAGATCTCCCAGTATAAAATTGGGGGAGTGCAGTGGTTTAGATCTCCCAGTATAAAATTGGGGGAGTGCAGTGGTTAAGATCTCCTAGTATAATGTTTGGGGAGTGCAGTGATTAAGATCTCCCAGTATAAAGCCAGGGGAGTGCAGTGGTTAATATCTCCCAGTATAAAGCCAGGGGAGTGTAGTGGTTAAGATCTCCCAGTATAAAGCCAGGGGAGTGCAGTGGTTAATATCTCCCAGTATAAAGCCGGGGGAGCGCGGTGAGATAGACTGCAGTGGTTGTGACACTTTAAATATTTCGTCAGCGGCTGATGTGGCGTTGGCTGTAGGACGTATGTGAACCGTGGTGATGAGCAATCAGGGGAGTTCCCTGGGGAGGCCTCGGTGACACAGAGAGCAGCTCTACGTCTGCCAGACGGAGTCGTTCTCTTACCGTGACATTCCTGCACCATCTACGGTTTATACACAAGCAATCGCCTCCCCCCCGTGTCCTCCCAATTACCTCACAGTCACGACCCAGCTGGATGGGAGCTGGATGGGAGCTGGATGGGAGCTGGATGGGAGTCCCGAAGCCACTGATGTCTAGGGAAGAATCCATCTCCACATCTGTCAGCCACGTCTCAGCCTATACCATGGTACAGGCGTCTCTGAATTTCTGTGAATGAGTGACATTGGCTTGCAACCCGTCGATTTTTTTCCTTAGACTAGACATTTGCGAGGATCATAGCAGGCGGTGGGATGCAGTTATTCCATAACTGTTGCCGATACCGCCTTCGAACACCACCCCTTCTTCCGTGTTTCCTGACATTAACTTTCCCAGGGTTATATGCATTGCTTTTAGACATCCAATCATGGGACTCCGCATCAAGCGTAGATGTGCCAAACAGCAGATTATCCATAGAGTAATCCGGGGCTTGTCGATTCCATGGTGGCCCCAAGAGAAATTCCCGGGTGCACTGAATTCTGATTGTTTGGGAATGGTGAAGGCCCAAAGTGATATTCAGGGTAAAAATTGCCACAAGCAGAAAAAGGACCTCCAGTATTCAGTGACCTAACAACAACAATTTTGACTATGACAGTTAAACTTAGGAGTTAAACCTAAATAAAGAACACGATAAAACACAATACTCAGACGCTCAACGCCTGCTACTAGTCGCCACATGAACAGCCACATGAGCAGAGCCCGCTGTGTGAATTAAGACTGATTTCCAACTCAGTTCACCCAGACGAAAGTTTTTGTGTACTCAAAGGAAGAGAAAGAGTTTTGAAGATGAATAGACACGGTGTGGTGGTCCGGACATTTTTTCTGTCTGCCTTCGATCAGGTGTTGGATGATTTTTGTCTGTGGTGAAGAAGGTGGCCAGTCTGAGGGAAACTGGAGACGGGAACTGAAGCTAAGATTCCAGCAGGATACAGAGGGAAAGTCTTACTGGTCTCTGCTCTGGACAGGAAGAAGGTGGAAGACTGTAGACAGACAGACAGAGAGAGAGAGAGAGAGAGAGAGATGTGAGAGAGAGCAGCAGAGAGGTCCAAAGCTGTAGAATGATGTAGGAATGACTATGTATGTGTTTTAAAGCTGAATGCATCCACTGAAACGTGTGTTTTCTCGCTGTGAGCAGGGTGTCTGAGGTGTGTGTGTCGTAAAGTGATCAGTTCCTGCTGGTGTTTCTCTTTACCATGGACCAGCGGAGGGTAATGACTAATGTGTCAGTGAATGTTGTCAGTTAGCTTTTAATAGTGCAGCTATCCTCTCTCTCTCTCTCTCTCTCTCTCTCTCTCTCTCGCTCTCTCTCTCTCTCTCTCTCTCTCTCTCTCTCTCTCTCTGAGTTCAGCTCAGGTTGGGTGCTTCATTGGCTGTCCAAATTGTCCATTTTGCTAAAGCAGATATGATAGATTACAGTCAATAGGACAGAGGTGAACATAAGCAAATGTACATATGACATTGACAGGGTGTCAAACTGAGATGACAGTGTTGAGTAAACGAACTGTTACGACACTGAAAGAAGAGGAGAAAAATCAAAACACACGTAAACAGTGAACGCTTTGGTGACCACAGCTTCTCCGTTTCTCTGTCTCTGCAGGCGTGTCATCCCTGCTCAATCTGCTGGTCTCCGCTCAGGGGGAGGACCATCCCAGACTGAACGTGATGCTGTGTGAGGCAGTGGTGGCTGTGTATCTGAGCCTGCTTATTCACGGCCTGGGAACCCACGCCGCGAACGAACTCTTCCGACTCGCTGCCCACCCTTTAACCAATCGCATGTGGGCGGCTGTCTTCGGGGGAGGGGCCAAGGTTATCATCAAACCGAAGAGACCCCCAGAGATTGTCCCAGGTAAGACCCTGGTGTATTAGTAGGGTTCGCCCAGGTAAGACCCTGATGTATTAGTAGGGTTTGTCCAGGTAAGACCCTGATGTATTAGTAGGGTTCGCCCAGGTAAGACCCTGATGTATTAGTAGCGTTCACCCAGGTAAGACCCTGGTGTATTAGTAGGGTTTGTCCAGGTAAGACCCTGATGTATTAGTAGGGTTCGTCCAGGTCAGACCCTGATGTATTAGTAGGGTTCGTCCAGGTAAGACCCTGATGTATTAGTATGGTTTGTCCAGGTAATACCTTGATGTATTAGTATGGTTCGTCCAGGTAAGACCCTGATGTATTAGTAGGGTTCGTCCAGGTAAGACCCTGATGTATTAGTAGGGTTTGTCCAGGTGAGACCCTGATGTATTAGTAGGGTTCGTCCAGGTCAGACCCTGATGTATTAGTAGGGTTCGTCCAGGTCAGACCCTGATGTATTAGTAGGGTTTGTCCAGGTAAGACCCTGATGTATTAGTAGGGTTCGTCCAGGTAAGACCCTGATGTATTAGTATGGTTTGTCCAGGTAAGACCCTGATGTATTAGTATGGTTTGTCCAGGTGAGACCCTGATGTATTAGTAGGGTTTGTCCAGGTGAGACCCTGATGTATTAGTATGGTTTGTCCAGGTG
>NC_044496.1:220000-227500 GCF_902362185.1 Chanos chanos | reverse complement strand
TGGCCTTGTGCAGCTGCAAAATACAGTGAAAACAGAAATTAGATCACTGAAAATAGCAAATGGAGAAAAAGTCTAAGAGCCACTGGGGAAATGATTGTTTTGAATATCCATTTCACCACACTTGTCTGTGTAGCACACTTACACAGTGCATGTTAACAGAGTGAATGATCACTACAGCTTCAATGACAATCTCAGGTGTTTTAAATGATGGCGAAATGCAGGGTGTCTTTACTCAGACCATAAATAGTATGTTATATTGGGATACATTAATGCACATAAATTAATAAAACTGATCTAATCTCTAAGCGTCTCTAAGTGGGAAGTTGTTTTCCTTGCATTGAAATTGCTGCACATTGATCTGAAAAAGTTCAGAGAGGTCACGTGGTTGTTGTTTTGTTTTGTTCTGCTGAAACGGCGTGCTCCAGTGATGGCACCCTTGTTCAAGTGTAGTTTTCTTACTGATTTTTCTACAAGAACTTTTCTTAAATTTAAATGTACCTGTGTTTAGATTTAGAAGTTTTCATTGATTTTCATGCATAAAAGCCTTAAAATAGCTGTTCCTCAGGTTGGGTTTTCTTACGCTCATTTTCTTAAACAAGAACCTTCAAATCAAAGGTGCTGTGGAGTAGTTATTTTTCGTCCTTTCATCCTCATTTTCCAAGGCCTTCGTCACTGTATTGCATTGGTTCTTCTTCGTGTTGCAATTCTACATGTTTTAAAGAAGAAAAAGAGAGAAAGAAAAATGTCAGTTCTGAGTTGGTTACATTTTCTTTCAAGCCAAGCCATGGCAGAAACCGACCCATGGCTCAAAACTGAGGTACAAACCAAACTGTAAATTGGGTGAATCGTTACATGTTTAGAGATAAATCGCATCTTTACACAAAGAGCCCCTGAAACCAAAAATTAAAGGCCATCTTTGGCCTAACTCAGTTCTGTGTCTCCTCTCCCTCAGTTCTGATTCTCCTCTTCCTCAGTTTTGATTCTCATCTTCCTCAGCGTTGCTGCTGTCTGTGAGACAGCTGAGGCTGCCCATGTGTTGTAAAACTGCCTCCTGTGTGAGTCTGTGGTGTGTGGTATGTGTGTGTGTGTGTGTGTGTGTCTGTGTGTGTGTGTGTGTGAGTGTGTTGTGTTTGTCATATCTCATGAGTTTGTCTGTTTTGCCTTCAGTGGTTCCTAGGGAGGAGGCAGGGGAAGGTTTTTTGGAGTTCTCCCTCTCTCTGTCTCTGTCTCTGTCTCTGCCTCTTTCTCTCTCTCTCTGTCAGTCTTTCTCTCTGTCGCTCTCTCTCTCTGTCTCTGTCTCTCTCTGTTGCTTTCTCTTTCTCTCTCTCTCTCTCTCTCTCTCTGTCCCTCTCTCTCTCCCTCTCTTGCTTGCTTTCTCTCTCTCTTTCTCTCCCATTCACTCACAGCCTCTCTTTTGCGCTGTCTCTCTCTCTGTTATCTGGTCTTGTACAGACATGTGCTTTGAATGTCTCTCTGGAAAAGATGTGGTTTGTTTTGCTTCAGAGTGTTATTTTAATGCGAACTCTTTACAGGACAATCTGTCTACAGTGTGGACATGTGCATGAAGATCTCTCTCCTCTCAGACTGCTGTCTAACCTCCCTTCACACACACACACCGTAGACTCCCCCCCCCTCTCTCTTTATCTCTGTGTGAAGAAGTAGCTTTAGAAAGAGATGTTTTTATTGTTTTTGTTTTTTGTAAGACGTTAATATTTGTTCTCCTCACAGCGGTACCTCCAACTCCTCCGGCTGAGGACGTGGACCGCCACCGTCGTCGCTTCAACATGCGCATGCTGGTCCCAGGTCGGCCCGTGAAGGACACGCCTTCCACACCCCCGCCTGTACCTGTGGAACGTCCCACTTACAAGGAGAAGTTCATCCCTCCAGAACTCAGCATGTGGGACTATTTTGTGGCCAAAGTGAGGCAAAGCATGAGCTCCTCTGTGTGATGGTTTTTGGTGCAGTGTTTGTCTCCTCTGTGTGAAGGTTTTTGGTGTGGTGTTTGTCTCCTCTGTGTGAAGGTTTTTGGTGTGATGTTTGTCTCCTCTGTGTGAAGGTTTTTGGTGTGGTGTTTGTCTCCTCTGTGTGATGGTTTTTGGTGTGGTGTTTGTCTCCTCTGTGTGATGGTTTTTGGTGTGGTGTTTGTCTCCTCTGTGTGATGGTTTTTGGTGTGGTGTTTGTCTCTTCTGTGTGATGGTTTTTGGTGTGGTGTTTGTCTCCTCTGTGTGAAGGTTTTTGGTGTGATGTTTGTCTCCTCTGTGTGAAGGTTTTTGGTGTGGTGTTTGTCTCCTCTGTGTGATGGTTTTTGGTGTGGTGTTTGTCTCTTCTGTGTGATGGTTTTTGGTGTGGTGTTTGTGGTGGTGATAGGTGACTTGTGTTAATATTCTGTCTCCTGCAGCCTTTCCTTCCCCTCTCAGACAGTGGAGCTCTGTATGACTCAGACGAGAGTGGTGCTAGTGACGATGAGGATGATGATGATGCCTTCCTCTCTGACACCCAGATGACTGAGCACAGTGATCCCAATTCATACAGGTATGTAACACACTGTTACACGGGTACGTAACACACTATGACACAGGTATGTAACACACTGTTACACAGGTATGTAACACACTATGACACAGGTATGTAACACACTGTTACACAGGTACGTAGCACACTATGACACAAATATGTAACACACTGTTACACAGGTACGTAACACACTGTGACACAGGTATGTAACACACTGTTACACAGGTACGTAACACACTATGACACAGGTATGTTCCACACTGTTACACAGGTATGTAACACACTATGACACAGTTATGTAACACACTGTTACACAGGTACGTAACACACTATGACACAGGTACGTAACACACTGTTACACAGGTACGTAACACACTATGACACAGATATGTTACACACTGTTACACAGGTACGTAACACACTATGACACAGGTACATAACACACTATGACACAGGTATGTTACGCACTGTTACACAGGTACGTAACACACTATGACACAGGTATGTTACGCACTGTTACACAGGTACGTAACACACTATGACACAGATATGTTACGCACTGTTACACAGGTACGTAACACACTATGACACAGGTACGTAACACACTATGACACAGGTATGTAACACACTGTTACACAGGTACGTAACACACTATGACACAGGTATGTAACACACTGTTACACAGGTACGTAACACACTATGACACAGGTATGTTACGCACTGTTACACAGGTACGTAACACACTATGACACAGGTACGTAACACACTATGACACAGGTGTGTAACAGCAGGCCAGAGGGTTTCACTCTGAAATGCTGAGAGTGCGGTGGACAGTGTCAGGATGTTGGTACTGAATGTAGATGTAATGTAATGAACTGTGTTGTATTGCAGTTGGGCTCTCATTCGTTTGGTGATGGTGAAACTGGCCCTGCACAACGTCAAGACCTTCCTCCCTTTGACTGGGCTGGACTTTACAGGTGCCACCTACACAGAAGCACAGACACACACATACACGCACACACATATATATATATATATACACATACACATGCAGGGCACTGATCAGTTCTCTCCTCATCCTTTGGAAAGATTTGCCTGTGATATCTCCACTGGCCAACGCTGTGCTGAAAACTCTCGAGAACTGGGAGCAGCTGTTAGTGGAGAAGATGAATAAGTTTGATGGTCCTCCTCCCAGCTACATCAACACTTACCCCACTGACCTGAGTGCAGGTGGAGGCCCAGCCATTCTACGCCATAAAGCTATGCTGGAGCCAGACAACACTCCCTTCAAGTGAGTTTTCAGCCCCGCCCACAGTTCGTCTGCACTTAGCCCCGCCCACAGTTCTTCTGCACTTAGCCCTTCCCACAGTTCGTCTGCACTTAGCCCCGCCCACAGTTCTATTACACTCAGCCCCGCCCACAGTTCTACTACACTCAGCCCCACCCACAGTTCTACTACACGTAGCCCCGCCCACAGTTCATCTGCACTTAGCCCCGCCCACAGTTCTTCTGCACTTAGCCCCGCCCACAGTTCTACTACACTCAGCCCCGCCCACAGTTCATCTGCACGTAGCCCCGCCCACAGTTCTTCTGCACTTAGCCCCGCCCACAGTTCTTCTGCACTTAGCCCCGCCCACAGTTCTTCTGCACTTAGCCCTTCCCACAGTTCGTCTGCACTTAGCCCCGCCCACAGTTCTACTACACGTAGCCCCGCCCACAGTTCAACTACACTCAGCCCCGCCCACAGTGTTACACCCAGCTGTGTGTTGATTGGACTGTGCTGAGTGTCAGTCACATTACTGGTGTTCTCTCATGCAGAGCAAAGCATCGGACGTCCTTCCCTGCACGGCGCCTGTGGCATTTCCTGGTCAAACAGGAAGTTTTGCAGGAGACCTTGATTCGCTACATTTTCACTAAGAAAAGGAAGCAGAGTGAGGTAGGCATGGGGGTGGGGTTTCCTTTTTCTGGCCCCTCCCCTCTGAGACTTCTGTTGCAACTATTGGCGTGTATGTCCCCCCATCTTTCTCCGTCTCATGCCACAGTGCACAGGATGAAAGAGTGAAGGAAGTTGTCCTTTATCAGAGAAAAGGGAAAAATGAGGCTACCTCTGGCTTAGACACAGCTCCACCTGTTAGACACACAGCTCCACCTGTTAGACACACAGCTCCACCGTACCATGCTATTACCTGTCAGCATTCAGTCACGCTGGACATGTTGGACTGATCTTGACCTGTCGCTGACCCGTCAGGCTTTGGTGCTGGTACCAGTATTGCTCAGATTCATCAGGATGGCCTTGGTGGCAATCCTATGAATTCTTCATGGCCTCTCACACAGCCACTCTTCTCAGTGCAGGGGTCACTCTCGCAAAAAACAAGGTGAGAGGAAGGATAGGGACCAGTGAGGAGTACTGGGACAGGGCCGTGTTTAGCACTACACTTTATTCCTCCTTAAATTTCTCTCTACGGAGTCAACAAAGACACGTGTCTTCAGACGTGCACATCCATGCCGAGACTGGGGCATGCACCCTGTGATCTGTGCACATGCATGCCGAGACAGGGGCATGCACCCTGTGATCTGTGCACATCCATGCCGAGACAGGGGCATGCACCCTGTGATCTGTGCACATCCATGCCGAGACAGGGGCATGCACCCTGTGATCTGTGCGCATCCATGCCGAGACAGGGGCATGCACCCTGTGATCTGTGCACATCCATGCCAAGACAGGGGCATGCACCCTGTGATCTGTGCACATCCATGCCAAGACAGGGGCATGCACCCTGTGATCTGTGCACATCCATGCCGAGACAGGGGCATGCACCCTGTGATCTGTGCGCATCCATGCCGAGACAGGGGCATGCACACTGTGATCTGTGCACATCCATGCCGAGACTGGGGCATGCACCCTGTGATCTGTGCACATCCATGCCGAGACAGGGGCATGCACCCTGTGATCTGTGCACATCCATGCCGAGACAGGGGCATGCACCCTGTGATCTGTGCACATCCATGCCGAGACAGGGGCATGCACCCTGTGATCTGTGCACATCCATGCCGAGACACGGGCACGCACACTGTGATCTGTGCACATCCATGCCGAGACAGGGGCATGCACACTGTGATCTGTGCACATCCATGCCAAGACAGGGGCATGCACTCTGTGATCTGTGCACATCCATGCCGAGACAGGGGCATGCACCCTGTGATCTGTGCATATCTATGCCAAGACAGGGGCATGCACCCTGTGATCTGTGCTGTGGAAAACACCTTTTATTTTTTCTCCCTCATTTCATATTCTCTGGTTTTTGTGCATGTGTTTTGTGTTGTGACCTGTTTGTGTATGTGTTGTGGTGTGTGTTGTGTGTAGTCTATAGAGGACCATGTGGACCACTTCAAACAAAACTACGTAGCAGGAGGTGGCAAACCAAACAAGGTAGTATTGACTGCTGCTTAGGTCCCGTCTGTGTGCAGCTTTCTCCTTCAGGCAACGGGCAATGATCACTCACTCTCCTTCAAACGCAATCTGTCACCTCAAAACCCATAACCAAACTAGTCCCAGAGCTGCCTTCCCTCCACTAACAGGCAGGAATACTAAACCAGTCCGTGCGGCAGACCAGGCAGGGCTGTCTGAGCTGTCTGGCAGGACACGGTGATTGTGTGAAAAACCAAATCAGTGAAGCGTGAAGAGAAGTGCATGCTCACAGAACTAACTGCTGTGTGCTTGTAAAAACCATGCTCTGCCACTGATTCTGCTACAAAAAAAACCTGACTTGCTTTTCAGGTGGAGGCTGACCTGGGCTATCCTGGAGGCAAAGCCAAAGTCATTCACAAAGAGTCTGACATCATTATGGCTTTTGCCATTAATAAGGTGAGTACTGTCCCTGCCAAAGGAGCGTGAAGCTTGGGTGAGGGAATACTGAGCTTACAGCTGTGTCTCCTGTCCTGTGTCCCCACCAGGCCAATACTAATGAGATTGTCCTGGCCTCCACCCATGACGTACAGGAGGTGGATGTGTCCACTCTTCTGGCTGCCCAGCCATACACATGGATCGGGGAGGACTTTGACAAGGAGTCTCGCAGGTCAGTGTGAAAGTTTCCAAAATGATGATTTAATGTCACATGACTGTAAGTAGAGCAGCATGGTACCAGAGTGAACTACAATCATCAAATGAAATGAGTAGTCTTGACACCAATAAAAAATTACGTCAGTTGCATTTTTATTAAAATTATGGAGGTGCTTAGTTGCCAATCCTTGCTTCTTCATTATTGGTTTAATATTTTGAAATGTATGTGTTTCATATTAACCAAGTTATGTTTTAAAACTGATGTCAGTGTGCATTAGATTTGATGTGTACTGGTCTCTTCTCAGCTCTGATGATGTGGACCACCGCTCATCACATACCAACATTGCCCAGGCTAGCACTGGGCCCTTTGCACCTCCGCAGATGCCAGCCTCTGCCTCCATGCCATGGCTGGGCAGTGGGCAGACCAGTATGGGTGCCAGTGTGGTATGTTGGTTAGGGTTCAGGGCATCCCTCTCACTGAAAGTGTATACTGTCCGTTAGGAGTGAGTCATTTCACTGTCAGGAGTGAGTCATTTTACTACTGTCAGTTAGGAATGAGTTGTTTTACTACTGTCAGTTAGGAGTGAGTCATTATACTACTGTCAGTTAGGAATGAGTCATTTTACTACTGTCAATTAGGAATGAGTCGTTTTACTACTGTCAGTTAGGAATGAGTCGTTTTACTACTGTCAGTTAGGAGTGAGTCGTTTTACTACTATTAGTTAGGAATGAGTCGTTTTACTACTGTCAGTTAGGAGTGAGTCATTTCACTGTCAGGAGTGAGTCGTTTTACTACTGTCAGTTAGGAATGAGTCGTTTTACTACTGTCAGTTAGGAGTGAGTCATTATACTACTGTCAGTTAGGAATGAGTCGTTTTACTACTATTAGTTAGGAATGAGTCGTTTTACTACTGTCAGTTAGGAGT
>NC_044496.1:207500-215000 GCF_902362185.1 Chanos chanos | reverse complement strand
GGAGAATACAGTGTGTGTGTGTTTATTATGTGTAGGAGAATACAGTGTGTGTGTGTGTGTGTGTGTGTGTGTGTGTTTATTATGTGTAGGAGAATGCAGTGTGTGTGTGTTTATTATGTGTAGGAGAATACAGTGTGTGTTTGTGTGTTTATTATGTGTAGGAGAATACAGTGTGTGTGTGTGTGTGTTTATTATGTGTAGGAGAATACAGTGTGTGTGTGTTTATAATGTGTAGGAGAATACAGTGTGTGTGTGTGTGTGTTTATTATGTGTAGGAGAATACAGTGTGTGTGTGTTTATTACGTGTAGGAGAATACAGTGTGTGTGTGTGTTTATTATGTGCAGGAGAATACAGTGTGTGTGTGTTTATTATGTGTAGGAAAATACAGTGTGTGTGTGTGTGTTTATTGCGTGTTTGTTGATTTTGTGTGTTTATTATGTGTAGGAGAATACAGTGTGTGTGTGTGTGTTTATTATGTGTCTGAATATGTGTAGGAGAATACAGTGTGCGTGTGTATGTTTATTGCGTGTATGTTGATTTTGTGTCTGATTATGTGCAGGAGAATACAGTGTGTGTGTGTTTATTATGTGTAGGAGAATATAGTGTGTGTGTGTGTGTGTGTGTTTATTATGTGTAGAATACAGTGTATGTGTGTGTGATTATTGCGTGTATGTTGATTTTATGTGTGATTATGTGTAGGAGAATGCAATGTGTGTGTGTTTATTATGTGCAGGAGAATATAGTGTGTGTGTGTGTGTGTGTGTGTGTGTGTGTGTGTTTATTGCATGTATGTTGAATATGTGTGTTTATTATGTGTAGGAGAATACAGTATGTGCATGTATGTTGATTTTGTGTGTTTATTATGTGTAGGAGAATACAGTATGTGCATGTATGTTGATTTCGTGTGTTTATTATGTGTAGGAGAATACAGTGTGCGTGTGTATGTTGATTTCGTGTGTTTATTATGTGTAGGAGAATACAGTATGTACATGTATGTTGATTTCGTGTGTTTATTATGTGTAGGAGAATACAGTGTGCGTGTGTATGTTGATTTCGTGTGTTTATTATGTGTAGGAGAATACAGTGTGTGTGTGTTGAATATGTGTTTATTATGTGTAGGAGAATACAGTGTGTGTGTGTTTATTATGTGTTTATTATGTTTAGGAGAATACAGTGTGTGCGTGTATGTTGATTTCGTGTGTTTATTATGTGGAGGAGAATACAGTGTGTGTGTGTATGTTGATTTCGTGTGTTCATTATGTGTAGGAGAATACAGTGTGCGCCTGTATGTTGATTTCGTGTTTTCATTATGTGGAGGAGAATACAGTGTGTGTGTGTATGTTGATTTCGTGTGTTTATTATGTGTAGGAGAATACAGTGTGCGTGTGTATGTTGATTTCGTGTGGTTATTATGTGTAGGAGAATACAGTGTGTGTGTGTATGTTGATTTCGTGTGTTCATTATGTGGAGGAGAATACAGTGTGTGTGTGTATGTTGATTTCGTGTGTTTATTATGTGTAGGAGAATACAGTGTGCGTGTGTATGTTGATTTCGTGTGGTTGTTATGTGTAGGAGAATACAGTGTGCGTGTGTATGTTGATTTCATGTGGTTATTATGTGGAGGAGAATACAGTGTGTGTGTGTGTGTTGATTTCGTGTGTTCATTATGTGGAGGAGAATACAGTGTGTGTGTGTATGTTGATTTCGTGTGTTTATTATGTGTAGGAGAATACAGTGTGCGTGTGTATGTTGATTGCGTGTGTTTATTAAGTGTAGGAGAATACAGTGTGCGTGTATGTTGATTGCGTGTGTTTATTATGTGTAGGAGAGTACAGTGTGTGTGTGTATGTTGATTTTGTGTGTTTATTATGTGGAGGAGAATACAGTGTGCGTGTGTATGTTGATTGCGTGTGTTTATTATGTGTAGGAGAATACAGTGTGTGTGTGTATGTTGATTGCGTGTGTTCATTATGTGGAGGAGAATACAGTGTGCGTGTGTATGTTGATTTCATGTGGTTATTATGTGGAGGAGAATACAGTGTGTGTGTGTGTGTTGATTTCGTGTGTTCATTATGTGGAGGAGAATACAGTGTGTGTGTGTATGTTGATTTCGTGTGTTTATTATGTGTAGGAGAATACAGTGTGCGTGTGTATGTTGATTTCGTGTGGTTATTATGTGTAGGAGAATACAGTGTGCGTGTGTATGTTGATTGCGTGTGTTCATTATGTGTAGGAGAGTACAGTGTGTGTGTGTATGTTGATTTTGTGTGTTTATTATGTGGAGGAGAATACAGTGTGCGTGTGTATGTTGATTTCGTGTGTTCATTATGTGTAGGAGAATACAGTGTGTGCGTGTATGTTGATTTCGTGTGGTTATTATGTGTAGGAGAATACAGTGTGCGTGTGTATGTTGATTGCGTGTGTTCATTATGTGGAGGAATAATGTATATATTCTTTGTGTTTCCCCAGCCTTCCCCTGCCATGAGAACGGGGCCACCGTGTTGCAGTACGCTCCTAAGCAGCAGCTGATCGTTTCAGGCGGACGGAAAGGCTTCGTCTGCATCTTCGACATCAGACAGAGACAACTCCTGCACACGTTCCAGGCCCACGATTCGGCCATCAAAGCTCTGGCCATGGACGCGTCCGAAGACTTCTTTGTCACGGGATCCGCTGAGGGCAATATGAAGGTGACCGTTTGACCCTGTCGTGACGCTGCAATGACGGCCCTCGCTCCGCTGTTTGTCTGTGGGAATTTTCCCTGCCAAATCTCTCAGTCTTGTTTTGTTGGGTTTGTTTTTTAGGTTTGGAAGTTATCGGGCCATGGTCTCATGCACTCCTTCAGTACAGAACACGCCAAACAGTCCATATTCCGTAACATCGGAGCCGGAGTGATGCAGATCGAAACCTGTCCCGGAAACCGCATTTTCACCTGTGGCGCCGACGGCACGCTGAAGATGCGAGTCCTCCCAGACCGCTACAGTATCCCCGCCAGTATATTCCACATCCTGTAAATCCTAAAGCTCGGAGGGTGGAGTCGGAAAACATCGAGCTTTCGGCGACAAACGCGTCCGTTTCTTTAGCCGTGAATCGTAATGAAGTGAATTGTGCTGCAAATATTTTTTCCAAAGCCTGAAAGTATAAGGAAGGCTGCCTACTTGATCTTAAAGATAGATTACTGTCAGTTAAAGCAGTTTGTTCCAGAATCTCTTATAGAGTGTTTTTATAGGAAAGCTATGCATGTACTGTTCTCGTTCACGCGGTGCAAACACAGGTTGTTGATAGTGCTCTGTAAAAGTGCTCGAAACATACAAACATTTTTAAGTGTGTATCTGTCGTCATTTTGTGCCCACTGCTGAAATTCTTAGCATCCTCCAACAGCACTGTGCTTCTGTATTGAGTCCGTTGTCTCCGGCGTGAGCCGAGCTGTCAGATCTGCTTTTTATTTATTACTGTGAATGGTTTTGTTTCCTCGGCTGTTGGCGTTACGGTGGGAATGGCTCAGAGTAAAACGCTGCGGTTTGACTGACTGCTTGTCCTCACACACACCACCATAACTGCTGTAAGGCATTGTCTTCATTGTGTCCACCATAACTGCTGTAAGGCATTGTCTTCATTGTGTCCATAGCAGTTCCACCGCTAAACGGTCGACATGACGGACGACGTGATATTCTGTGACTGCTTCAAATGTTTAATCGGTTTGTTTGTTTCAGAATGAGTTTAACTAGAAACAGCTGGGTTCAGTTGATGTTTTGCACAAATATTTATTTGTTTGTTTTTTACGTAATACATAATATTTGCTCATTTCATTTGCAGGGTATTATATTTATGTTTAATGGTGTTGTTACAGGGACATATAGTTTAATTCTATTTCACCATGTTCTTTTTATTGTTTAATCCATATAAGAATACTTGCACTCAATCCTGAGGACACTATAAATATTCATTTTAAGACAAATGCTAAATTGCTATAGAATAAACTGTTATATACACATGAATGTCTGGCTTTGTGTGGCCGAGTAGTAAAATGATTGAGATAGTTTTAATAAATATATGAATTACCACAATAATAAAAAAAAAACAAAACACCACAATAGCTTGTACAAAAACAAAAGCTTTTAGTTTTTTGTTTGTTTGTTTGTTTGTTTGTTTGGATTTGTTTTTATCAAACAAGCTGGAGTAGTTGTACTTTGGTTCCATGTGTGTGCTATTTATTAAAACATGTTTGTGTTTCTGTTTGACTTGTTGGCTGCCATGTCTACTGTATGTACTGAAGTCTTCAACCAATGCTCCTTTTACTTATTGTCTGTTGTGTATTTATTGATTACGGTGTGTGTGTGTGTGTGGGGGGGGGGGGGGGGGGGGGTAATGCAAACGAAAGCAGTAGTGTAAGCTTAAAGAACCGCTCATGGTCAAAATTTTACCTTTGTATGTTGAATAAATTCTTTTTATTTCAAAAGCTTAATTTTAATGCCTGTTTTGTTTTTTTTATTTTTTGTTTTTTGTTTTGTTTGTTTTTGTTTTTGTTTTGTTTTTTTACCTTTACGTAAGTATGAAGTGTACCACCTTCTCACTCAGTGATGAAGTGAACCTGCTACTGGAATAAACTGGTTTTCTGTCCTGGGCGTGAATGAGGGAAGTATTTATTGTTACACAGTCACAGAACTGGCTGAGGGGAAGGGAGGGCACTGTTTACAGTCCAAGAGTTTTTCTCATTTGTGGCTGAAGAGCTGAAGGGGAAAAAATGTAAAATATCACACACATGATGTTAAGCTTTTATGCATCCTGAAGTCAATGTCATCTATGCCTCTGTCTCAGTGTATGTGTTTCTGAGCTGTTTTAGTCATAGACTACCCAGAGAAATGACAGTATGATAGGGGCATTAGAAAGACAGGAAACAGGTATCACATTACTCTAATCGTAATCTCAGTAAGGTTAGCAACAAACCAACACATCAGCGCATGACTGGAGACACAAACGGCTGGTTCTTTTTCTTTTCTGAAGTCGGCTCAGTGAGAAAAGAGGGTGAGATATAATGATTTTTTTTTTTTTTTTTTTTTTTTTTTTAGATGAGTCAGGTTTGATGTTGGTTCCCAAAACCTTGTGAGAACTTAGTGTGATTTTGTCGAAAGTACTTGACAGACAGTAAATAAATCCGTAGATCTTTTCCTACAAGCCTTGAGATTACTGATGAGACAGGAAGTGAACCTCGTACGTTTTCACATATAGACTATCCCAAACGTATAAATGTTTACTCTTTGGATTGTACGAGATCATAGCCAAAACACCAGCAGGAGACCTAAGGTCAAAGCTGATGTTCACTGGCTTTTCTCTCAACAGATCAAAGGCAAACGTTACTTTAGTGTCTTTGGCATCGGTCACATAGAGAACTCCACAGACGATGAAAGCGTTCCCGGCCTTGCTTCGGGGATAACTCGTATTGATCAACTTTGTAACGGAGAACATGCTCTCGTCTAGCTCTGCCACCGCGATGCTTTCATCGTCACTGGACGCAAAAATGAGCCATAGCCCATTCTCATCTGAAGCCAGTTTGAAATAAGTCTTTGAATTTGGCAGGAAGTAGGACAGGTCGTGATACAAGGCCTTGTCTATGGCTAGTGTCTGCAGTGCCTTGGTGTGAAGGTCAAATCTGAAAGAAGAGAGACATTTTAAAGTGGGAAACTGAAAACCAGTAGAATTATGAGGGAAGTGTTTCACATTTCTATTTAGACTCACTTGGCAATATTGAAAGTCCCAGCAATATGGTAGTAAATGGAGTTGTTGTGTACCAAATGCCCACAGCCTTGGTAAAACTTCTTTATGTCAATAGATTCACCAGTTCCATTCTGGAATGATGCAATGTTCTTGTATTCCTTCACAACTCGACCTGAGCAGGAAAACAGAAATCATTTTGACTGCTGACTGAATGGAGCATTGTACCACCATCAAATACTGAATTTCATACCTAAAAAGTGTTCTGCCACCCAAATCCGATCATCGCTGTGTGCAGCGCTGTCTGCCATCCAGGCTCCATATGTGATACTCATTTTGGTCACATTCCTGGGGTTCATCAGTGACTTTATGATGCACTCTGTTGAATTAAAATAAACATTACACTTATCAACTTATACAACGCAACTTATATTTTTTCCTCGCCCAGTGTCAGATCTCATACACCTTGAGGTTCGATGGGAAATCCACCTGGCTCCAGATCTGGACCCCTCACCCGTGGCCCCACCCACTCTGACTCATTTTTGCATGTTCAGATTAAGAGAAATCCTTTCACACCCTTTTTACCGTTTCTCCTTGAGGAAGTCCTGCCCCTCTTTCCTCCATCTTCACTAAAGGAAGTGTCATCATTTGGGACAGCCTGCAAAACCCCTGAGAGAACACAGAGAAAATCCATGAGTTCCATTTTCAGTCAGTGATCTGGCAATAATCACACGTCTACTGGTTCTCCTCTTCACGTTATATCAAAAGCGTGAAATATTGAATTATCAGTTGTTTAATAACAGTAGAACCGAGGGAATTCAATTTGTGCATGGCACGCCGCAGTCTGGGCATGACTCACTCACCTGCTGTCGTCTGGCCGGCGTGAAGGTGACCTCTCTGGCCTCTGTGTCTCAGTGGCCCAGGAGGGCCCGGGGGACCAGGTAGACCGGGCGGACCCGTAGGACCTGGGGCACCTGGTGGCCCTATTGGACCTGGGGGGCCTTGAAATCATTCAAGCGTCATTCCAGCATTTCACTAATTAGGAATTCAGAACTATAGAAACTAGTAAAGAAGTAAACATTGATTGATATTCAAGTGAATTTTGTTTTTACCCTCAACAATGACATCATTAGAGGGTTCTCCTTTTTCACCAGGAGGTCCTGGATCTCCTCTCTCCCCTTTGTCTCCAGGCTCTCCTCTCTCACCTTGAGGACCTGCCAGAGAACAAACATTATACAGGTATGTAACATGTTATAACATGTTATGAGAAAAGAGCCTGGCGTTCAGTGGAGGAGCGGAGCGGAACAGTGAAGGACATTGGTGATCATTTCCCACAGGAACATAATCCTGCCCCAGTGCTCTGGATGGTGTCACACTCACTACCATGAGAGTTATTCACAATCACTGCGTTCCCACTCCACTCTCTTCACCGCCGTGTGAGGGATGTGATTAAGCAACTGAGCTGCAGCATGACAACACAGAAAAGATTCTGTTCTAAGACTATGATATCTCTCACAGCCAAAGCTGTTTTCTGGAATGTTCTCCAGTGACATATAAACTGCCTCATTTTCTATTCAACCATGATGCATGAATAGAGCACTCATTGAAGAAAAGAGGGTCATTTGTTGTTCACTACAAGGAAATGTCAGATTGTCTATCAAAAAACCTGAACCCAATCTTAAAGCGTGTCCAGCCATGTGCCTGTAGAGAATGAATCTATGGCCCAGACTAAATAAACCATGTGATTTACAAACGTATCAGACAAATGAAAAACGCACATAAACCTTTTG
>NC_044496.1:197500-202500 GCF_902362185.1 Chanos chanos | reverse complement strand
CTATTGCACGCCTGTCTGGCCAAGGAGGGGTCTCCTCTCTCTGTGGTCCTTCTCAAGATTTCTCCCATTTTCCCATTTCCCTCTTGGGTTTTTGGGGAGTTTTTTCTTGCCCGCCATGAGGATTAAGTCAGGGGGTGCCGTCATATTTTGATTTGACTGTTGTGGCTTGTAAAGCCCTTTGAGACTGTAAACAGTGATATTGGGCTCTAAATAAACTTGAACTTGAACTTGAACTTGAACTTAGGTCCCTGGGTGTATGGTTCTCACAAAAATTAATCAATAATTTTGAAACATATTTCTGATGTATAACTTACACACGCATAAAAATGCAGACATAAAATCCAGTCAGTCAATTACTGGTTGCATTAGGCTGTTGTTCCATTATCATACTGAGTTTGTCATGGAGCAAAAATAATTCAGGGAGTTGACCGGGTTTTCTGTGGTTCACCACATCATAGAGGCACCTAGAGCAGACTGGTCTGGGGGCCACGTTGTTCCGGTCTTCCTCCGAGGTGCCCTCCTTAAAGACACGGAGGAGGTCCCATTCTCTGTATCAGATCGACGAAAATATTGTAAATGATTACCAATTTCATTTTGTGATAGAATTACTGTTCTTTGCAAACTATTGCATCATTATGCTATATCCACAGATGGTTTTAATGTCAGTAATTATGCTCTTCATTCTCTCTTCAAATTCAGGTAATATTGGTACATTAAAATGATCTGTGAAAATTCTGCAATTTGAATGCTCGTGAAACATCTGCTTTTGTGTGGTCTGTGTGCTAAACTTTATTGTTTATTGCACACAAGCTGATGCAATATACAGATATGTATACTGCATCAGCGTAATTAAACTATCTCACGTTGTAGCTTTCATAAGAGCTCACATACTTAAAACAATCTGCGCTGTTTCGCTTGCATTATGATGTCACAGATTATAGTAACGCATTAAATAATGGCCTGTCTCTAATAAAGGCCTGGTTCTTTCTTCAGCTGAGGTAAATAAAGGCCCTGGCCACTATTAGAGAATTTACAGTACACTGATCTGATCAAATGCACAATGCATGCTGAACTCTTTTTAAGATATTGGTAAATGAACAGGAAAGTGCATTAATGTTTAAGACAAAGGCATGACTGTGTGAGACTGAGAAGACCGAGGTCCATGTGTTTATGCCATGTAGACTAGACACAGTTTCACATGTGGGGGTGTCCACATATCAAACAAATACCATCAGACTCAAAGTCTGTGCTGACCTCTGACCCATATCCTCTAACAGCCAACACTGGCCAAGTTGTGTCTTGCTACATGTAGAATGATGGCCATTTGACTCCTGTGGATTCTTGAGTACAGAGTGTGGGTGTTCTGTGAATTCACAGAGTTCTGCATTCTGACTTCATTCTGCACAAAGACCAGCTAACAGCACAAACAGGGTTTTGTGCTCCATGCCACCAAACAGTGTGGAAAGAGTATGTTTAACATAAAAAGTCTGTTTGAAAACAGAGAAGAATAATTGAATAGATGTTAGATATGAACAGATAAACAGTGTAAATAAACGTGTTAACTTGGTAAATAGAGTAAAAAGATGTTGATTTGTAGTTTCTCTTCAGAGATAACTGAGTGTTCATCTATGTATATACCAATGAGTTAAGACAATCAGTCACACATCAGTTACACAAGGCACACAATTATTCATTTATAAAGCATTTTTAATGTATTCTCCTACTATGTTTGTAAAACATTTATAGGTCAGCCTCAAATTTAACGCCAATAAGAATACAATTAGTAAAGACAAATGCCATTTACAAATCATATAAAATTAACAAATTAAAGATAAATTAACTTGCAGAGATGCTTTACAGCCCAACGTTTTCACAGCACTTTATCAGCATTCCACTGATGTTTTATCAACGCTTTACGAACACCTCACCAACACCTCACCAACACCTCACCAACACCTCACCAAAGCTCTACTAACACCTCACCAACACCTCACCAAAGCTCGACTAACACCTCACCATCATTTTACCAACTTTTTACTGATCTTTTACAAAGGCTTTACCAACTCTTTACTGACACTTAATCAACAATTCATCAATGCTTTACCAACACCTCATTCAGCTTGTCAGAACAGGTGGCCTCTGCTTAGATCAGTACGAATGAAAAAAGGTTTCACAGGCTTTGATCTGCAAAGTCAGTCTTTGATCTGAAAATGAAGAATGAGAATGTACCAAACAGCTGTGAGATTGGGTTCCAGAGGTAAGCAGGTTGGACTTTAAAGTGGACTATGTTTTGAAAACAGTGTGTCCACAGTGTGCTGACTCCCTCAGGCCCTTGGTTTTTCAAGGACACAAAGACCCAGCAGCTTGTCCAAAGACAAGGTTATACAGGCTTTGTTTGAAAGCCTTTCTGTATGTTTTGACTTTTAAATTACCCTGACCTGGCTGCCATCCCACCGCCGCAGTATATAAGAGGATATTAACCACCCATTACAGCGGCTTCACAGCACAGAGCAGCTCATCATTTAGCATCTGTGTGAGGCAAACTGTCCCTATGGCCTGTCATCTGTTTTCACCTTGCACACACCCTGACGGTGGTGTCCGTCTGAATGAGGCAGTCACAGAGCTCCTGCTTCCCACGACACACAACCATACGGAGAAGGCGTCTGGGAGCCTGCGTGGAGCAACCGCCACCCTGCTCATCCTGCTCAGCCTGTTGGTCGCCATGCAGAAACGTCCAGCAAAGTCAGCCATGCCAGGTTAGACACATAACACACAGCCACAAACAACATTAACTACCCACATCACGACATTAACTACCCACATCACATCATTAACTACCTACATCACAACATTAACTACCTACATCACAACATTAACTACCTACATCACATCATTAACTACCCACATCACATCATTAACTACCTACATCACATCATTAACTACCTACATCACAACATTAACC
Source organism: Chanos chanos (assembly GCF_902362185.1). Taxonomy (NCBI): domain Eukaryota; kingdom Metazoa; phylum Chordata; class Actinopteri; order Gonorynchiformes; family Chanidae; genus Chanos; species Chanos chanos. The sequence goes on along the minus strand of NC_044496.1, from coordinate 199,538 downwards.
ACCTACATAAAACCCTTAACTACCTACATCACAACATTAACCACCTACATCACATCATTAACTACCTACATCACATCATTAACTACCTCTATCACAACATTAACCACCCACATCACATCATTAACCACCTACATCACATCATTAACTACCCACATCACATCATTAACTACCTCTATCACAACATTAACTACCCACATCACATCATTAACTACCTCTATCACAACATTAACTACCCACATCACATCATTAACCACTTACATCACAACATTAACTACCTACATCACATCATTAACTACCTCTATCACAACATTAACTACCTACATCACATCATTAACCACCTACATCACAACATTAACTACCCACATCACATCATTAACTACCCACATCACAACATTAACTACCCACATCACAACATTAACTGCCTACATCACATCATTAACTACCCACATCACATCATTAACTACCTACATCTCAACATTAACTACCCACATCACAACATTAACTACCTCTATCACAACATTAAGTACTCACATCACATCATTAACTACTTACATCACAACATTAACTACTCACATCACATCATTAACTACCCACATCACAACATTAACCACCTACATCACAACATTAACCACCTACATCACATTAACCACCTACATCACAACATTAACTACCTCTATCACAACATTAACTACCCACATCACAACATTAACCACCTACATCACATCATTAACTACCTTTATCACATCATTAACTACCCACATCACAACATTAACTACCCACATCACAACATTAACTACCCACATCACATCATTAACTACCCACATCACATCATTAACTACCTACATCACAACATTAACCACCTACATCACAACATTAATTACCTACATCACATCATTAACTACCTCTATCACAACATTAACTACTTACATCACATCATTAACTACCTACATCACATCATTAACTACCCACATCACATCATTAACTACCCACATCAGAACATTAACTACCTACATCACATCATTAACTACCCACATCACAACATTAACTACCCACATCACATTAACCACCTACATCACATCATTAACTACCCACATCACAACATTAACGACCCACATCACAGCATTAACTACCCACATCACATCATTAACTACCTACATCACAACATTAACTACCCACATCACATTAACCACCTACATCACATCATTAACTACCCACATCACAACATTAACGACCCACATCACAGCATTAACTACCCACATCACATCATTAACTACCTACATCACAACATTAACTACCCACATCACATTAACCACCTACATCACATCATTAACTACCCACATCACAACATTAACGACCCACATCACAGCATTAACTACCCACATCACATCATTAACTACCTACATCACAACATTAACTACCTACATCACAACATTAACTACCTACATAACAACATTAACTACCCACATCACATCATTAACTACCCACATCACAACATTAACTACCCACATCACAACATTAACCACCTACATCACATCATTAACTACCTCTATCACAACATTAACCACCCACATCACATCATTAACTACCTACATCACAACATTAACTACCAACATCAACTACCTATATCCTGTTTTCATCTCACTCCATCACATGCTGCTGTTTACTGCACTGTTAGTAACTGCACTATGTCTCAGCCAAGCCCATCATCTTTGCCTCTCTGTGCGGTAGGACCCTCCTATTGTTTGGGACTGGGTCCCGTGCTGTCTTACTGTAGGTTCATGTGGACAGGAATAGGAACAGCAAGCAATTACTATAACAACAAATATGGAGACATTGTGAAAGTATGGATTAATGGAGAAGAGACAGTCATCCTCACCAGGTAAGCACAAGCCAGTTACACTTCCCCAAAAACTTCCTCACATGACAGAACTTCTGTCTCAGAGCTAAAGGAGACACTCAGATTGTTACTTGTGTTACATAAATCTTAAACTAATCCTGGCTAAATTTTATCTTCTTTTCAAATGTCATCAAGGTCTTC
>NC_044496.1:185000-192500 GCF_902362185.1 Chanos chanos | reverse complement strand
AGCAGGGGGTGCTATTACACCAGTATTAACGCCAGCAGGGGGTGTTATTACATCAGTATTAAGAACATGAAACCACACACACACACACACACACACACACATATTGTATATGTGTATAGATAGTATATAATTGAACTGGACTGAGAGTTTTTGGGGGTAAAGGAGAAGGTTGATTTTATGAATCCACTGACATACTGAGCCCTGCTGTGCTCCTCATGCCTCGTGTCTGCAGGGACAGATGGTCTGAGTTCACGGGTTGATTAGGCTGTCGAGGGTTATTTCCCTCCAAATGAGCCATTTCCAGTCTGCACACTCGTCTGGATCTTTACAGATCATTAATGGTTTCAACACAAACATTCCCATGGATACGAACACACACTCTCTTTTTTTCCCTTTTCTCTCTCTCCCCTCTGGTTCATGAAGCCTCTCCATCAACTCCATTCTAACCCATTCTCTGTCACTTTTTCTTTCTTTTTTCTTTCTCATCTTCTTCTCTTCTTCAACAGAAACATGCACACAGAGACACATCCCTGTAGCGAGATCTGTGATAAGAGCACTTTTGGTGCAGTGTGACATCCTGAGGGCCCGTCAGCTGACAGACTACTGCTCCAGGTGACAGTGAAGTGCTAATTGAAATTAGGAAACACAGACCACAGCTGCGTCCTGATGCTCACCCGCACTTGAACAGATGAAACAGACTAAAACTGCTCTTTATTTTTTACTCACAGGAACTATGGGGCCAACGACTAGGCTGCAGTGACTGGGTTCAAAGAACAATTTCTTCTCAGAATGAAGGGGTTATTTTCCACCTGCCCTAGAAAGAAAATAAAGTTCTTATTCATCAGAATCAAGTAGAAGATGGTCTCAGAAAGACTGTGCATTATTACAATGTCACCCTTATGGTCTGTATCAGTGTGTGTCTGTATCAGTGTGTGTCTGTATCAGTGTGTGTGTCTATCAGTGTGTGTGTATCAGTGTGTGTCTGTGTGTCTGTATCAGTGTGTGTCTGTATCAGTATGTGTCTGTATCAATGTGTGTCTGTATCAGTGTGTGTGTATCGGTGTGTCTGTATCAGTGTGTGTCTGTATCAGTGTGTGTCTGTATTAGTGTGTCTGTATCAGTGTGTCTGTATCAGTGTGTCTGTATCAGTGTGTGTCTGTATCAGTGTGTCTGTATAAGTGTGTGTGTGTATCAGTGTGTATGTATCAGTGTGTGTGTATCAGTGTGTCTGTATAAGTGTGTGTCTGTATCAGTGTGTCTGTATCAGTGTGTGTCTGTATCAGTGTGTGTCTGTATCAGTGTGTGTGTGTATCAGTGTGTATGTATCAGTGTGTGTGTATCAGTGTGTCTGTATCAATGTGTGTCTGTATCAGTGTGTCTGTATCAGTGTGTGTCTGTATCAGTGTGTGTATGTATCAGTGTGTCTGTATCAGTGTGTCTGTATCAGTGTGTCTGTATCAGTGTGTGTCTGTATCAGTGTGTGTCTGTATCAGTGTGTCTGTATCAGTGTGTGTCTGTATCAGTGTGTCTGTATCAGTGTGTGTCTGTATCAGTGTGTCTGTATCAGTGTGTCTGTATCAGTGTGTGTCTGTATCAGTGTGTGTGTATCAGTGTGTGTCTGTATCAATGTGTGTGTATCAGTGTGTGTCTGTATCAGTGTGTCTGTATCAGTCTGTGTCTGTATCAGTGTGTGTGCGTATCAGTGTGTCTGTATCAGTGTGTGTCTGTATCAATGTGTGTCTGTATCAGTGTGTGTCTGTATCAGTGTGTGTCTGTGTCAGTGTGTCTGTATCAGTGTGCGTCTGTATCAGTGTGTCTGTATAAGTGTGTGTGTGTATCAGTGTGTCTGTATCAGTGTGTGTGTATCGGTGTGTCTGTATCAGTGTGTCTGTATAAGTGTGTGTGTGTATCAGTGTGTCTGTATCAGTGTGTGTGTATCGGTGTGTCTCTGTCAGTGTGTCTGTATCAGTGTGTGTGTGTATCAGTGTGTCTGTATCAGTGTGTCTGTATAAGTGTGTGTGTGTATCAGTGTGTCTGTATAAGTGTGTGTGTGTATCAGTGTGTCTGTATCAGTGTGTGTGTATCAGTATGTGTCTGTATCAGTGTGTGTGTGTATCAGTGTGTCTGTATCAGTGTGTGTCTGTATCAGTGTGTGTCTGTATCAGTGTGTCTGTATAAGTGTGTGTGTGTATCAGTGTGTCTGTATCAGTGTGTGTGTATCGGTGTGTCTGTATAAGTGTGTGTGTGTATCAGTGTGTCTGTATCAGTGTGTCTGTATCAGTATGTGTCTGTATCAGTGTGTGTCTGTATCAGTGTGTGTCTGTATCAGTGTGTCTGTATAAGTGTGTGTGTGTATCAGTGTGTCTGTATCAGTGTGTGTGTATCGGTGTGTCTGTATCAGTGTGTCTGTATAAGTGTGTGTGTGTATCAGTGTGTCTGTATAAGTGTGTGTGCGTATCAGTGTGTGTGTGTGTATCAGTGTGTTTCTGTATCAGCGTGTTTGATACCTGGTGCTGCTGTGATGTTTGTGTTTAAAGTGTCAGACAATGTTCTCACTGATGCTACTGTATTATAACACTGTTCTAACTCCTAATGACAGCTCACAGGTTTAGGGCTCATCTGTCATGTGGAACACATGCAGAGGGAACTGCAGGCTATCGCTGTAGGTCCCACGTGTAAAAAAGGAACCTTTTTTTCCAACTGGACACAATCAATGGCATGACCTAATTGTCACTGACAAGAACTGAAATTTCTGTGTGTGTGTGTGTGTGTGTGTGTGTGTGTGTGTGTGTGTGTGTGTGTGTGTGTGTGTGCGCGCACGCATGCGCGAAAAGCCAAATGTCAAGAAAAGCTGGAGCAGATGAGAGGGTGATGGTGCAGTCATTTCTGAGCTGTAATATTCTGTTGCATTGTGCATCATCACAGACTTGTCTGGTAAATTTCAAAAAGTAAAGACAAATCTAAAATTAATTACTTATTCATAAAGATGCCAGTTGATTGGTGAATCCAGATAATCGATGAGGATGCCTGCCGATTGGTGGATCCAGATGATTGATGAGGATGCCTGCTGATTGGTGGATCCAGATGATCGATGAGGCAGCACTATTTACTAATGAAATGATTACTTCTGCAGGCAGCTGCAGGCCATCTCCAGAACTTATTAAATTACCTGGACCAAGTCATATTCATAAAACTACAACCGAGTTCAAATATCCCTGTCTGGAAGGTAAACGTCAGCATTAATAAAAAATGCCAAGCACTTATGAACACCTTTCGGTGGAATCAGCCAACACTGACAGTGCACCATACAACATGGTTTCATTTCTCATGGCATTAACAGAGGTATGCCCACAGACAACCAACATGGCACAGAGGACACTGGGCACAGAGGAGACTGGGCACAGAGGAGACAGGGCACAGAGGAGACTGCACAGAGGAGACTGAGCACAGAGGAGACTGCACAGAGGAGACTGGGCACAGAGGAGACTGGGCACAGAGGAGACTGCACAGAGGAGACTGGGCACAGAGGAGACTGCACAGAGGAGACTGGGCACAGAGACTGGGCACAGAGGAGACTGAGCACAGAGGAGACTGGGCACAGAGGAGACTGAGCACAGAGGAGACTGGGCACAGAGGAGACTGCACAGAGGAGACTGGGCACAGAGGAGACTGAGCACAGAGGAGACTGGGCACAGAGACTGGGCACAGAGGAGACTGGGCACAGAGGAGACTGGGCACAGAGGAGACTGGGCACAGAGGAGACTGCACGGAGGAGACTGGGCACAGAGGAGACTGGGCACAGAGGAGACTGGGCACAGAGGAGACTGGGCACAGAGACTGAGCACAGAGGAGACTGGGCACAGAGGAGACTGAGCACAGAGGAGACTGGGCACAGAGGAGACTGGGCACAGAGGAGACTGCACAGAGGAGACTGGGCACAGAGGAGACTGGGCACAGAGGAGACTGGGCACAGAGGAGACTGAGCACAGAGGAGACTGGGCACAGAGGAGACTGCACAGAGGAGACTGCACAGAGGAGACTGAGCACAGAGGAGACTGGGCACAGAGGAGACTGGGCACAGAGGAGACTGAGCACAGAGGAGACTGGGCACAGAGGAGACTGAGCACAGAGGAGACTGGGCACAGAGGAGACTGCACAGAGGAGACTGGGCACAGAGGAGACTGGGCACAGAGGAGACTGTATTTGGTCTGTCTTTGTTATATGTGGTCTGTCTTTGCTGTATGTGGTCTGTCTTTGTTGTATGTGGCATGTCTTTGTTTTATTTAGTCTGTCTTTGTTTTATGTGGTCTGTCTTTGTTATATGTGGTCTGTCTTTGTTTTATGTAGTCTGTCTTTGTTTTATTTGGTCTGTCTTTGTTATATGTGGTCTGTCTTTGTTGTATGTGGCATGTCTTTGCTGTATGTGGTCTGTCTTTGTTGTATGTGGCCTGTCTTTGTTGTATTTGGTCTGTCTTTGCTATATGTGGTCTGTCTTTGTTGTATGTGGCATGTCTTTGCTGTATGTGGTCTGTCTTTGTTTTATGTAGTCTGTCTTTGTTATATGTGGTCTGTCTTTGTTTTATGTAGTCTGTCTTTGTTTTATTTGGTCTGTCTTTGTTATACGTGGTCTGTCTTTGCTGTATGTGGTCTGTCTTTGTTGTATGTGGCATGTCTTTGTTGTATGTGGTCTGTCTTTGCTGTATGTGGCATGTCTTTGTTTTATTTAGTCTGTCTTTGTTGTATGTGGTCTGTCTTTGTTATATGTGGTCTGTCTTTGTTTTATGTAGTCTGTCTTTGTTGTATTTGGTCTGTCTTTGCTATATGTGGTCTGTCTTTGTTGTATGTGGCATGTCTTTGTTATATGTGGTCTGTCTTCGTTTCATGTGATCTGTCTTTGTTGTATGTGGCCTGTCTTTGTTTTATGTGATCTGTCTTTGTTGTATTTGGTCTGTCTTTGTTATATGTAGTCTGTCTTTGTTTTATGTGATCTGTCTTTGTTGTATGTGGCCTGTCTTTGTTGTATGTGGCCTGTCTTTGTTGTATGTGGCCTGTCTTTGTTGTATGTGATCTGTCTTTGTTGTATGTGGCCTGTCTTTGTTTTATGTAGTCTGTCTTTGTTGTATTTGGTCTGTCTTTGTTGTATGTGGTCTGTCTTTGTTATATGTGGTCTGTCATTGTTTCATGTGATCTGTCTTTGTTGTATGTGGCCTGTCTTTGTTGTATGTGGCCTGTCTTTGTTGTATGTGGTCTGTCTTTGTTGTATTTGGTCTGTCTTTGTTATATGTGGTCTGTCTTCGTTTCATGTGATCTGTCTTTGTTGTATGTGGTCTGTCATTGTTTCATGTGATCTGTCATTGTTGTATGTGGCCTGTCTCAGTTAGTGTCTCAGATCACATGTGTCACAGTCATTCTCTAATCACTGAGTGAAATGTTGCATGAATGACTGTCAGTGCCTGGCACTGAAATAAGGAAAGGCATTTGAAGTAGGTTAACATGGTGACTGATTAATAAAAAAATTTGTTTTTGTGATGTGTAGAGACAGAAACTCTAAACTGACTGACACAGACGCTTATAATTGTTCATATTACACTGATTGTTTATTGTCATTTAAGTATTTATATCATTTGTGTTTCATGTTGTATTTCTACTGGAGTGAATGGACCCTCAGTCCTGTGTCTCTGTTTGCCCTCGGTGTCCCTTTGGTAATATTAATGTGAAATGCAAAATGAGTTAATCAAAAACTTAATTACATGTTAGTTTTAATTACACAAAAACATTCAAACAACTTGAGGGCTATGTTTTCAACATTCAGGATTTCCATGTTATTTTGCCTCTAAATGCTTAGGACAGCACTACACTCATCTGTGAGAACAAAGGAGAGCAGAGCGTCACCAGAGGCTGCAGAACTTGAACAGAAGAGTTTTGTTGGTAAAACCTCTTCCTCCTGAAAGTGCAGGGCTGCAAAGTGTAAATAAATGAACCAAGCAGTGGTGAGGATGGTTCTGTCTCACACAAACCCCTGTGTGAATGCTGTCCTCTCTGATGTCATCAGTCATGGTCCTTCACTGCTCAGGGCCAAGGAAGTCAAACCAAAACAGCTCTGGGACACAGTGGAACTCAATACAGAGTCTTGTTTGTCGTGTGGTTTAAGAAGAAATAAGTTGGGATGGGAAAGTTGTTGTTGCTGAGGTCTGTGGGAGAATTGTTAGGAGTCTTGGGGCAAAAACACTAGAATGCACAAAATAATCAGCCCTGAACAAGGTCAAAATGTTACAGAATAAGTGGAAATGTCCACTCTCTCAGGGGAAATGTCCACTCTCTCAGGGGAAAGAAGTGGACAAAACACTGTGATATTTTCATCCCTGCCGTTAACAGTTCAATTCTTTCATTATTCTCTCAATAGTGATCCATCAGCTTTACTTAATAATTCATAATAATTATTGAATAATTGAATAATTAATAATTAAAAGTAATTGCTTAATAATTCTTTATTCCCTATCAGCACAGACAAATGGTTTTGTAGTTGCATAAACATATTATGTAATGACTGACTGAAAAGTATGCTTTGATAACTATGCATGGGTGGTTTTGGCCACTCGATGTAACATGTCAGAAACACAAAACAACTCGATCCAGAACGGAGCCTAGAACTGCCACCCTGTTTCCCTGGGGCTACCTCGACAACAGCTTGACTGTAACCGCCATGATGCTCTGAACATTGTCTCATTCTCTCAGCCACAGCTGTCTGCTCCTATTTACATAACAGTGAAAGGGAAAGGGCGGGGCCAGAGCAACCCTCAAATTAACTTACCACTAATGACAAAATAAAGTTCATGCATATTTCAAAACTGGTAATATTTGTGAATTGTGAGCAGTGGCAGTTTTAGGTACGGGCGGTGTGGGCATCTTGCCTGGGGTGGCAAAAACATTCTGAGTGGTGACATTGGCGAGATCGGTTTTCTATCGCTCATTTGAACATCACGTCAATGATGTCATGTCACCGTGTGGGTCAGTTAACCTTGTCGGACTGGGCACACTGATTTTAGCTTGTGAACTGGGCAGACTACTGCTTGGGAGGGTCTCCCCCTCAGAAGTATGAGATGGGGAGGGGGCCAGGGATAGGCTGACCTCAGGTCTCCCCACTGGAACACACACACACACACACACACACACACACTCACGCTCACACACATGCTCACACAGACACACATACACACACACACACACGCACACACACACTCTCTCTCACACACACACACTCACGCTCACACACATGCTCACACACACACACACACACACACACACACACACGCACACACACACACACACACACACACACACACACACACACACACACATACACTCTCTCTCTCACGCACACACACTCACGCTCACACACATGCTCACACAGACACACACACACACACTCTCTCTCTCTCACACACACACTCACGCTCACACACATGCTCACACACACACACACACACACGCACACACACA
>NC_044496.1:172500-180000 GCF_902362185.1 Chanos chanos | reverse complement strand
CAACAGACACACAAACTGTCAGAGTTTATGCAGTAGTAGAAAACAGAGTTTATATTCACAGAGTTTATGCAGTAGTAGAAAACAGAGTTTATATTCACAGAGTTTATGCAGTAGTAGAAAACAGAGTTTATATTCACAGAGTTTATGCAGTAGTAGAAAACAGAGTTTATATTCACAGAGTTTTATGCAGTTGTAGAAAACAGAGTTTATATTCATAGAGTTTGCAGGTTTTATTTGCATATTTTCCGTCAGCACCACACAAACTGTTCTCACGTTGTGGAGCAGCGATCAGAAAAAATGTCGAAACAAACCACATGACAAGGAGAGTGTACCTGACTCCTGTACCTGACTCCTGTACCTGACTCCTGCTAATGAGAGCACAGGATAAAGACCAAAAATCAGCGAGAACCAAACTGCAGACAGTGATGTGGTGTATTTGCATATTGGGGTTTGTGTTACAGGGTCATGTGTGTGTATAGTGTAGGTATATAATATCTGATAAGGCGTTTCATGGTATTTTTATTGTGGTGTAAACTTTGTCCCTCTGACACAGACTCATGGGTTTGTTAAAGTTCAGGACACATGATCACTGTGCACTTTGACCAACATCTAGAGAAGAGGTCAGTCTCCAAAGAGAACACACAGCACTAAAACAATGGCTCCACCTTTACAGCCATTCACTTATTCATTACACACAACTCACACAGAGAGTTCTTAAAAGTGTGAAAGATTCACTCATCAGAAAGGTTGGTGGGATTGTGTGCACTTGAATGAACAGGAGCTCATGAGTTTCTGATCTGAGAGGAGCCCAGACCGCTCTCAGCGTCAGGCGTCTAGCCCCAGTCTGCCTGTGCTTCTCTGGACGGAAAATATTCCCTTCACAAAGTGTGGAGAACATGAGTAATGGAGTTGGGTTTGGCTAATATTTGAAGTACATGTATCTAGAGAGCTCATGCATTTGATGAGACAGAGTGAGGTATGTTGAGTTTGACTTAAATGTTTTACAGTCTTTGGGTTAGGGTTAGGGTTAGGGTTAGGGGTTAGGGTTAGGGGTTAGGGTTAGGGGTTAGGGGTTAGGGTTAGGGTTAGGGTTAGGGGTCAGGGGTTAGGGTTAGGGTTAGGGGTTAGGGTTAGGGTTAGGGTTAGGGTTAGGGTTAGGGGTTAGGGTCAGGGGTTAGGGGTTAGGGTTAGGGTTAGGGTTAGAGGCATGGAGCTGTTTGTACAGAGCAGGCAAACACCTCCCACCCCTCTCACAGTCTCTTCATGTTGACTAGCCTGAAGGGAACCATGGGTAGAGCTGTTCAAAAGAGAGAACTCTATTCAGTCATATCACTCAGTCCTGTTTTTCTCCAACTGTTATATACACACACAAAGACCACATATTGAGCCTGGAGGCAGAAAACAGAGAACTCTGTTCAGGTCATTTGGATACTCATCAGGGCGAGACAGGAAAATGCCTGGATGGTATTTTTAACGGAATCACTCTTTCCATTAAACAACAAAGGAGATGCAGGCAGTGAGAGATGTCTCTGTGTTCAGTGAGAGATGTCTCTGTGTTCAGTGAGAGATGTCTCTGTGTTCAGCAAGAGATGTCTCTGTGTTCAGTGAGAGATGTCTCTGTGTTCAGCAAGAGATGTCTCTGTGTTCAGCGAGAGATGTCTCTCTGTTCAGAAGGTGAGGAGGATGCAGTGGAGACTATTCTGGGTCTCTGATCAGCAGTGTGTGTGTGTGTGTGTGTGCGTGTACGTGTGTGTGTGTGTATGGGTGTGTGTGTGTGGGCTGTGTGTATGTATGCGTGTGTGTGTATGTGTGTGTGTGTGTGTGGGGGAAGTGTGTGTGTGGGAAGTGTGTGTATGGGAAGAGAAGAGAAGTCGGTGCCTCTGAAGTATACACTGTTTGGTCTCTGTCCTCTTGTAAGGAATGTTATGTATCAAACACTCCACTAAGCACAGACAGTATTGAAACGAAAAGGCTGGTGTGTTTTGCTGGCCCTGTTTTCTCCCCTCTCTGAAGAAGAATATCTTGGCAGTCAGAGCTTTTGGGAAAATGGTCAGAGAGGTCGCTGGCTCAGCCAGACCCTGCCAGACTGAGTCAACCAAGCATCTGACAGCTACAGCACCACAAATCACACACTCAGATATGTCCACACACACACACATTCTCATCTTACACACACTCAGATACGTCCACACACACACACTCATCTTACACACACTCAGATATGTCCACACACACATTCTCATCTTACACACACTCAGATACGTCCACACACACACACTCATCTTACACACACTCAGATATGTCCACACACACGCACACTCATCTTACACACACTCAGATATGTCCACACACACATTCTCATCTTACACACACTCAGATACGTCCACACACACACACTCATCTTACACACACTCAGATACATCCACACACACCCTCTCATCTTACATGCCTAGCACTGAAATATACCTTCAACCAGTGACTGATCAGGACAACCAGTGGGTGCAATGTTGGCAACCCCTCCGTACCAGATGCTGAGGGACAGGAAGACAGCTCCAGAAAAGCTGCTCCACACAGCCTTGTGCTCTTCTTTAATCTGGTCCACAGATGGTCCTGGCCTCTCTCACCCAGGCCCTCCAGTACACACCCTGCAAGAGCGTCATGCCCAGAAGTCTTACAGGAAAGTAAAAGAGAATGTTAACTGAGAGCACCGTACTTCTGACTGGAAAGATAACACAGGAGAAAATATTTTTTCTTTTCTTTTCTTTTCTTCAGTCAGGTTATGTGTGTGTGTGTGTGTGTAAGAGAATGTGAGTGTGTGTGTATGTGTGTGAGTGTGTGAGTGTCAGTGTGTGTCACTGTGGCTGTGATTATTTCTGTCTCCTACAAAACAGCAGAAAACTGCCGGTATGGGACAGGGACATATTGCTGAAATATGAAAATATTTCTCCAACTGATTTTACTAGACTTGTGACAGCCAACAGAGAGCTGGTCTCAAAGCCAGAGCCCTTAGTGACGTGCTGTTTTGCTGAGCTGGCCTCTGAGAGGGAACCACAGGCATTTCCTCTGGAGCCCAGTACTCATTAAGCATCACAGTTTACAGGATCGCTCCCCTCAAAGCAGAGGAGCAACTCCTCTCTTACAGATATCAGATCTGCCTCTTACACCTTAGAGGAGCAAAGCTAGAGGATCTCTATTAGTTTTTACTTCTCTCCGAAACAAACAGCCGTGTAAGGATGAAACATACAGCAGTGGAAAAGATGTGTATAAAGAGGTGTATAAATCCAAACCCATGGTGTCTGACTGACTGAGAGAGAGAGAAACTTCAAGCTTCATATAGTCAGGATTCAACCAAAAACCTACCCCCCCCACCCAAAAATAGAAAAAATAATCACCAATGTCCTTTTTGCTACAGTTTTTATGCTGTTCCTGTTTTATATCTGTTATTTTCCCATGTAAATGTCTAAATTGATAGGCAGTGAGTTTACTGAATTTGCTGATCTTAAATTTGAAAGCATCCATTTCGAGCACTTTTTGAATGAATGAGTCAATGTATGAATGTATGCCAAAGTGATGGGGTGAGTTGGCAGGGTCTGGCCAAGAGCTCTTGTGGAAATGAAAGTACTAAGGCTTTGCTCTGTCCAGCCTGTGCTGCTACTGCGGTGCCTGTCAGCCAGCCTCATGTGCTTTGCATGTCTGCTAAGTGAAAGAGACAGTCTGCTCAGTGAAAGAGACAGTCTGCCCCGTGAAAGAGACAGTCTACTCAGTGAAAGAGACAGTCTACTCAGAGAAAGAGACAGTCTGCTAAGTGAAAGAGACAGTCTGCTCAGTGAAAGAGTCTGTCTACTCAGTGAAAGAGACAGTCTACTCAGAGAAAGAGACAGTCTGCTCAGTGAAAGAGACAGTCTGCTCAGTGAAAGAGACAGTCTGCTAAGTGAAAGAGACAGTCTACTCAGTGAAAGAGACAGTCTACTCAGAGAAAGAGACAGTCTGCTCAGTGAAAGAGACAGTCTGCTCAGAGAAAGAGACAGTCTGCTCAGTGAAAGAGACAGTCTACTCAGTGAAAGAGACAGTCTGCTCAGTGAAAGAGACAGTCTGCTCAGTGAAAGAGACAGTCTACTCAGTGAAAGAGTCAGTCTGCTCAGTGAAAGAGACAGTCTGCTCAGTGAAAGAGACAGTCTGCTCAGTGAAAGAGACAGTCTGCTCAGTGAAAGAGACAGTCTGCTCAGTGAAAGAGACAGTCTACTCAGTGAAAGAGACAGTCTGCTCAGTGAAAGAGAGTCTGCTCAGTGAAAGAGACAATCTGCTCAGTGAAAGAGTCAGTCTGCTCAGTGAAAGAGACAGTCTGCTCAGTGAAAGAGACAGTCTACTCAGTGAAAGAGACAATCTGCTAATTGAAAGAGACAGTCTACTCAGTGAAAGAGTCTGCCCCGTGAAAGAGACAGTCTGCTCAGTGAAAGAGACAGTCTGCTCAGTGAAAGAGACAGTCTGCTAATTGAAAGAGACAGTCTACTCAGTGAAAGAGACAGTCTACTCCGTGAAAGAGACAGTCTGCTGACAGAGCAGGAACAGGGTTACAGTCAGCCAGGGAAATATGATAGATTTTGTTTTCAACGCTGATGATTGTATTACTTTCAGAAACAGCAAATAAGACCCTTACACACCTCATGCTAACAGTGAGTTCTTTTTGACCCAGGACAACTAAATGCTAATTATGAGCACAAAACTGCCTCAACAACAACAAAAATCGTTTCAGAGAAAAACTGTTCTGAGTTCAAAGACAACTGAGAGATCATAAAACTGACTCAGGTCAGGCAGTTTACACTCAGTGTACTGACATGGGCTGAATCTGGAATCAGCAGAGTGGCCTCTGAGAGAGAGAGAGAGAGAGAGAAAGAAAGAGAGAGAGCTTTTCTGTTCTCTTCGCTGCTAGCCTCTCACTTAATAAACCGTAACCAAACCTATGGCAGTTTGGCTCTCACTTAATAAACCATAACCAAACCTATGGCAGTCTGGCTCTCACTTAATAAGCCTAAACCAAACCTATGGCAGTCTGGCTCTCACTTAATAAACCATAACCAAACCTATGGCAGTCTGGCTCTCACTTAATAAACCGTAACCAAACCTATGGCAGTCTGGCTCTCACTTAATAAGCCTAAACCAAACCTATGGCAGTCTGGCTCTCACTTAATAAACCATAACCAAACCTATGGCAGTCTGGCTCTCACTTAATAAACCGTAACCAAACCTATGGCAGTCTGGCTCTCACTTAATAAGCCTAAACCAAACCTATGGCAGTCTGGCTCTCACTTAATAAACCGTAACCAAACCTATGGCAGTCTGGCTCTCACTTAATAAGCCTAAACCAAACCTATGGCAGTCTGGCTCTCACTTAATAAACCATAACCAAACCTATGGCAGTCTGGCTCTCACTTAATAAACCGTAACCAAACCTATGGCAGTCTGGCTCTCACTTAATAAACCGTAACCAAACCTATGGCAGTCTGGCTCTCACTTAATAAGCCTAAACCAAACCTATGGCAGTCTGCCTTGGCCACTGTAATAAAAGCTGAATAGTAATCATCACTCTGGTTCTCTCTCTTGCTTGCTCTCCACGTCCCTGTACGAGTCTGCCTCTGCCTCTCTCTTTTCTACTGCATTTATAGGCAAACAGGCCACATCTCAGATGGAAAAAGTGAAGCTTATGTTTAAGTTGTGCCAAAGCCACAGGCAGGAAACTCTCCCGTCTTCATAACCTCCATCTTAAATAAGAGCTATCACATTGTATGTCATTGAAGTTTACAGTTACTAACAGCAAATGATTAATACATCACAGTACTACCACCCAATACAGCACAGTTCAGTATAGCACTACCCATTACAATACAGTACTACCCATTACAATACAGTACTACCCATTACAGTACAGCACTACCCATTACAGTACAGCACTACCCATTACAATACAGTACTACCCATTACAGTACAGTACTACCCATTACAATACAGTACTACCCATTACAGTACAGCACTACCCATTACAGTACAGCACTACCCATTACAGTACAGTACTATCCATTACAGTACAGCACTACCCATTACAGTACAGTACTACCCATTACAATACAGTACTACCCATTACAGTACAGCACTACCCATTACAATACAGTACTACCCATTACAGTACAGTACTACCCATTACAGTACAGCACTACCCATTACAATACAGTACTACCCATTACAGTACAGTACTACCCATTACAGTACAGCACTACCCATTACAGCACAGCACTACCCATTACAGTACAGTACTACCCATTACAATACAGTACTACCCATTACAGTACAGCACTACCCATTAGAATACAATACTACCCATTACAGTACAGTACTACCCATTACAGTACAGTACTATCCATTACATACAGTACTACCCATTACAGTACAGCACTACCCATTACAAAACAGTACTACCTATTACAATACAGTACTACCCATTACAGTACAACACTACCCATTACAGTACAGTACTACCCATTACAGTACAGTACTACAGTACTACCCATTACAGTACAGTACTACCCATTACAGTACAGTACTACAGTACTACCCATTACAGTACAGTACTACCCATTACAATACAGTACTACCCATTACAGTACAGCACTACCCATTACAGTACAGTACTACCCATTACAGTACAGTACTACAGTACTACCCATTACAGTACAGCACTACCCATTACAATACAGTACTACCCATTACAGTACAGCACTACCCATTACAGTACAGTACTACCCATTACAGTACAGCACTACCCATTACAGTACAGTACTACAGTACCACCCATTACAGTACAGTGTTGTTCATTACAGTACAGTACTACCCATTACAGTACAGCACTACCCATTACAGTACAGTACTACAGTACCACCCATTACAGTACAGTGTTGTTCATTACAGTACAGCACCATCCCTTACGGTACGATATTACCCCGTTATTACAGTGCAGCGTAACCAATTACAGCAAAGTGTTAAAAATTACAGTATTAAAAGCGATACCGTTTGCCAGTACAATATTTCTAACTAGTACAGTCATTATAGAACAGCATTATCGATTACAGAACAGCGTTACCAATTACAGAACAAACAAACAAAAAAAATTGGGGAACATCTTTGGGTTCAGAATCAAGGCAAGCAGACCTGCTTATATAACACTGAAAAAGTGATCACACATACAAACCAACCAAAATGATCATACTATTATCCACATCTTGTCATGTAATAATATAATTCCAGTCTGACTTGTGCTAAGAAAGTTAATTTCATTTTAAATTAACTGCATGTAAAAATCCTCACTGACCACTGTTCTATACTTTCTATATGTCAGATCTATGTTTTGAGCAAACTGAGTGATACAGTATGGTTAGAAGTAGCGGCAATGATCTCTGACTAGCTCCATAATGTTAGAAACACATGGGCAGTGACTCTGTGCCAAATGAA
>NC_044496.1:147500-167500 GCF_902362185.1 Chanos chanos | reverse complement strand
ACTACAATCGACATGACTGACACTCTGTGTTACTGGAGTCTGTGTCCCTAAGGTGGTAGACTGACAAGTTTGGCAAACTAAAATAGTTAGGAAAATGCCAGAAGTCTAGCAATCTCACTGCATCTCACTTGTGTGAACTTCTGAGTTTATCTAATAGCCCAGCAACATTTATGGCTTTGGGAACAGTGCGTCACCGTCAGAAACACACCGAATACGCTGAATGTATAGCCATTACACAGCATCCTACATGCCAATGATTTTCTCTACATCATATATTTCTCTAGATCATATATTTCTCTAGATCATATGTTTACATCACAAAAGCATCTTGAGCACAACATGAAAACACAGTCCTGGGTCCCTTAAGCTCTTCGGTACAGACTAACACAGGGTCAGAGGTCACAGTGCAACAGGGAGCTGATAGATAGATAGATAGATAGATAGATAGATAGATAGATAGATAGATAGATAGATAGATAGATAGATAGATAGATAGATAGATAGATAAAATCATTTTTAAGAGCCATTTTTAGGGGCCTCTGGTCCAGGAAGATGACCAATATCAGAGGCAAAACTAATACTCAATTCAGATTGAAAACTAATACTCAATTCAGATTGAAAACTAATACTCAATTCAGATTGTGCCTCAGTTCGAGGGCGCTTCTGTTAAAAAAAAAAAGAAAAGAAAAGACCTTCATGAATTATTATTGGGACTTTTTCATCAAAAGTTGGTTTAATGTGGGCTATATTGTTAGTTCTCTTATACTGAACATGAATGCTCTTCTCGTAAGTCACTCTTGGTAACTGTAATTGTGCTTTACATATATGCACACATACCTACACACACAGATTCTTGTGAAAAGGCAAATTTTAATGCTGTAATGTATAGTGAATGCATACCAAAGCTCACAGCATAGAGAAAAGAAACATGGTAAATAAGTGCTATTCTCTCATGTTTCCAAAGTCCCAATCGAGTCAAAAGCAAAGAACGTCTGCGTTTGCTACCTTCTGATCTTACTCTGAAAATGCTTTGTCAGTTTGCTGTTCGTAAACAGAGAGAGCTGCATTAGGAAAGAGCAGGCAACACAGCAGCTTCAAGCATCACACAAGCCCTGGGAGGAGCCACTTCTTCACACAGGAAGTGAAAATGTCATGCAACTGAAAGAATGACCCCTGGAGGTGACCCCTCCTACCCTGTTTAACTGACCTGTTACTTATTGTAATTACCAAAACGTGTGCACACACAGTGAGAAACACACACACACACACACACACACACACACACACACAGGCAGCAGGGGTGGGAGGCAGTAGAAAAGAGCTTGGGCTTCTAAAGGAAGGGTCATCCTCTCTAAAGGTCACATTACCAATGTCAAATAATGAGGCTATAAATAAGTACAGGAAGTACTGAAAGATTTTCCACATTTTCACTTAAATTGTATAAAATAAATGATGGTGAGCTTTGTTTTTTACACTGACCTTTAGAGTAGCCAGGGGAAGAGCTTGTTTACTTGTTTATTGTCTGATGCAATAGTCAGTTGTTAAGATGGAAACTATTTACTGCCCCAAACTGCTTATGAATATGAAGAAACAGGGACAGGATTTGTGTGCTTCAGTCTCTAAATACATAGTTTCACACCAGAGAAGAGGCTCTCTCAAACAGTCACTTATCAAGGCCAAATCCTGGGTGAATAGTTCTTCTCCAGTGGATTAAAAAGCCTGTCAGTGTTTCAGGAGCACTACCCTGAGGTTTTGTGATGATAGTTATGCTCTACAGGCTAAATATGATTTTCTGGCATATTGACAACACAAGGCATGTGAGATGTGAAGCATAGTTTGTTGTCCTCAGACAGAGGAGACCCAAACTACAGCAAATCTAAGAGATTACAACATTAAGGCTTCAGGGAGATGAGTTTAGTGACATTCTCTGGTAACCGTTCACTTGAATGAAGTTTGAATGACAAATCTACAAGCCCTTTGGTGACAGTGATGGCCACTGCATTAAGAGGGAGAAGTTAGAGCAGAATATTTAGGAGGGAAAAACCATCCTTACATCTGATTCTTTCATCATAATTTGTTCTACACTGCATGTCATTTACAGCTAGGTGGTATCTAAACAAAAATTCCTCTCAGCACTTGCCCATGCCTCCCACAGTGAGCACAAAGACAAACAGATGCTATCCTTAACCCAGTGTTTGTAGAGTGCCTCCCCCATATGCTCTCATCCACAGAGTCTTTGATGCTGAGTCTCACTACAGGCATGTAATCATAGTGATGGAATCAAAATGGAATCTTTTAGCAGGTCACAAAATTATTTGGCAGGTTGTTTTTCAACTATTCAAAACATTGTGTCCACTGGCTGAAGCTCACCAGACTGAACTAATGCATGCTGAAGTATTCCTGCCCACATTCCTCTCTCACAATACATGCTCTGGATGATTTGCCCTGTTTCACTCTGCCAGTATTACTGTAGCCATTACATACTGTCTAAATGATCATATTAGTAATGCAGGACGGGGACTGCGCCCATACGGTCACGCCTGCCACACACATAATTTGATGCAAAGCTCTTCACTCAGATCTGCTCAGAGATGGTTCTGAAGTGTGAGACTCTGCTAGTGTTCATGGTTGCCAATATCATAACATTTTTCTCCTTTGTGTTCTCCTCCAGGGCAGGAGACTTTCAACTCCAAGAGCTTAGCCCTGCAGGCCCAGAAGAAAATTCTCAGCAAGATGGCCACCATGGCAGTGGCTAACCTCCTGACAGACGACACCAGTAGTGAGATTCTGGATGAGCTGTACAAAGCCAGTCGTGAGTTCACCAAGAGCAAGAAGGAAGCCCACAAGATAATCAAGGACGTCATCAAGATAGCACTAAAAATTGGAATCCTCTATCGCAACCACCAGTTTGGCCCTGAAGAGCTGGACACGGTCGAACGGTTCAAGAAGAAAATGAACCAGGCAGCCATGACAGCAGTCAGCTTCTATGAGGTGGAGTACACCTTTGACCGTGGGATCCTGTCAGAGCTGCTGCTGGAATGCAGAGATCTTCTCCATGAGCTAGTGGAGCACCACTTGACAGCTCGGTCTCACAGTCGAATCGACCACGTTTTCAACCACTTCGCTGATGTGGACTTCCTAACTGAGCTATATGGCTCGTCTGATGAATACAGACTCTACCTGAGGAAAATCTGTGATGGCATTAACAAACTGCTGGATGAGGGTGTGCTTTAACCTGGTCAAGTAACCAGGCCTTTCCTTATCCATCAGCCCTGCCTCTTTTTCTATTAGGCTACCATAGTTTTGACAAACTTTTTGTTTGGTTGGTTGGTTGTTTTTTTTGTGTTTGTTTGCTTGTTTTTGTTCGTTTTTCTCAAAAGGAGGGACAGCAGTTCAAAAGGCCACGTGTGTTCCCTATTTGGGTTATCTCCAGCTTAAACCTTATGTTACATCTCAAAACCTTTGTCACATGCCCCAAATGACTTTACCCTGGGCACTCTTCTGGAACAGTACTGCCTGAAGGATTTCAGAGAATTCAGAGTATCAAAGTTAGGCATTAAGTGTTGATATAACTATGTAACAGCTGGAAATTGTCTGTCAGGTTGAAAAGTTACAAGAGGGGAAAAACACCGTTAGCTTTGAGAGTTCAGGACAAAGAGCACACAAGCTCAGTTCACCTGAGATATGTCTGATGTCCAATCGAAAAAATTCATGTGAATGCTGTTAGAAATTGTGAAAATCACTTTTTGGAGTCCTTTGATTAATCACAAAAATAAGTTATTCATACATGCAGCATTCGTCAGTCTCTCTCGTGTCTTGTTTTTAACAGTATGTGATGCACTTGTAAAAGCAGCTTTCCAAGCCTTTGTGTGTGCCAATCATAAGATGAAAAGGTTCAGTATATTAGAAAAGAAGAGCAAATTTTCCTCTCCTGTGTGCGTGTGTGTGTGTGAGAGAGAGAGAGAGAGAGAGAGAGAGAGAGAGAGAGTGAGTGAGTGAGTGTGTGGGCAGATCAAAAGCCAATATAATCCCAGGGTGTACCACCATTAAACATTGCTTTTAAACTTGCTTTAGTGTGATCTGAGGGTTTTTTTTTCCAAAATAGTGCACTGTAAGTACATACATGATGGTTTCATCATTTTCTCTATTTACACGTTAGGAAATTACAGGACCTCTAAGATATCAATCCCTCCACAATACACTCCTCCTCACACACTCACACACCTGGCAACACACTTCTTCTTTCTCTACCTCTACTCATTGGGTAAGAGAGATGAAGGCATGAGTGACTGTATGCTGTTCTCTGTCACCAGACTAAAAATTATCCTCCATGAAAATGACTCCAGAGAAAACTTAGGAAGAAAGATGAATAAGGACTGGAGAGACAGACAAGCTCAGAGACAGGCTTCCAAGTAGTTCAAAGTCATTTTACTGGAACCTACTTTTACTTTTGGTCATGTTGGATTCTTCCTCTCAATTCCCAGTTAAATTTTTAATATGTTCTGTGTGGGTAATGCTCCCTTTCTGCTAATGTAAGGAATAAAAGGTTGTTAAATTTGAAAAAATATATCAGCTGAATCTCTAACTGTAAATGATATTTTCTCAAGTCTTAAGTAGTTCCTGATACCAGTTAGCCAGGAGGAGGCTAAGGGATGGTTTCCTAATGGTTTGCCAAGCAATTAAATCAGTTGAAATAGCCTGTTTTGTAGAAATAGACAGACCATCATCTGCAGGCTAAAATGTTGTGACAATCGAGCAGGGTTTTATTTTCAACCCCAGGACACTGGGAGGGGATGCAAAAAAGATGAAATATATCAAATTTTGGGCGCAACCTGATATATGGATCAGATGGATCAGATCCATCACAGCAGTCGTTCCTCCAATTCTTTCTGCCATCTTGAGTTTACTCATCTCGAACCTGTGGAGCACCTTGAACTGAATAATCCCAAATCTTGCACAAGCAGCTGAGGAATCAACTCAAGAAAGATCATCTTCCCTCACTGCCCTATCACATTGGTCTTCCACCCAAATGTGAGGAGGAGCTGTTCTGTCCAACTTCAACAAAAATCACAACGCCATAGGAACCACAACATTTTCTACTGAAAGTATTAAAAGTTTCATTGGTACAACATTTTAACACAAGGTGTGTCATATATATATATACATGTAAATATATAATAATAACATATGTGCACAGTTTTCAAGGTTATACCAAGGAAGGAAATGGTTATGTAGGCTTATCGTAAGGATTCTGAAATCCACAGTTGGTGCCAGTGTAGCTGATGTGTAAATATAATACATTTATATTTCACCAGTAATCCATTTTCAGTTTCTGTATGCACTTTGTTGTTTTTCTGTATACACATGCTTATCTATCTACCTATCTACCTACCTATCTATCTATATCTATATCTATATATATATATATATATATATATATATATATATATATATATATATATATACATACATACATACATACATACATATTTTTTTTTTTTTTTGGGGGGGGGGGACTTTTATTTTATTTATTGTACTTTTGTTGTGTGACCTCTGACATCTCGTGATGTCGCGGGTTTCTCCTCAGTCAGCTGGACACTGTAATGAGTAGAGGTAGGTTTACACCGGTACTCATACTGATAGCATGGTAAAGCAGGGGTTGTGACCTTCAACAGGTCACAAATGCTGTTTTTTGTTGTTGCAATATTTATTTTGGTATGTGTGCGCATTTTCTTTATTACTGATCGTGTACAGTACTTCTGCGTAGAATGCTAGTCGCCGATCTTGGTCTAGGCTAGTGGAATGCGTGTTTGGTTTATCGTAATTTCCTGTTTCTTTCCTCAGTTAAAGATATGTGTGTAGAAACTCGCTTTTATGAAATTCTTTTAGTGCTGTTTTTGTGTGTCACACAGGTACGTAAGCTCCCCCCTTTTTGTTATTTTGTCGTGTAAACTTGTTTTGTGTGATTAATTTTGTTTTTGCATAAGCATAGTGTATATTTTGTTGTAACTTCATACTCTTGTTTAACTTTAATATTAGCTCTTGGTATCTAAGGGAAAA
Source organism: Chanos chanos (assembly GCF_902362185.1). Taxonomy (NCBI): domain Eukaryota; kingdom Metazoa; phylum Chordata; class Actinopteri; order Gonorynchiformes; family Chanidae; genus Chanos; species Chanos chanos. The sequence goes on along the minus strand of NC_044496.1, from coordinate 161,440 downwards.
GTAGCGTTTTTTTTCTCAGCCAGCTGGACACTGTAATGAGGAGAGAGATATGCGTGTAGAAACTTGCTTTTATGAAGTTCTTGTACTGCTGTTTTTGTGTGTCACACAGTCAGCTGGACGCTGTGATGAGGAGAGAATCCTGCCCCTTGGTTGGTTAACCAGTGGTTGTCTTCTTCTTATTATACATCATACACAACGCAGAGTCCAGAAAGAGTAAAGTGTCAGACCAGACCGGGCACACCAGGTCCCTCTCCTATATGGCTCCTAAACTTTGGAATTGTCTTCCAACCAATGTTCAGGACTCAAACACACTCACTCAGTTTAAGTCTAAACTAAAGACTTACCTATTCAGCCTAGCATATAGCTAATTACCATAATCAAACAAGTTGAGGCAGCGAACTGTGGTCATGGAGTGTTTTGGTGAACTGAGGCATCGGTGCTGTCTCCCCTCCATTCACACATGATCTCTCAGCACTCAGGTTTGTTGACAATGGAATGGAGAGTTGTTAATGTCCCAGTCATGAGGGGCCTCTGGCTCCGACCCCTTTTTTGGCTTCTCCCCATTTTTGGCTTTATCTGCATTAATTAGGTTTGCCAGAGCACTTGTGCTGCACTCAAATCAAAATAATTTTAAAATATTTTAAAGAACAGTGCTGAATCCTTCAACACACTTAAGTCTTGTTCCCGCTTCTTGTCTTCCACCCCAACAATGGAGTTTCTGTATTCTGAGATCTACAAGATACCACTTCAAGCTCCAGCTCCCAAGGTCAGGCCTTCACACACCAGTTCCCCTTCCCCTGATCACCTGCAAGCTCCTAAGCCTTTGGTCCACCTATGATGCTGACTTATCGTTATGAAAGCCGTATGGTTATCAAACTAACTTCTATCCCATAACATCAGAATTCCTAGATCCCTTATTTTTATCTCTTATTTCACAAGTAGCCTTTACCTGCCAGACCTGACCAGCAGCTATACATCTAAGACAGCCCATCTGCATTCCCATGGGATAATCCAGTGTGGCACTCTACCATGAAATCCTGGAGTTCCAGGAACCATCTGGTAACCTGAGCACTGGCATCCTTCAGCACTGTCTGGTCTGTCAGCAGGGTGAAATATCACCCTAGCAAGTTGTACCTGAGCTCCAGGACTGACCATTTGATGGCTAAGGCCTCTCGTTCCACAGTCGCATAGCACTTTGTCTGGAGGAAGCTTCTGGGGCATGTATATAACAGGGTGTTCTTCACTGCCAAAGCTCTAGGATAAAACTGCCCTCAGGTCTGTTTCAGAGGCACGGGTCCTCTTGCTCAGCTTCTGTGTAGTGGGTAGGATGGATGGTCTGGCCAGGGTTACAGGGTTACAAACCCAGAGTCCAACAGAGCAGGCTCTAGCCACTGAAGCCCTGATAAATGAGGGAGGAGGGGGAGAGAAAATCTCCTCCCTTTCTGAAGGGAACCACCTCTGGATACCAGGTGGCATAATCCAGACTAATGAGGATGTACTTAGGACTCCTGCCTGCTTCTGAGATCAACCCCACCAGGTCCATGCCCATGTGCTCAAATGGCACCTCAACAATGGGAAGAGGGACCAGGGAATTTGTGGGTGGTGCTCGCAGAGATGTGCGCTGACAGGTCGCACAGCGTTGACAAAAGTTCTTGGTCAGTGGAACCTATCCCAGATGTGTTCCTCTGCATTGCATGCTCCTAGGTGGCTGGCCATAGGGTGGACATGGGCCAACTCCATCACCCCATCAATCTGTCGCCATGGCACCATCAGATGTTCCTTCTGCACACCCAGAGGCTGCACAGTAGAGGAGGCAGTTATGTATTACAGAGTACTGGAAACGGAGGTCTCCCTTCTGTCATTGCTCCCCCTAGATCACATGGACCTGCTCCCGTCAGACACTCATCCTGTGTACTTTGGTGAAGCTGCTGGTCTAGGTGTACTGTTGAAATGGATCAGACAGAGTTAGTACCAAGAAATCTTCCTGACTTTCCAAGTCAGCTTCCTCAGCCTCCTTTTTGGCCAATAAAACTGTGTTGGAGTGGCTAGGACATGCCAGTTCTCCTTCTTCCTACCCTGTCAAGCTGGTCAGGAACTGCTTTCGAGGCAGAGCGCTGTACTACAGAGGGCCTCAAATTCTGGCCAGTCCCTTCCCAGAAGCAACACAACCAGGTTTGCCACAAAGCCCACAATGTTGGGACACTCTCTGGTGGGGCCTGCAATGTTGACTGTTGTGGCTGGCACTCAGCAGGTATGGCCACGGACACAGAAGATAGGCAGCAGAGTGCGGCTCGGGCTGCATGTTTCTGTCCAAACCCGACCCAAGTACAAGAGAGTAATAACCAAGCCCGATCTGAACCCGACAGGCATTCTGTTTTTTATGTCCGAACCCAACCCGAGCCCGATGCAGTTAATGTAAGCTGAAGCACCCTGTCACGCAATTGTTACCATGAGTGCACATGTGGACACCTCGTAAATGATTATCTGTCGCTGCACGGCAGCTGTCATATCTCATCAGAACCCCACACATTTTACATTTCACATAACCAACTGCTTCATTATTATCTGTATTGAAGACTAAATTCAAATATCTCCATACCGTTGATTTCCCTGCATGTTTTTTGGCAGTTTTAAACTTCTCCAATGACAAATTTTGTTTGATCTTCTCCATCTTTAACCTATGACTATTTACCACCTGAAATAGCCTATGAGTTGCATTGTCACGTAAATAAACAAACCCCAGCACTGAACAGAAGGTGGCCCAACACAGACAGTAGGTATATCATTTTTATTTATTTTTTACACTATATTTTCACTAAAAAGAATTTGAAGCACCATGTCAACAAGGCTAGCCCATCCTAATTAGAAGTTCAATTGAGATTAGTAGTTGAAAAGTCAAATGTATGCTGCCTAGTTATCGTTCAGCTGATGTGACTGAACCCACCCTGAACCCGAACCCAAAACCCAGACTCGAACATCACTTCTAAATTTTTGTCCAAACCTGGCCTGACCTGTTGTGTCTCAACAGGTCCTTTTGGGTTTGGGTTGGGAATCCATCCCCTAATAGGTAGGTTCCCCTCAGTGGACTTCAGTGTAGAGGCTGGGATGGACAGCATGGACAGACTTGCAGTGCTCCTGGAATCCAGCGGGGCTTGTAGGTTTGGATGGCTCCTCATGGATGGTGCAGCCAGTCAGCCAGGACTGGACCCCTGAGTCTGTAGGCATGAGTTCATCCACAGGAGATGGTGGTTAATGCTGATGTGAGGAGCCCATTGCACCCAATCAGTTAGGTGTCCAGGTCTTCTGAGTGTTGTAGAGGATTTCTCACCCTCATCAGGGCCTGGGTGGCCAGGGATCGTTTTGTGTCCTCAACCATTGAAGCTGGGTCTGCAGGGTTGCTGAGACTAACTACTCCTCTTTGCATTTGATAGAGAGGTGGAACTGCCGGCCGTATGGCTCCCCCTGTTGAGTTTTGGTTCCTCCCAGAGTTTCTTATTCTTGTTTGTTTAATCTTAAGGAGTCTTCCTTGCTAATGTCGCTTTGGGCTTACTGGGGGTTTAGGCACTGATCTCTGTAAAGATGCTTTGAGACCATTTAATTGAAAAAAGTGCTATACAAATAAACTTGAACTGAATTAATCTACAGCTCCAACAAGAATAAATATCTATTTGGCAGATAGAGTAGAGTACATGAACGAAACTGTAAACCTGTGTTTGTGTTTGCTCAACAAGCAAAACCACATTTATCAAAAGATAAGATGACTAAGTAAAGTTATTTGTTGACTGATGTGTGTGGTACGGCATGATGCCTGAGACAAACAGCAGTCACCAGAAGCAGGCTCAGGCTGAAACTGACCTCTCGCCTGTTTTGCTGGTTGCTTTTGGTTTTTTAAAAAAAAAAAAAAAAATTCTCGAAATTTTACGATTTTCCTCTTGTAATATTACGACATTATTCTTGTAATATTATGACTTTTTTCTCAGTTACGACTTTATTCTCATAATATTAGGACCTTATTCTCGAAATCTCAGATTTTTTTTCCCTCAATGTGCCCCTAATACTCCATCTTATGTTCTGCACTTTTGCACGTTGCAAATTTTTTAAACAAAAAGCAGTTAGTGGTTAACTTGTTGGTTAACTTGGTTAACTTGTAAATACATTGTCTGCTGGTTTAAATTATTACTTTTCAGTACACCACGTTCAGTATGCCACTTAGTACTGTATCACTTTGAATATTAAAATGCAAATTAACACCAAACCACTCTTGTGAGTTTGCTGCCTTTTAATATTAAAAACCATGGAAGGGTTAAAACATGCCAGGCTGACATTGGTATGATGTAAGCAACACAGTTACATTTGCATGTTTCTACCTTTAGAACCGGATGCGATCGTTTTCAAGACCCGTGACTGATGAAATGCATTGTGATTCGCTGAAGTACGCATGAGGAAGGCGAAATGCTTTGTTTATTTTTAGCCCGTCCTAGACTCTTAGTCTCCGTTTGGACCGAAAAAATGTTTATAAAGTTTCGCTTCAGACAATGACAATGGCTGACAACCTGAGCGAGGGAAGAGACATTGATGCGTTCCCTTCGCTCAGGAAAACAAGCAAAGCATTTTGTGCTGAAAACAAACAAACAAACAAAAACAAGCATTTCGCCTGTATCTCAGCGAATCGGATGCATTTCATTGGTCAGGGGTCTTGAAAATGATGATATCATCTAAAATGCACTCACATCGCAGCCAACTCTAAAGGGAGACGATTGCAAACGTTGCATGTGGTCTAAAAGGGATCACGCAAATGCTGTATCTGGCCTTAATGGGTTAAACTAATAATGGGTGTGTTAGATTTGCAGTACGCGTGCGAATGATCAAGCATTGACAATAGTCAATAGCACTGGCTGTGCCGAAGCGGTGGGGGGCCCAAATCAAATTCTGCTTAGGGCCCTATAAAGGCTTGCGCAGGCCATGATGAAGGGTGTTGGTTGCCAGCATGGTGCCAACTTACCTTGGGCCCTGCAGTGAAAGTATCGGAGCAGGACATGCTCACCTGCTGAAAGGTTTTGTGCCTGTACCCGCTGGTCACGTCAGCTCTGGTCTCAGGTTTGCTGCAGACTGGAGTGTTGTTTCATCATCAAGTAGGCTTGACTGAGCACCTTGGGGTGATGCTGTACCCAGCCATTGAGGGTATGCCTATCGGTCATTGGTCCTGCCATGTGGAACCAGTCAACAGGTAGTCTGGCATGATGTCCAAACACCACATAATGAGGATTAAGTCAGTGATGCCGTGGGGGGGGGGGTGTTTTTGTATGCTTGGAGAAGAGCTGGTAGCCTGTCTGGTCACTAGGACTATGACTCTGTAGAGAGGGACCCTGTAAGACACAGCAGTGTATGATAAAACCTCTCACAGGCCCCATTCCCTTGGATATGGTAAACTGTCTTGCATTTCCACTCACAGCTATACAACTGGCGCAGTTGGCGGAACAGGTCTGACACAAATGCTCCCCCCTTATCGGACAAGACAAATGAACCTGGAACAGATTCCTCCACATGGCTAGGGCATATTTGGAGAGTAGATCAGTCATCACAAGTATGTATGGATGGACAACATCTGGAAAGTCCAAAGACAGGAAGTCCATACCCAAAGGGTAATTGAAAGGGTAAGGAGTTTACCCTCATCTAGGAGTGACTAGAGGCACTCTTCCTTCAGGCCCAGCTTTACTGATCACACACAGCAGGCAGCCAACCACCTGGAGTTTACATAGCCTACCTGGCCATGATAGTCCTCCCACAAGGCCCTTGCTATGGTTTGGGGGACGATTATTTGAAAATGTATCTCACCTGTGTTCTTCTTGGTGCTCCTCCTTCTGATGACCTGTTGGACCACCTGGATGTGGTTCCACCCTCTGAGCAACTGCTGCAGCCCAAGGGAAGCCTTGGGACACCCTGATAGTGAAGAGGGCCGCACTTTCTCTTTCCATGTCTGAAGGAGTCTAAGATCTGGATCTTGCTGCTGCCATTCCTGCCATTTCTCTAGGCCTGGATCACCTGATGTTCTTGGATGATTAGCTGCGCAGTAGCGTTGCTGCATTTGCCTGGTAACCTGAATAAAATATCAGGGTTATGATTTGTGGTCCCTGGTCTGTACCTGATAGTGTAGCTGTAGTTTGCCAGTTGGACTGCCCAACTTTGGTCAGCAGCCCTTTCGCTTTGTCCAGGTACACCAGTGGGTTGTTGTCAATGAACACCCCCACTTCCATTCCCACAGGTAGTCCTTAAATGTTTTGGTTATGGCTCATTTCAGTGCCAAGAGCTCAAGCTTAAAGGAACTGTAAAGTTTGGTCATTGTTTTCTGCTGGATGTAAGTTGGCATAACCCATGAGATGTTCTTGTCCATCCTGTGCTTGGTCCAGCACTGCACCTAAATCTTCAAAGCTCACGTCTGTGTTTAACTGGAAGGGCATGTTAAAATCAGCATATGCTAAAATAGCGAAAATGAGGGCCCCCTTAGCATTGCATCCCTTTACAGGTGAAATAGCTCTCCATACTCATCTGTTCACTGGATAGGGTGGTCTTTTGAGTGGCAGTTGTTCCTTGTAAAGGGCAGGGTAGGGGCGGAGCGATCCTTGCACAACCAGGAATAAAACATCCATAATACTCCACAAACCCAAGGAAAGAGCGTACCTGCTAGACAGTGTCTGGTACTCTCCAGTTCTTCACAACAGCAGTTTTCTCTGGATCCGTAGGCATCCCACCTGGACTGATGACATGGCCTAGGTAAGTGACTTAATGCTAGAGTTTCAAGCCATGGCAGTGCAGATGCTCGGAAACTTGATCCAGGTCTTGAAGGTGGCTGTCAAAGTTAGGGGAGCATACAATGATGATGTGTAGGTAAATTAACAGGGACTCATTGTCGGCTGCATGCTCGAGGTGGCAACTGGAGGTGAGACATGGGACAGTTTGTTCCGCAGTTCCTCCACCAACTGTCTACTAACGTCTTTCAGCTGAGTGGCCAACTTCTGTCAAAGCTCCAAGCAAAGGCCCTCCTTTATGTCTTCCATCTGACCTGCACACAGTGTGAGGGGCTTGAGTGGTGCTAATCACCTGGGCTCGAAAACCTGAGGCTACCTCAAACAGTAGCTTGTCCTCACCCGCTGCAGCATCCTCATCCACTGTGCCATCTGGAATGACACCCACAAAACCTCAGAGTAAAAGGCCTCACCCCCGCATCGGGCCCCTGACAGCATTTAAAAAAACTCTGCTCTCCTGTGTGATAGAGGTTGTATCCGGGTACAGTTGCTCTGGCACTTTCATAGATATGCTTGCCATTGGTATGGTCATTGTTTGGGAGGAGTTCTGCTTCTCGTCTTGGTTCATCTTCCGGGGCACAGAAAATAAAGTCCTACTGCTGTTGTTCATTAAGTAGCTCGGCATGCAGCATCACCTTCACCTGGGTCCGCCATTTATTACACTTCCACCGCTGAACTTGGGCACCCAGGGCACACTAAAAAACCAAGGCATAAAGAATGGGGAGACTGAGGGGGATGGCTGTGGCCCCTTGGATTCTCATACTAGCCAGGCTTGGTTGTTTTCCCTGCCTCTCTGGAACTTTTGAGGTCCATGCTGCTGGGTTTTGCCAGCTACGGCATAAAAAAGGGGAGAGTTGGGGTGTAAAACCGTTGAACTTACTGACACCCCCTGACAGCCTGGTTCAAGATCCCCAGCTGTCCAACCACTCTCCCTGTCCTGTGATTGAACCATTGACCCTCCAGGCACAAGCCCGCTTCTCTGACTGTTAGGCCATAGCTGCCGCCAAAAGATTGTCAGTGGTGGGATTCAAAACCACACCTCCAGCAGAGACTGCAACCTGAATGCAATGCCTTAAAGCACTCAGGAATCCAGACACATCATTTGGTGTCTGGGGCATGGGACGGGGAATCAAGTTTCAAGTTTATTTAGAGCCCAGTATCACTGTTTACAGTCTCAAAGGGCTTTACATGCCACAAGAATCAAAATCAAAACAGGACTGCACCCCCTGACTTAATCCTCATGGCGGGCAAGAAAAAAACTCCCCAAAAACCCAGGTGTAACAGGGAAAAAATGGAAGAGATCTTGAGAAGGACCACAGAGAGAAGAGACCCCTTCTTAGCCACACAGGTGTGCAATAGGTGCCGACCCAGCGGGCAATTACAATCTTGCACCCCGGAGTGACAAGAGAGTGGAGGGATTTAATCACACCCTAAGTGTACAGACAGCCACGATCAATGCAAAGCATCAGGCAGACTGGCATACTCATTATGCCCCTAATGGCATATCACACAGCAGCACAGGGGTAAATGGGGTGCATGCCCCCCCCCTCCCCTTGGAAATAATGACACCACAAGACTCTTCTGGAGACAAGATACAGGAGGGACAGTAAGATACAAAAGAGCTGCCCTCTCTGGTAGCCACTGTAGACCTTATAAGCACTGCCGCAGCGTCCCCTTCACCGACTGGATAATAATGGCTAATCTGATTCTGGGCAGCCACCAAGGTATAAAATTAAGGAGACTGCTACCAGAAGCTGCACCGCACAATAAGCAGCTTAATATGGTTGATGGACTCAGGAACTGACTCTTAAATGGGGGCTGAACTGTGACACACTGATTGTGATGGTTACCTGACCAAATGTGTTGTGACTCCCAAGAGACTTTGCAGTGGTGTGATGAAAACGTGTTACAGACTGAGTGTGATAATTTCACACCTATGTTCACTTGATTGTAAATCAAAACTTAAATAAAGTGTGATCGGTCTCCAGATAAATGAGGAGCCATAGTTTCCCATCTTGACTAACAGCATTAAGGGATGCTCGTGTCAGAGCCAGAGTGCTCCTGACTGAGATCGTTCATTTGGCAGATGGATTACTGCGAATCTTGTCAGTCCTTTTTTTTTTTAATTGATAAATGGGAAATAACACCTCAAGAGAAGGAAACGACCAAAAATATAAGTCACTAGTAAAATTTTCCCTCCCCCATAACCCCATCCCCTGAGCTCAAATATTATAGTCAAAAATGTTCTAAACAGCACCAGAATAACGATGCATTAGAATGTTATGAGGCACATGCATCATAAGGAAGAAAAACCCAACTCTCAGCTGATAGATTAGACTTCATTCAGTCTCTCTCAGTTGTCAGATTTTGAACAACACTTTATTATAAATAATTACACATCCAAAACAGTGTCTGTGTGGTTATTGGTAAATTGAATTATTCATTGATATTATTTATTTTATATACATAAAAATCTAACATTTAAAAAGACATTCAAATCTATTGTTTATATGTTTACAGTTTTTGCCAATTGCTTACACACTGGAAGTGAATGCCTAGACAAAAGCACCAAAACCTTAACTTTAGAGCCTTAGCACTATAAATAGACTTCAGGTAAGCTTTTGGGGGGGGGGGGGGTGTCTGTGGGGGCTCCTGCAAAGACTCTGCAAGGTGTTCTCCATCACCATGCCACCCTAGGTCGCTACAACACAGCACAGAGAATCACATTTATGGATGCACTACATACTTGTACTGGACAAACCAGAGCAGCCCAGGTTGTGATCTGGGACAATGTTAGTTTCCACCAGGCTGCTCTGGTCTAAGACTGGTTCACCAACAACAATAACTTCACAGTTGTATACTTGCCCCACTACTCCCCATTTCTGTCCTACTGAGGAATTCTTTTTGGCTTGGCATTGGAAAGTGTATGACCACCAACCACATGCCCGCCTGCCTCTTCTGCAAGCAATGGAGGAGGCATGTGGAGACATTGAGGTGGAGTCAGTCCAGGGTTGGATACGGCACGCAAGGCGATATTCTCCCTGTTGCCCAGCCAGGGATGACATTGCTTGTGATGTGAACGAGGTGATGTGGCCAGACCCTAACAGAGGGCGGGATCCATAAACCATCCACCCCATCCCTTACAATCCCTTACAATACTAATTTTTGTTTACCATTGCACTGTAATTTTACTGTAATTATTTTTGAGTTTAGCGTAACATATTGTATTGACTACTGTACTGCAATTCTATTTTTCTTTGTGTTTTCTTGTTGTTGTAAAAACCTACAATGGCAAAAAAAATAAGCTGTATATACTTTTCTTCTGAAGCTTTTCTTTTTTGTGTGTTCATTGAAATGAGAGTAGATGTACTGTACTGGAACAATCTTTCACAGGAGTCTGCATAAGAAAATTAAAAAGGTATATGAAATACTAAAGACAGAAGTGTTTTGTATAAAGTACATCAGTGTGTTGTTGCTGCTTTCAAAGGGTAATTCAAATGGTGCATGCGTGTATCATTTTGTCACAAAAATGTCATTTTGAAAAAGGACTGTTAGGTTTTGATTGCAGATTTTCATTTTGACATAGAAGTGAGATGTTTATCTCCAAGTGTTGTGTCTTATTTGCTTTTGTGTAGAGTTTTGACACAACTAGCGAAATTCTGCAACAAGTGTGTAAGCAATCATAACAAAATTGTAAATGTCAAATGAATAAAAGCAAAACCCTTACATCTATGGCCTTTCACACAGTCATGTGTCTGCGTATAAACAAACTAAAAAAAGCATTTCAAATACTCATCAAAGGCTGGCTGAACCAAAAAGCAAACAGTCTATAAAAGACCATTTAACTGATTTGAAAGTTGTCGCTACACTAACTCACAACTCTGCTCATGTAAAAGACTGAGGAGAAATTCTAAAAGGCACGGATGGAACTCTCTTCTGACATGGCCGATACGGCTGGCACACCGGCCACAGGGATTCAGGTCTGGACTTTCCCCTGACCGTAACCCCTAACCCCTAACCCCTAACCCTGACCCTGACCCTAATTAGGACCAACAATGCTGCGGGCGATCAGCTCCTTCATGATTTCATTTGTGCCACCGTAGATGGGCTGAATACGCGAGTCCACAAAAGCCCTGTGGGAAAAAGTGTTGAGAAAAAAGTTTGACAAAAAATTCGGCAAAATGGGCAAATTTACTGATTCTTAGAAAGTCTGAGATTTGTAGAGACACAAGGAAAATGGAGTGTAGTTTTTGTAAATATATTCTGATTGTTAAAAAATGCTTTTGTAAAGTTCTACTGCCCACTCTCTCATATACAGAGACACAAATGACACACACCAGCCAACTGTAAATGCATGCTACTACTATCCCTTATCCGAAATGCCTGGGACCAGAAATGTTTCAGATTTTGGATTTTTCCGGATTTTGGAGTACAGAGTCATGTGTCGCTTAACAACGGGAATACGTTCTGAGAAATGCTTCGTTAGGCGATTTCATCATTGTGCGAACAGCATAGAGTGTACTTACATGAACCTAAATTGTGTAGTAGGCTATTGCTCCAAGGCTACAAACCTGAACAGAGACGCGATAAACCGGAGATGTATGAGGCTGCTGCCGGCAACACACGGCATAGGCATACTGTTTTACAGTCAACTTTTTTTTTTTTTTATAAGTAGAAAGAGTACACTCTACAATAACCATAAACAGTACAGAAAATACATAAACCAGTAACACAGCTGTTTATTATCATTATCAAGTATTACGTACTGTACATAATTGTGTGTGTTTTACTTTTATATGACTGGCACTGCAGTAGGTTTGTTTACACCAGCATCACCACAAACACGTGAGCAATGTGTTGGGTTGCGATGGCTACAACATCACTAGGCGGTAGGAATTTTTCAGCGCCATTATAATCTTATGGGACCACCGTCGTATATGCGGCACATGACACTATTTGAATATACATAATGAGACGTCTTAAAGTACTGTGTTTGAATATTCATAATGAGACGTCTTAAAGTACTGTGTTTGAATATTCACAATGAGATGTCTTAAAGTACTGTATTTGAATATTCATAATGAGATGTCTTAAAGTACTGTATTTGAATATTAACAATGAGATGTCTTAAAGTACTGTGTTTGAATATTCACAATGAGATGTCTTAAAGTACTGTATTTGAATATACATAATGAGATGTCTTAAAGTGCTGTATTTGAATATTCATAATGAGATGTCTTAAAGTACTGTATTTGAATATTCATAATGAGATGTCTTAAAGTACTGTATTTGAATATTCATAATGAGATGTCTTAAAGTGCTGTATTTGAATATTCATAATGAGATGTCTTAAAGTACTGTATTTGAATATACATAATGAGACGTCTTAAAGTACTGTATTTGAATATACATAATGAGATGTCTTAAAGTACTGTATTTGTATATACATAATGAGATGTCTTGGTGTTAACAGAGTGTCAGAGCCCCACATGGGCGAGTGAGGTCAGGCGTCATGTCGGCACTCAAAAAGTTTTGGATTTCGGAGCACTTCAGATTTCGGAGCATTTCGGATTAGGGATGCTCAGTCTGTATTCATATTTGTAAGCGTTTATGTACTAAGAACAAGTATGTTTTAAAAGTTTATTTAAAAGTTTGATCAGACTTTCTCTTTACTGCGTGACTCACTTGGCGATGGGGTACTCCCACATGTAGCCCCAGCCTCCATGCAGCTGTAGGCACTGGGAGGCCACCTTGTTCTGGAGGTCAGAAGCCCTGTGGAAAGGCACAGAGTCATGACAAATCTTTGCAGAAGGACAGACGCCACTTCTACTACAACCGATAGCTTTTGATTAACAACGAAATAAAAAACTCTTCCAAATGGGGTTTAACGCTCTGACTTGACTTTTGATGTGAGAGCTTTTTCATTTACACTACAAAGTGTGCATCCATTAATTGTACATCTGGGGCTTGCTCACTGGGGGTTTTAGGCCCTGATCTCTGCAAAGCTGCTTTGAGACAATTTTTGACTGTAAAAAGCGCTATACAAATAAACTTGAAACTTGACTTAGGAATCCTCTCCAAGAGTTTTGAGGAAATCTGAAGCAATTATAGGTGTGGGACTTGAAGAGAACCTCTGAGAAACAGAATCTCTATCTCAGCCACACAGAGCATATGTAGGGTCCTCTCACCAGCATTTGGCCATGGAAGCAGTGGAAGAATCCAGGCGTTTCTCAGCGTGGAGCTGCAGACAGCTGTCGATAAAAGCCCTGCCCACACAGATCTCAGTCTTCAGCTCAGCAAGTTTGTGCTGCACTGTCTGATTACAGCATAAGAGACAACAGCCACACAGTTAGATTCAGCCTTTGCCATTCTGCTCTAACACATCTGATTCAACCCGCCAGTTCACTGCCTGAATCATTCTGCTCTAACACATCTGATTCAACCCGTCAGTTCACTGCCTGAATCATTCTGCTCTAACACATCTGATTCAACCCGCCAGTTCACTGCCTGAATCATTCTGCTCTAACACATCTGATTCAACCCGCCAGTTCACTGCCTGAATCATTCAGCTCCAACACATCTGATTCAACCCGTCAGTTCACTGCCTGAATCATTCTGCTCTAACACACCTGATTCAATCAGTCAGTTCACTGCCTGAATCATTCTGCTCTAACACATCTGATTCAACCAGTCAGTTCACTGCCTGAATCAATCTGCTCTAAAATCCCTGATTCAACCAGTCAGCTCACTACCTGAATCAGGTGAATTGGAGCAGAAGCAGTAGTTGGGGGGGCGGGGGGGGGGGGGGGGGGGGGTACAGATCATAAAGGATATGAAAATGATATTTACACCATGTGGGCAACGATTTCCTGCTATATCTCACATTAAGGAAGTGAGGGAAGAGTTATTGGAATAGGACATTGTTTCCGCTTTCCAATAATCATGTGGGTAACATGGAGCATGCCCCTGAGCAGGTTTTAAGGGAATAATAAGATTGGGAACATGTGCTGAGCTGAAGCTTTCAGAAAACAACACCTGTAGGTGGGAAATGGTCTTTCCAAAGGCCTTCCTCTGGGTGACGTAGTTCCTAGTTTCCTCAAACATGAATTCACAGCTGGCAATGGCCATAACAGCAAT
>NC_044496.1:5000-145000 GCF_902362185.1 Chanos chanos | reverse complement strand
AGTTCATTCATGAGGTAATAGAAGCCTTTGTTGACCTGACCTAAGAGGGCATCTGCAGGCAGACGGACATCTTCGAAGAACAACTCAGCTGTATCCTGGAAACCGAAGTTAAACCATCAGATCAATCAACACATGGAACCACTTTTGTTTCCTTTTTTTTCTTTTGCATAGCGACTGAATACTGTGGCTGCTCGTATGAGGTGTCTGGATATCTGTAATATGCCTTTTATGACCTCTTTAATAGTACGTAAACATTCATAAATACAAATGCATGTCGAGGGGTTTGAATGAAACCTGAGCTTTGAGGCCGATCTTCTCGAGTTTGCGGCCTTTGTGGAAGCCCTGGGTCCCGTTCTCGACCAGGAACAGGCTGATTCCATGAGCAGCAGTCTTTGCGTCACGGTTTGTCACAGCCACCACCACGACCAAATCACTCATCCAGCCATTCGATATGAACACCTAGGATCCAAAAGAAAGCAGTCAACCCCAGTCTGAAAACAAAGTCAGCCAGCATCAATCCCAGCATCCTCTTCTCACCTTGTTTCCATTGAGGATCCAATCACTGCCATCTTTCCTTGCATATGTCTTCACGCCTTGGATGTCACTAATTAGAAATCAGAGAGATCTGAACCTCTTAAGCTTAAGAATAGTTCGCAAAATTACGTTTTTACAACAGTGAGCTGAGTAGCAGGAGGTGAGGAGGAGGAAACCCACCCTGGAGTCTGCTCGGATCCTCATAACCTGCTGTGGACATACGACTTTTTGCACAGGTTTGGAATTTTGGAATTTCACTGCCTGTTTTAGGTCACAGTCAGATTTAATTACAGTTTATAATTCTGTTAATTTAGCAGATCTCTATTAAGAAAATTTGATTCCTTTTTTTTTTTTTTTTACATTGCTTGTGGATAACTTTAAAATGGCAATCAAGTCATATGAGTGTGCATTTCATTACCAAGCCCAAAACTATTGTGGTTAAGATCAGGAATGAGTCCAAAAGTTAGGGTTAGGGTTACAGCCTTACAGTGAAGTCCGTTTATCCCGATAATGAAAGTGATTCTGAACAGTTTTTGGAGAAGACCCTTTCTTCTCTAGGACAGTGTCGGAATGGGTTAAACTGTGAGTTTGGAGACTACAGGGAGGCCTCACCTGCCTGCACCTGGCTCTGTCATGGCTATGGCTCCAATGCATTTCCCAGCTGTCATGTGAGGGATGTAACGGTCTATCTGTCTCTTGGTGCCATAGTGACTGATGTAAGGCATGACAATCTCTGAGTGCAGGGAAAATCCTGGGCCAGAGCAGTTACAGTACATTCTGGGACGACAGGGAGAAAATCAGTCAAGACAATATACAATATACTGTCTGCAGAACTTACAGCATGGACACTCACTGCTCCTCCCAAACCACCGCAGCAGACAGCAGGTCTCCTCCAATCCCACCATGCTCCTCTGGAGTGAAGACTCCTAACAGTCCCTGCTGCCCAGCCTTCTCCCACACATCTCTGCTCACCTCTCCAGCTTTCTCCCACCTTCAGTGACAAATCACAACTAATAAGTTATCATGCATCTGTAAATATTTAAACACCTACTGCCAAAGTTGTGTTAACTCGACAAAAACAAACAGGGTTAGTCTACTGCATGTAAATCTCCCAGGAGTAATCTGTCAAAGCAACATTGTGAAGGATTTAGACGAATTAGGCTTTGAGATATTTCAGTGATAATGAATACTGATGACATATTCCTCTACATACGACAGAACAGAATAGACCAGCTTTATCCTGCAGTCGCCACGAAAGAGCCCAATGCAAACTTACTGAGAATGGTAGGGAACCACCTCCTCCTGGAAAAAGCGTCGAACGCTTTGGCGAAAAAGGTCGTGCTCCTCTGAGAAGATGCGACGGGTGCCAATGTCCATTAAGGTTTTAGCAGTGGAGGTCTCTGGGCGAAATGACGCCTGTGTGTTGCCATGTTGAGCGTGGGTATGTTGTGTTCTGTGGGGGTGGAGGCATAAGGTCAATAATGTCACTTTCTAACAGAGGCACAGCCATCTTTCTTAGGCTGCTTTCACACTTGGTCTGTTTTGCTGGTCCGTACCGAGTGCGACCCCCCCCCCCCCACCAACCCCCGCTGATCTGCTTTCACATTACATCTTTTGATTGCAAACCCTGGTCTGATTACGTCATCAACACATAAGGAACATGCAACTTTTATTTACCACTGTCGCTAAGCAATGACGCAAAAGGGAGTCAAAATGGAAAGCCAAATTATATTTGTATTCTTATTTTCTTATGTGTTATCTTTTTGTTAACATGGTGTCAGCACCGAAATAACCGTGTTCGGTATTTTCACTAGGCCATAAATGCGTCCTGCTGTCTGAGACTGATGCAAGCTGCTCGGATAAGGAGGTTTTTGCAGAGACAGGCGGCAATGCGAAATGAATTTTGCAGCTTTGCAGAGCATACACGCACACCTTCAAGGTGAGCGAACAGTGTGGCTGCTTGCAGTTATTTCCCGAATAATTTTTAGATGCGACAAGTATGAATTGTCACGTAATTGCCTGTTAATTAATAAAACGAATTACATTAATAGTGTTTACTTCCTGGTTTTTGAATCGGATAGCTTTCACACCAATGCGAACCGCACTCGAGTTCAAGCGAACCGTACCCTAGACCCCAGTTTTCTGGAGGACTCGGGTACGGTCCCTTGGTCCGCGACCGAGTTCGGAAAACAGCGTTCACACCAACAAAACGAACCGTACCAACGGCTGAAGCGTACCAACGCAACACCAAAAGCTCTAGTGTGAAAGCACCCTTAAAGTTGAAAACAAAATGCATGAATGCAGCTCTGTGAAATTTTGATGCATGGCACTGTTCAAAACTCAACAACTCAACGCAACATTGTTCTACGCAGCGGGACTAAATCGGAATTAGTCATATGACTAGGTGACTCTGTCACGCGTTCATGAAGGTTATAGAGATGAGTACTTCTGGGTACTGGAAAAGCCAAGCCTAGCCTACCCGACAGACAAAGTGACACTATGTTGTGTGCATCTTATTTCCGCAAAACCAGTCTGAACAGTAGAAGCTACAATGAGCTGGTGTTGGAGAAATATTATTCTCCTTTAAGATAACCACTGTAGCAACCATGATAAACAATGTAACAATTATATATTCGTTATTATAGGGGTGAATCAATGTAATCGTTTATATTAACAGCTATAACTATTCTGCACTGGTAAGAACTTGCAAATCTGGCTACGGACTCAAAGTCTGACAAGATTAAGCGACATCCTCAGGTAATACTGGCGCATGTTTTAAAAACACACTTGACACCAGTCATAGTCAAGCTACACAATATCGTACCTGACATTTAACACAGACAGAGCTTGTCTGCCTCTCAGACAAACACTTTTCATTCCAAGACCACTTTTTTTCAAAACTTCAAGCGTAAACATTGTGCAGCGACCTCTGGCCCGTCCTAGCTTTCTGTCTTGTAAGCACTATGAAGTCAGCACATTTAATGAAAATTAATTTCCGGCCCACGATACCGACGAAGAACGCCAAAATAAGAGTTCGCTTCAGCTTCGCTCTCCACGGCACTGCACTGCTGTTCGAACGAGAACAATTTGCGTGGCTATTCCGTATTAATGATGTGGTTTTGGATGGGTATCCATGATCACTGAGTGTTTTCGGAAAGCCTAGTGGCAATCGAAAAATTGCAGACTTAACATTATTTTTCACATTTCAGTGTGTGGAACACTGAACAGTGGATTTAACGTGCTTCTCCATTTATTTTTGGATTAACGCTGTTTTTTGTTGACCGGGGTGAGGAATTATTATTGTGAGAACAAACTGCATTTGCAAAACTGAAAAAGAACAGGAAAACTGCCTGCTAGGGCAAATCTCATGAGTTTAGACGTATTACAGGAGCTTTCCTCACCAGTCTTGTCTGTGTCTAATATACTACATCGATCAGTTTTGCACAACTGGATTTGTGAATGTTTGCTTCTTTTGTCTTGCCAAAACTGTGCAGAATTTGTGGGGCTCCTTAGGGGCACTGGGCAGCAGTCTTCACATGATGCCACAAATATTTGATTAGATTAAGGCAAGACCACTGTAGGGCAAGTCGCTTTCAAGAACATTAAAGCTTTTAATTTCCTTTTCACAAGCAGAGCTGAATATGTATGTTTTTTGTTTAAAAAAAATTCTAAAGAGAAATTAAACAATATCATTTATGCCTGTTGCAGAGATGCAGGTGAAAACTGCATTTGGTGAAAAGAGCAGAAGTACAGTAGTTGGTGTAGACTCAGAGCGTAGACACTGAAGACACTGCACTGAAGTACCAGTCATGCATTTTAAGAGAGGTGCAGAAAACAAAGTTGAATATACTTCACTACCAAGCATCTCTGCCGTCCCGTCAATGAACACAGCGGCTCCCAAAAGGCACCACAATCCATGAGGTGTTAGTTGGTAAACTGACCAATGCATGGTCAAATCTTGTCACGACTGTGGAGTTTTGGTGCAGTGGGCCTGAAGTTAGTCCGATTCGGAAGGACACGCCTGTTGAAGCTGAAGTGGAAAGGAGTATAATTCCTGACTGCAGTCTTGCAGAACCAGACACAAGGTTCACAAAGCAATCTGAAGTTCAAAGTTCAGGGTAACATGCCAAACCGAAGAAGCATGAACTATCTTCTAATTTCACTGGTCTCCCCTCAGTTTACCACATACAGCCAAATGGGGTGTGCTAAAAGGATGAGCTAAAATATCTCAAAGTACTAACTCATACAAAGAACAGGATTCTACATCTTTACCAAAAATGTACAGACAGATCAGTGAACAATGGGAAGAGAGACTTTGTATAATGTGTCAGGGCTCAGTGCTCAGTGTGAATTCACTCATTCCAGTCGTAATCCCGTGTGTTCTAAATTAACTAATGGTCTGTAAAACTGTGCAAATTTCCTAAGAGAGGGATGCATCTAACAGCTTTAAGGTTTGAGCATGTGAAAGTAATTAAGAGGCCTGCTGATTAAAGCAGCACCCAGCAGTCTGCCCTGCCACTGCAGGCAGGTGGTTTATGAGTGAAAATAAGCATTGTGTGAGGCAGCTCATGTTTTAAACATAATCACACCACAACTGTCTTCCTCTTACATAATTCCACCATTCCACCAAGAGATGCCAAACAAAAAGTTGAGGAATTAGTGACCCCTTGTGGCAAATGATATTCACAATTCAGTCATGGAACTTTACAAGGCTGCCATGTGTTTTGAGTAAAACTCAATGGAGAAAGGTCTTCCACAGAGTATAGTTACATTTTCATTTCTGTTTTTAATTTCTATTCACTTCTGCCTGGTCTCACTCTGTATGTTAGTTGTTGGGACCAGCAAAACTGCTTTCATAATTCACTCTGTATAATTCAGTCTGCATAAGTTAGTTATCAAATTAATTTTATGCATGAGTAATAATGAAGTTGAATAATGGATAAAGAATAATCAATAATGCATAAGTAGTAATTGCTAAAGTAAAATTGCTCATTGGGAGTTTAGGCACTGATCTCTATTAACATGCTTTGAGACCATGTAATTGTGAAAAGTGCTAAGCAAATAAATTTGAAATTGAAATTCAGTGTAATAATTGGCAGAAATGTACCGTGAACTTAAACAGTCTCTACTTTTGGATAAAGCTGTCTGGTCTAATGATAATCAGCGACACGAAGACATGAAACTTGATATAAGACATCCAGCTTCTATGGGTTTTTACAAGGAGATGTTTGTGTTGCATTAGGAGTAGAGATGTATGGGAGTTGTTTGTGTTGCATTAGGAGTAGAGATGTACGGGAGTTGTTTGTGTTGCATTAGGAGTAGAGATGTACGGGAGTTGTTTGTGTTGCATTAGGAGTAGAGATGTATGGGAGTTGTTTGTGTTGCATTAGGAGTAGAGATGTATGGGAGTTGTTTGTGTTGCATTAGGAGTAGAGCTGTATGGGAGATGTTTGTGTTGCATTAGGAGTAGAGATGTATGGGAGATGTTTGTGTTGCATTAGGAGTAGAGATGTATGAGATGTTTGTGTTGCATTAGGAGTAGAGATGTATGGGAGATGTTTATGTTGCATTAGGAGTAGAGATGTATGAGATGTTTGTGTGCATTAGGAGTAGAGATGTATGAGATGTTTGTGTTGCATTAGGAGTAGAGATGTATGAGATGTTTGTGTTGCATTAGGAGTAGAGATGTATGAGATGTTTGTGTTGCATTAGGAGTAGAGATGTTTGGGAGATGTTTGTGTTGCATTAGGAGTAGAGATGTATGAGATGTTTGTGTTGCATTAGGAGTAGAGATGTATGGGAGTTGTTTGTGTTGCATTAGGAGTAGAGATGTTTGGGAGATGTTTGTGTTGCATTAGGAGTAGAGATGTATGGGAGTTGTTTGTGTTGCATTAGGAGTAGAGATGTACGGGAGTTGTTTGTGTTGCATTAGGAGTAGAGATGTATGGGAGTTGTTTGTGTTGCATTAGGAGTAGAGATGTATGGGAGTTGTTTGTGTGCATTAGGAGTAGAGCTGTATGGGAGATGTTTGTGTTGCATTAGGAGTAGAGATGTATGAGATGTTTGTGTTGCATTAGGAGTAGAGATGTATGGGAGTTGTTTGTGTTGCATTAGGAGTAGAGCTGTATGAGATGTTTGTGTTGCATTAGGAGTAGAGATGTATGGGAGTTGTTTGTGTTGCATTAGGAGTAGAGCTGTATGGGAGTTGTTTGTGTTACATTAGGAGTAGAGATGTATGGGAGATGTTTGTGTTGCATTAGGAGTAGAGATGTATGGGAGATGTTTGTGTTGCATTAGGAGTAGAGATGTAGCATGCTCATGTACAATGCTAGAGTGCATTAACTGTTCTTTGTATTTGCAGTTTTTGTGTGAATGATGAAGATAATATGGTTGATATCTTCTCTAGTCCTGCGTCAGGGGAATGACAGTTCTCCCTTGAAATGACATAAAGATGAAGTTCAGAGTAGGTAAATGGGTCAGGCAAAGGGTCAAGACCAAGAACAGGTATATAAGGGCAATCTAGGAATCAAGGCGAGAAAAGCACACAAGGTCAGTACACAAGGAAAACACAAAGACTTAGAATAATTTGGCTTGGTACACTTAGATGATTAAGAGACATTGCCTGGAACTGAATGATTCCAAGTAATATATATACACAGGGAGAAATGAGGTAACTGAATGAAACAGGTGTGATCATTAGACAATGAGCAGAATACAACAGTGGTTAGTGATCTGGGGAATCTAAGCTCTGATAGGTCTGACGAGGCAGAGGAGACGAAGGCATGACAGAGACCCAGAAGAACAACTAACCCAAGGAAAGAGTTGTGATGAACAAGTTATTCTTATTCTTATTATTATTATTATTATTATTATTATTATTATTATTATTATTTATACATACACACATATATAAACAGATCTGGGTTCGAGTCCCTGTTACGGCTCCTCTCTGTATGGAGTTTGCATGTTCTCCCTGTTTTCTTATGGGTTCCATCCAGGTACTCTGGTCTCCCGCCACAGCCAAAAAGACTACAAAGGTGCAAGAGAGGAAGCAGTGCTAATAATCAGGATGCTGCAAAAAATAATCAACAAAGCAACTAGACTTCTGCCATAACAACAAAGTGGGTCTTTCACAGCATAATATAAACCTATAATGTACCTTTCGACAAAAAGTATCTCAGAAGTTACTTATACCCACCATAAAGTTCTTGAAGGTTGTGGGGCGAGTCTGTGAGTCTGCAGACTGGATGGAATTCAGCAATTCATTCCAGGAATGTGTAAGAAGATGCCAGTTTGTGAGTTTCTGCTGGGTGTTGGTGGAATCACCAAATGCCGTTCCCTCGCAGATCATAATGGGTGGGATGGAATATAGGTTCTAATGAGTGACCTGATGTATATAGCCACAGTTCCACTAGTTGATCTCACAGCAAACAGCATCTGGGACTTAAGCTTGATGTGGGCAGATGCTTGGAATAGTGGGGGAGATGAAGAGGGGTGTGATGTATGGGTGGGCAATACAACCAAAATATCATATCACAATATTTTTATTCAGTATCACAACCAATGTTAATTATTGTGATTTTTTGGAACAACTTCATACAACCCAGCTAGAAATTATGTAATGCTCCATTCGCAACCTTTTAAGATCTATATCTATACCTAAAAGAAATCTCCACTCATAAAATTATGGTATTTAAAATGCAAAAATGTAAAAGAGTAACTGAAAGCCTGTTTGCACTGCAGTTTCCAGTCATAAAAGAGATGAATAATGAGAAATGGCACCAGGGGGCTTGGGGGAGGTGCCCATGGAGGCATTCACTGGCAGGTGGGCAGTGCCAGCAGAAATTCTTAAAGTCTGCTGTCGGTCCCGACCCTGTCCTGGATACATTCCTCTATGTTTCATGCTCCGAGGTGGCCTGCCATTGGGTGGAAGTGTGCTAGATCCACCTCCATGTTGATCTGGCTCCATGGCATCACCTCACTTGATTGCCGCATAGTAGATGTGACAAAGGACTTTGAATGGCGGGCGACTCCTTTCTTCAAGACTTGTCCTGGGTAATGGAATTCATTCCCACAGAAAGCCACAAACCCTAACCTTAGTTTCATGCAGGACCAATGTGACTAGGAGATCTGCTACAATGCCCACTGTGACAGGATCGTCTCCAGGAGGCCCTACGATCCTCACCGTGACAGCTGGCATGACGTACATCCCCACTGACACAGGCAATGGCTTCCCCTGCACATGAACCAGATGGGTGAGGGGTTTTGGATGCCCCTCCTGGTGGATGGTGCAACCAGTCAGCGTGATGTTTTGCCCTGATCAAGCCCTGGTATAAATGGGCATTGACTTATCCCATGGAGAAGGTGTTTGCTCCCAGTACTCTGGCCATGAGGTGCCCTCTGCACCACTCCAATCCAGGTCCAGGTTTCCTGAGGTCCTCTTCTGGATGCTGAGATGTTCCTTTCTCCCCCTCAGCCTTCTTTACTAGTGCTAGGGTGACCACAGCTCATAGCCTCTGCCATTCCAGCTGGGTATGAGCAGTTTTGCAGGCTGACTACCCATGCTCTCCAGTTAAGGGAGAGCACAGACAAAGGGATTCATGGCCACCTGCTCAAAGGATTACTGTGTGGTATGGTGCCACAGTTGAAGCCAACGTTTAGCCACCCCTCATCAGCTGGGTGGGAGAGAGGAAGTGGAGGTCACAGCAAAAGGAAACAGCAGAGGGTGAAACTGTGGGGTTTAAAGGGAGAGAGACTACACACTAATAGCTCTTTTCCACTAGGACGGTGCTGGCGCCTGTGCCGGTGCGGTGCCTGTGCCGGTGCGGAGCCAGTGCTGCCTTGGTGCCTTTTGAGAACCGGCCCGCATTTCCACTGGTTTGGGAACCGAACGCTACATAGCAAAAGTTTGGGTAATTTCCGTGGGCAAAAAATAATGGCGGACAGAACACATCTGCTTTCTTTTTTATAAATTTACTTTTACGCTAGGCTTCCACACAGCAAAACACCTCAGGAATTTTGCCCTGAAACTTTTCGCTCTGTGGGCAAAATTCATGAAAATAGTAAGTCTGTCACCTAGCTCAAAAGTTAAAACGAGTGTTTAAATGAAGGTCTGCAGTGGTCTATTTGCACCAGCCAGAGCCAAGAGAGAGAGTGTCTTTTTCTGCCACCCTGGGTCTGACTACGTTCATGTAACATGTAAACAACAGCCCGTGTTGATGTAGACACAAATTGTTGCTCATGCATCTTTTAATCATATACATATTTTCATGCTACAAATAGCCTCTAGCCTACCGCTACTTGGTCAGACGTTTTTTGTTACTCCCGCCTCTCTAGAGAACGTCACGTACCAAACACATCAAACGCTGAACTGATTGGTTCTCGCGTGGTTTTTATTTGCATAGCTTCTGACGTCAGCGGTTCCAGCTTTTAGGACCAGCAATTCTGTGGTGCCGTGCCGGTGCCGGCTTTTTGGCACCGACACCAGTATTTTATCAGTGGAATAGCGCGGCCCCGGTGCTCGATTAGGCACCGGCATGGCACCGCGGCAGTGGAAAAGGGGTATAAAAGGAAAAGTAATCTGATATGTACAAAGCAGTAACAAGGGAGATGTTAATAATACAGTTAAATGTCAGGATGGGATCCAGTTGGTTGCCTGTTTTGTGCACTGCTGAAGTGTGGAGGCATTTAAGGGCAAATGGAGTCAGGAGGGAGAGAAATTTAGCAGCATGTAGTTTGTCCAGGTTTATGTTCAGGTCTGGAGAATTACGGATGGACTAGCATATTCTGAAATAAATGACAGCAGCATGTCTAGTCCTTCAACAAAATTCCCTAACTGACCTGGAGGACAGTAAATGACAACACTGTACATTTTGACAGCAGTGGTGACAGATGGTAATAGCATGGTATTCGAATGAAGTGTTAATGCATAAGGAGGAGAGGTAAAAATTTCTAGCTCTAAGAAATCAGCAAATCTGTTGATCAGCCCTAATTGTGGGAGGAGGAGAAGTTAGAGTTGCTGGAACTGGAGCCTGCTGTGTTTTCTGTACAGATCCATGTTTCAGTGAGCACTGGAGCCTGGTGTGTTTTCTGTACAGATCCATGTTTCAGTGAGCACTGGAGCCTGCTGTGTTTTCTGTACAGATCCATGTTTCAGTGAGCACTGGAGCCTGCTGTGTTTTCTGTACAGATCCATGTTTCAGTGAGCACTGGAGCCTGCTGTGTTTTCTGTACAGATCCATGTTTCAGTGAGCACTGGAGCCTGCTGTGTTTTCTGTACAGATCCATGTTTCAGTGAGCACTGGAGCCTGGTGTGTTTTCTGTACAGATCCATGTTTCAGTGAGCACTGGAGCCTGGTGTGTTTTCTGTACAGATCCATGTTTCAGTGAGCACTGGAGCCTGCTGTGTTTTCTGTACAGATCCATGTTTCAGTGAGCACTGGAGCCTGCTGTGTTTTCTGTACAGATCCATGTTTCAGTGAGCACTGGAGCCTGCTGTGTTTTCTGTACAGATCCATGTTTCAGTGAGCACTGGAGCCTGCTGTGTTTTCTGTACAGATCCATGTTTCAGTGAGCACTGGAGCCTGGTGTGTTTTCTGTACAGATCCATGTTTCAGTGAGCACTGGAGCCTGGTGTGTTTTCTGTACAGATCCATGTTTCAGTGAGCACTGGAGCCTGCTGTGTTTTCTGTACAGATCCATGTTTCAGTGAGCACTGGAGCCTGCTGTGTTTTCTGTACAGATCCATGTTTCAGTGAGCACTGGAGCCTGCTGTGTTTTCTGTACAGATCCATGTTTCAGTGAGCACTGGAGCCTGCTGTGTTTTCTGTACAGATCCATGTTTCAGTGAGCACTGGAGCCTGGTGTGATGAGTGGTTGGGGAAGGCAGGGATGAGGTCTGATTTGCTGACAGCAAACTGGCAGTTACAAAGTGTAATGGAGAGTGAAATCACAGTAGCAGTGCATTTTTGGAGTGAACAAGGTTGTCAGGGTTGCGTTTTCTCCAGTAAATAAAGTAGGATTTGTTTCGGTGGTGCATGCTTCCGATGATGCTTCTGCATCTGTGTAATTCTCTGACTTAAATTTTCCAAATGTAATTGTTTACAGTGGACAGTGCATGAAACAGTAAGTGGGTGTCCTCGACGTCCACAAGTGAAACAAACCAAAACCAAAAGGTTAATCTGATCTGAGTAAATGTTCTAATTTACCTGACATAGCACAAATTGTTTCAGGTTACTTAGCTAATTCACAACTAGGCCCTGGCAATTAAGGCCCTTGCCTACTCAGCAGGCAGTAGTGACCTAAAGCTAAACTGTCAATGAAACACTTTACTAAAGACCTCACACATTCAGGAGAGTGTTACCAGGGCTAGCTACAATGGCTCTGATGATGTCATCCATATTGGTCACCCATATTGGTGTTATTTATTAGACTATAATTTGAAAGGTGCATAATCTTCGGGAGCTATAGTGTTTCTGATTCCAGCCATTTTATTTCTCAATTTTATAAAATTTCCTCCTGTTACTTTTTATCATCTTTTTCCAATTATGCCAATTACCCATAGCCTACTACTGTAAATCTTCCATCATGACAGCATTCACATCTATCACAATATAGATATACAGTAATGCTATTTTTATTCTATTTATTTATTTTAACTGCTTTGCCGCTGATTCACTTCTCAAATTATATGTTTGGGCACCCTTGACATAGATCGTGACTGTGATAATATATGCATCAAAGTACATCAACTGTAGGTCTACACAACAGTTGTCTATTGTGCAGGCGAGATACGCTAGTGCTAGTAGCTGAAAAACCGTAGTCTCAAATATATTAACTTTTTAAAATACTTCCTCATTGTGTTACGCCAAAATATTATCGTTAGTATTGCAAGTTAGTGTGGCAAGATAAATTATAGTTACTCACCATTTGGAAAACTAGCATATTAACCAACAAATCAACCTAGAAATTACCCCTCACGATTCACTGATTTATTAAATTCAGCCTTTGTCTGCCCATTTGGTCAGCCTGTTCCTATTGTAAAATCAATTGAAGATGGATTGTCTGACGCAGATTGTGTGGAGCTGACGCACATGGGCGGATATTCTTTTTCATCGGCTGGCTGAAGTCCGCTCTTGTCTTGCCATTGCAATAGAGCAGGTGCAGTGGAAGGCTCGCACGCGGCTTAGAACCAGGGAGCGTCCACCAGCTTATCCCGTTTTAATTATAGCAAGCGACCTGATTTCAGCACCGCGGCTACATAACAGCTCCACAGCACCTCGTTTCCAAACGCTACCTTGTACCACCAGCTTGAAGGCGCTAAACACACACTAAGCAGCAAGTCTCAATCCCATCATCACCAGGCTTGACCAGGCGGAGTTCATCAGTTTCTTCCCACAGTCGGTAGAAGAGGGCACAAATAACACCAATAAGGGGAAGACAACCAGGGGCTCACCTCCTGGACATCGCCATCACAGTCTAACGGAAATCCGTTCGAGAATGGCGTTTAAGGGCATGGAATTTTTCATTTTATTCCAGGTTTTTGCTGTAATTCTGCACGACATCTCGGCATTTCCTACACCTGCTCAAACGGAGGGTAAGCGGCGATCTTCCATTGTTGGAGTTTTCAATATTGTTAGTGAATCAATTTACTAATCTGGAAAATCAAGAGTGTTGAATTTTGATGGGCTCGCTCGTAATGTAGCCCGGTAAATCGAATGACCAGAGGATGAAAAATTAAAACGATTTGGAGAATATGTTAACAGTAATTCAACAACAACGAGGCTTGTGTTGGAGCTCTCGAACGCTGTTTTTAAAATGTCTGTTGCGCATGATTTGAGGTTGACTGTACTTTGTTTTTATGGTAATTTAATCTGTTGTTCAGTAAGCCGATTACGCCGCTCCGACTGGGCCGTCTAGGCCTATGAGAGCATTAAATATTGTGTGAGACGAACATATAAAAATATGTAGTATGCGGTCGTTCTGTCTGCTTTTTCCATTCCAGATCAAACTCTGTCCACCAGACAATTGAATGAGGAAAGACCATTACAGGAACAGGTATTTTATTATTTTAATAATAAAATTTCCTTGCGAAGGAACTATATCTGCAGAATTACAGATCTACAGTTATCAAATTGATCTTATAATGTAAGAGGTTCCAAAAGATGTCCATGTATTACAAATTACTTACAAGAGAGTGAGGCTTAAGAGTCAAGGGGCAAAATAAGCTTTGCCTACTGTGAAACTGGCTGATTAGACACATGTGTGTTGGTTTAAATCTCTGACAGATTGCAGAAGCAGACAGTATCAGGAAAGCAGAGACAAACGGCGAGTAAAACCTTAACAACCATACATGGTCAGTATTACTAATAAAGCCTTAATAAATGTTGGCGTCATTGTAACATGGTATTGATTTTTTTGTTATCAGAAACCAGACCAACAGAGCCAAGTGAGGCATACACAGATGCAGACAGTGATGACTTCAGTTTGTTGAGGTCTTTAGCTGAGAAGCAAAAAGTCACAAATAATCTGACGCCAAACTCCGGGAGTAGAAATGATGAGAACTTCCCTGATGAAGCCGACTCCACCAAGAACAGGAGATTGGTGGAGGACTATGACTCTACCAAGAATGGCATGGACCAGAAGTACCAAGGTATGGTAACCCAGTGCCAAATACAGTCCCAAGCTCTGCCCAACACAGTGAGAAACATAGTGCCAAACATAACATCAGTCCTCACAAAACAGTGTGTGCGTTGAACATGAATACTGAGGAAATGTCTGAATACAGAACAGGCGAGTGGAAATCAAACTGCAACATCCAGTGGACAACATCCAGTCTATATCCCATTTATGATAAGCCCTAAGCTGCTGTCACCAATCCTGTCTGCGTGACGTGATCTTTGGCTCTGTTGGCTAGGACAGTAGGAGACATTTTGTTTGAAGTAGAGAAAGGATTATCAGTTCACTGGCTGTTGCCTGAAATGTTTGAAGCTAAACCCCTGCCATGCTTTCACACACACACACACTCTTTTCGCCTCACCCTTACACACACCCCTATTCTCATTCTACACTAAAACTAACCAAATGTAAGTTCAATACATTATGAAAACCTTTTGGTTCACTGGTATTTAATATGTGTTGTCACGATAAATCCAAAACTAAATTCAATAACAGCATCACATTCTGAGGCTTGTGAAGTGTAGTATTGTAGCATGTTGTATTTCCTGTGATTTTATTTTTTGAACAAATAATCTACATTATCTGGGGATCTTTTATCCAGACTCATGCTACTTGATCTGAGCTTTCACACAGTGTGCTATTTGACATGATCACATCAGCCTTATCAGTGCTCAGAACTACAGTTTCTTCTGAGGAGAACATATGAAACATTAAAAGTAGCACTGAAATCCTGTCTAAAGGGAGCATGTGCAGTAGTGCTTTGGAGGTGATCATATCCATTTTGCTGGTTTAGTTTTATGTTCACATTTAACATGGTGGTATTAGTGTTGTTTAAGTTTAGTATGGTAATAATAGTGATTTGTGTGTAGTTTGTTTATAAGAGGAAGTTTGACGTTTAGTGGAAGAGTGCTTTTATTTGAGTAGCCCCTCACTGAAGTGCTAGACACTGGCCGCTGATTGCTGGAGCACTGCTGTGTTAGCGCATTATGGAAGAGTCAGATTACACAAAGCAGAGGCAGTGAAATAGACTCATATCACAGATAGACAAAGCATAGGCACTCTGAAGTCTTGATTTACTTTCATCAACAGCACTGTTCAGCTCCAACTCCTCAGTGTGTGACAGACCTACTGTGCCGCCGAATGTGTCCCAGTCTTTCTGTAGCCTTCTGAACACAGGCTGCGTGAGCCAGAACCCACACCTGCTCAGAGCACATGACATATATGCAGACATACATGGGCAGGTCCAGATACCCATCAGCCCACAAGTGGAAAACTAAGAACCATCGATGTCTGTAAATGAATGAGGACTCTTTCTATGTGGCCATTAACAGGCATAATCAGATTTTCATTACAGGTGTTTTCATTTCAGATGACCCAGAGAGTTTCCGCAAGCTGGACGGAACCCCACTGACTGCAGAGGATATCGTCCAGAAGATCGCCAACAAAATCTACGAAGAAGATGATAGAGGGGTGTTTGACAGGATCGTCTCTAAACTCCTCAAACTCGGACTGGTATGGGCAGCTTTCATGGGACCTGTTTTTAACTAATCAAATCCCTCCAGCTAAGCTGATTTTCATGTAATGGTGATTCAATGAAATATCAGTGCTACACATATCAGAAAATGAAATGAGAGATAGAGAAACAGTGTGATCGAGCCCATGCTTCATCGTTCGCTCTAAGATCACGGACAGCCAGGCCGACACTCTGGAGTATGAGGTGGCAGAGGCGCTACAGGACCTCATCACTAAAAACGCCAAAGACAATGAGGTTGATGATCTCAGCATGGACTACCCCATGTCCAGAGGCAGTGATGTGGAGGAAACCACAGAAGATAACATGGTAGGACAAGGTTATAATGATTAACTGGCTGTGTAGAGTGTTTAAGAGTAGATGCCACCCCGACAAATGGACTTGTTCTTCTCTGTCATCTGTGTTTAGGAAGAGAATGACAGATCCAGTCGCAGGTATGAGGAGGAGGAGGAGGAGGAAGAGTCAGAGGACACTGCGAATGCTGATGATACAGTAGAGGAGAAGGCAGACGACACATGGGATGTTGCCAGTGAGGGAAATGACAGAAATGAGCTGAGCCCAGAGGACGGCCTTCAGGACCTGCAGTATTTCCCCAACTTCTATCGGCTCCTCAAGACTCTGGACTCAGGTAGATCTGGGGTTACAGTGATCAGTTACAATCATCAGACAAATATCACTGTGCTTTGATACAAGTAGTAAAACTGTTTATTTTGTAGAGCAAGATGCAGAGGAGAGGGAGACTCTGATTACCATCATGAAGACCTTGATCGACTTTGTGAAGATGATGGTGAAATATGGCACTATAACGCCTGAGGAAGGAGTGTCTTATTTAGGTATATCTCAGTCTCCTAATTGGCTGTACTGTGTGTATTCTTTGTGAGTGTCCCAGATTTGCTGTTGGCAGTGGGTAAAAGTGTAGGATTTTAGAGAAGCCGTTTTAATCCTAGTCTGACACGTGCACATGTGGTCTTGTCTGTGAACAGTTTCAGGCGACGACTCCCGTATAGAACACACACAGTATCTGTATGTTAACAGTCTCAGGGTGACTCCTGTATAGAACACATATCTGTATGTGAGGTACCTTTGGCAAGACAAGCAGGGTGTCAGATTGACCTGCATAACTGGGAGCCAGTTTTGGATTATTTACTGCCACCACTGATAGATATGATCAATAATCACAGTTAGTACAAAAGCCACCAATCAGCATTCACCAGCTTTATCTTCCACCGTTCCTCGCCTAATGTGCTGACAAAGGTCATTAAGACGGAACAAAGATGACAATATGAAACCTCCATTACGCACACAGTGGGTTTCCATGGTAACCTCCACCACATTATGTCAAGGCTCCGTGCTTAACGGGGCATGTAGTGATACGTTGCCAAGCAACAGCCTGCTGTTGACCCCCACTGTGTTCCTGGTGTCATCTGAGCGAAGATGACTCACCTGTCGCTCTGCCTTTATCTGCATCTTGCAGAGCACAGCTGAGCCATCATCAGATTTGAGTCTTTCAGGCAAACACAACAGTGACGGCAACAAAAACAGGAGAACAGCTCCCAGCCACCTACAGCATTTACCCTCAGGAGAGACTCGCATCAGGCGTCGTATTGGACTGAGCATGAACATGAGACCTGAGACAATACTGCTTGTTTAATGATATTTAACAGAAGTTGCATATTTGTTTGGGGCTTTTACAATAGATATAGTCACAGTGCAACTTTACAGGACAACAGATCTACGACATAGGTTAACTGAGTGAACCTATGCACTACTAACAAAACTATTATTCATTGAAGATACTATTTGCATTATGTAATAACTCAATATATGTTACCCAGAAAACCTGGATGCCATGATTGCCCTACAGACAAAGAACAAACTGGGCAAGTCGCTGGGGAAAGTTGATATCACACCACCCACAGGTACCTGTCGCTCTCTAACCCTTACCCTAACCCTAACTCTGTCACTCTCTAACCCTAACCCTAACCCTGACCCTGTCACTCTCTAACCCTGACCCTAACCCTAACCCTGACCCTGTCACTCTCTAACCCTAACCCTGACCCTGACCCTGTCACTCTCTAACCCTAACCCTAACCCTAACCCTGTCACTCTCTAACCCTGACGCTAACCCTAACCCTGACCCTAACCCTGACCCTGACCCTGTCACTCTCTAAACCTAACCCTAACCCTAACCCTGTTACTCTCTAACCCTAACCCTAACCCTGACCCTAACCCTAACCCTGTCACTCTCTAACCCTGACCCTAACCCTAACCCTGACCCTGTCACTCTCTAACCCTAACCCTCTGCTGTGCATCAGGCTCTGGTGAGCGGCATTTGGCCTGAACCAAACGTTCTGTTGTATCTCCTTGTCTCAGGAAAGATGTTTGATGAAGATGACAATACGAAAGCAGAGGCTGCCAAGATGCAGAAGGAGTACGAGTCTCTGAAAGACTCTACAAAGGATGTCCAGACAGCGACAGAAACCGGTCAGTGCATGTCAACGCTGTTATTAACGCTTTCAGTTCCATCCATTCATCCTATGTGCTATGATGAAGGATGATATAATATGCTTATGTGCTCACACTGCAATATTATGGAAGGGGAACTCTCACAATAGCTCATAAACCCACATTCTGCAGTCTGTGTGCATCTGATAGTCCAGAGGAGCAACCATGTCCTCATCAGAGCAGTTCAGGAGCACCTCCAAAGCACCTCTTAAAGCACCTCCAAAGCACCTCTTAAAGCACCTCCAAAGCACCTCTTAAAGCACCTCCAAAGCCATCAGAGGAGAGCCAGAGAGAGCAGCTGCTTAAGTTTAAGCTTCAGTTTAAGCACTGAAAGTCAGTTTAAGCACTGAAAGTCAGTTTAATCACTGAAAGTCACGAGGGTTCAAATCTGTGGGAAGGATTTCATAGTGAATCAAGATTCAAATGACTGTCTAAATGATGATTATTACCTGTAACTTCACTGACAGCATTTATATATCACTATTATATTGTAATGGGTTAACGCATAGACCCACATACAACACATAACACACAGCACATAATTTACACAGTGACACTGTAGGATCACCTCCCAGACTGTTTCCCTGTAGCCTTTATGTGTCACCTCCCAGACTGTTTCCCTGTAGCCTTTATGTGTCACCTCCCAGACTGTTTCCCTGTAGCCTTTATGTGTCACCTCCCAGACTGTTTCTGTGTAGCCTTTATGTGTCACCTCCCAGACTGTTTCCCTGTAGCCTTTATGTGTCACCTCCCAGACTGTTTCCCTGTAGCCTTTATGTGTCACCTCCCAGACTGTTTCCCTGTAGCCTTTATGTGTCACCTCCCAGACTGTTTCCCTGTAGCCTTTATGTGTCACCTCCCAGACTGTTTCCCTGTAGCCTTTATGTGTCACCTCCCAGACTGTTTCCCTGTAGCCTTTATGTGTCACCTCCCAGACTGTTTCCCTGTAGCCTTTATGTGTCACCTCCCAGACTGTTTCCCTGTAGCCTTTATGTGTCACCTCCCAGACTGTTTCTGTGTAGCCTTTATGTGTCACCTCCCAGACTGTTTCCCTGTAGCCTTTATGTGTCACCTCCTAGACTGTTTCCCTGTAGCCTTTATGTGTCACCTCCCAGACTGTTTCTGTGTAGCCTTTATGTGTCACCTCCCAGACTGTTTCTGTGTAGCCTTTATGTGTCACCTCCCAGACTGTTTCTGTGTAGCCTTTATGTGTCACCTCCTAGACTGTTTCCCTGTAGCCTTTATGTGTCACCTCCCAGACTGTTTCTCTGTAGCCTTTCTGTGTCACCTCCCAGACTGTTTCTCTGTAGCCTTTATGTGTCACCTCCCAGACTGTTTCCCTGTAGCCTTTATGTGTCACCTCCCAGACTGTTTCCCTGTAGCCTTTATGTGTCACCTCCCAGACTGTTTCCCTGTAGCCTTTATGTGTCACCTCCCAGACTGTTTCCCTGTAGCCTTTATGTGTCACCTCCCAGACTGTTTCCCTGTAGCCTTTATGTGTCACCTCCCAGACTGTTTCTGTGTAGCCTTTATGTGTCACCTCCCAGACTGTTTCCCTGTAGCCTTTATGTGTCACCTCCTAGACTGTTTCCCTGTAGCCTTTATGTGTCACCTCCCAGACTGTTTCTGTGTAGCCTTTATGTGTCACCTCCCAGACTGTTTCTGTGTAGCCTTTATGTGTCACCTCCCAGACTGTTTCTGTGTAGCCTTTATGTGTCACCTCCTAGACTGTTTCCCTGTAGCCTTTATGTGTCACCTCCCAGACTGTTTCTCTGTAGCCTTTCTGTGTCACCTCCCAGACTGTTTCTCTGTAGCCTTTATGTGTCACCTCCCAGACTGTTTCCCTGTAGCCTTTATGTGTCACCTCCCAGACTGTTTCCCTGTAGCCTTTATGTGTCACCTCCCAGACTGTTTCCCTGTAGCCTTTATGTGTCACCTCCCAGACTGTTTCCCTGTAGCCTTTATGTGTCACCTCCCAGACTGTTTCTGTGTAGCCTTTATGTGTCACCTCCCAGACTGTTTCCCTGTAGCCTTTATGTGTCACCTCCTAGACTGTTTCCCTGTAGCCTTTATGTGTCACCTCCCAGACTGTTTCTGTGTAGCCTTTATGTGTCACCTCCCAGACTGTTTCTGTGTAGCCTTTATGTGTCACCTCCCAGACTGTTTCTGTGTAGCCTTTATGTGTCACCTCCTAGACTGTTTCCCTGTAGCCTTTATGTGTCACCTCCCAGACTGTTTCTCTGTAGCCTTTATGTGTCACCTCCCAGACTGTTTCTCTGTAGCCTTTATGTGTCACCTCCCAGACTGTTTCCCTGTAGCCTTTATGTGTCACCTCCCAGACTGTTTCCCTGTAGCCTTTATGTGTCACCTCCCAGACTGTTTCCCTGTAGCCTTTATGTGTCACCTCCCAGACTGTTTCCCTGTAGCCTTTATGTGTCACCTCCCAGACTGTTTCCCTGTAGCCTTTATGTGTCACCTCCCAGACTGTTTCCCTGTAGCCTTTATGTGTCACCTCCCAGACTGTTTCTGTGTAGCCTTTATGTGTCACCTCCCAGACTGTTTCCCTGTAGCCTTTATGTGTCACCTCCCAGACTGTTTCCCTGTAGCCTTTATGTGTCACCTCCCAGACTGTTTCCCTGTAGCCTTTATGTGTCACCTCCCAGACTGTTTCCCTGTAGCCTTTATGTGTCACCTCCCAGACTGTTTCCCTGTAGCCTTTATGTGTCACCTCCCAGACTGTTTCCCTGTAGCCTTTATGTGTCACCTCCCAGACTGTTTCTCTGTAGCCTTTATGTGTCACCTCCCAGACTGTTTCCCTGTAGCCTTTATGGATCTTTATTAGATGATACAGTTACACTGCATAGTTCAGAGTCTGTGAAGTGCAGTCAAAAGCAGCTTTGGCTTTTCTTTTTGCCTTCAAAATGTTTTGTGTCAAGTTTATTCACTCAAATTTTATCACTATTATGTTGTTGTTATATCAATATTATATCAGTCATCTCACCATTTACATATTTATGTTTTCTTTTCAATTCTTCTCAATGCCTCCCTCTGTCCCTTTCTCTCTCTCTGTCTGTCTCTAGGCCACCCTAGCAAATCAGAAACCTATTTGGAAGCAATTAAGAAGAACATCGAGTGGCTCAAAAAGCACAACAAGGATGGCGGCAAAGACGGTAATGTTTTTCCTCTGCATTTAATAGCCCTGGTTTCAATTATTCAGACAATCTTCTGCTCACTGCACACTGCCACACAGAGAACAGGTCTGAGCAGGCAAACATATGCACCAGAATCTGAATATGAATATCCAGAATCTGAGTTTATACCCAGAATATATTGAAAATGAACAGTTGCTATGCTAGAAAAAGACATTCCAGTAATACTGAGCACAAAAAGGAACAATCCAGTGAAAATTCTCTTCCACAGACTGGACTATACTCTAGATTATACTCTAGATTATACCTCTGTGCAGTGAAGACCTAATCCACACTAGTGTTAAGTGTGTCTGTGCTCACACACGGGGCTGTGAGCACAAACACAAGGACAGAGGATCTTTTTGTTCAACTGAATTTGCAATTGAAATAAGTGTGGGCAGAGAGGGAGTGGGTTCTTCACTGAGGCAGGTCATGAATATTTATGTGACGGGATGAGCTTGACCCAATTACTGTAGGGTTCCTTTCAAATCTGAGCCTTTTCTCATCTTTCCACCTTTGACCACATGTGAAGGTTACGGTTAGCTAACTGGACACAAACGCTCAAACTAACTCAAACCTGCCTGCACCACTTTGCACAGCTGTGAGCAACTGTCTTGTGTTGACAATGCCATTGTGAAGCCCTTGAAGTGGATAATACAATCATTACTCGAAAACTACCCATCAGTATGTTTTGTTTAAAGAATCTTGACAAACTAGCAATGAGTTACTTTAACACAACAACATGGTTGGTTTTAAGAGCCATAATCCATCGTTTAGCGTTTTCGAGTCAGTCACTTAGGTTGAGCAGAAAGTCTAGCTGACTGCGGGAAATCTACTGAGCAAGAGCTGGTGAATGGTTAACGAGTGTTACAGGCCCGTCCCCTGTAGTTTAGCTTTTCTAAAAATAGATAACTTCAGTGAGGTATATTTGTCTCTTTTTAATTTCGGAGACTTCACAAAAAGGAAATGCTGATTGGAACAACCGTGTGGCACACCATGTGCCTTATTCAATGGACAGTTTGTCATGTGTTACTAATAATAGTCCTATGTGTTACTAATGCTAGTTACTGAGGCTGGCAGACATTCATTGTCTGTTGATCTTAAGTTGACACTCAAAGGCGTTAGCATGGAGAGATGCATTTGTTTTACATATGAACTAGGTTTTGCTGATGTTGTCATACATGTATATTGGGTTTTTCTGAGGTTGTTTTACATGTGTGCTGGGTTTCGCTGATGTTGCTATACATGTATACTGGGTTTTTCTGAGGTTGTTTTACATGTGTGCTGGGTTTCGCTGATGTTGTTATATATGTATACTGGGTTTTTCTGAGGTTGTTTTACATGTGTGCTGGGTTTCGCTGATGTTGTTATATATGTATACTGGGTTTTTCTGAGGTTGTTTTACATGTGTGCTGGGTTTCTCTGATGTTCTGTTTCTCTCTGTGTCTCAGACTATGACCTGTCCAAACTGAAGGACTTCATGGACCAGCAGGTGGACGCTTACATAGACAAAGGCATTCTCCAGAAGGATGAGGGCGAGGTCATTAAGAGGATTTACGGAAGCCTGTAGTGAAGACAAATGCATAATTAACCATGTCTCACATTAAGTTATGACAGTTAGACAACATGCTCAAATACCTAATACCTGCCTATTGAATCACAGTATAATCACAGTTACTATAGTGACATATTATTAGTCATGTTCACCATTTGATCTGAGGCAATATTGACTAAACAGTCAGCAATACTCCACTGGCTGGCCAATCCTTACCATCACCAGAATATAAGCGCTAGAAAACTCACTGACAGAAAGAACAGAGATTTCATAATGTTCAAAAGGTCATGTCTCTGAACTTTCAGCCTGTTCAGTAACACACTGCAGCGTTTTCTACCTAAAGGCCTGAGGCTCCATGTTTTCGCTTATATGAGTAGAAAGTAGCTTTATGTCAGCGTTTTCTCCTGATTTGCAGTAGAAAAGTATCACACCATATATATCATAATTATTATGAGTAATCTGTCCT
This sequence comes from Chanos chanos, assembly GCF_902362185.1. Taxonomy (NCBI): domain Eukaryota; kingdom Metazoa; phylum Chordata; class Actinopteri; order Gonorynchiformes; family Chanidae; genus Chanos; species Chanos chanos. The sequence continues at coordinate 121,544 of NC_044496.1, read as the reverse complement.
AGCATTCTCCCGTCATTCTTTTTCTCTTCAGCAAAACCATAAAAACCGAGTCCTGGCTTTTCACTGAACCACAAAAGAGTCAAAAAAAGAGTCAAAAAAAAGGGGCAAAAAGGAAGAAAAAGCCGTCTGTTTTGTTTTGTTTTGTTTCTTGGCGCCTAGAAGGTTCTGTTTTCAGGTCCCTGCATGTGTTAGTATACATGTTCACTGTACTAGAAACAGAAAATCAAGTATTTTTAAATGTAAATATTTGTGATTTTTTCCAAACGGTTGAAGCAATTAAACATTGCTTTTCTTTATCTGTGTGGTGGATGTGACTCTAATTTATGGCATCTAATAATTTTATTGCTGGGAATCATCGATCTAGCACCCCCTGCATTACTGTTTCCCCATCCTGCTCCTTCAGATCCACAGCCCTGAGCATTCTCCACCTCTCTTGACTCAGCTCATCAGGCCCATCAGTTAATCCTCTAGCCCTGTGTAAACTTCACCTCACCTGGCCAGTCCTGTCAATTCATGTTACATGGTCAACAACATTCTCAAATTGAAATCGACGTTACAAATGCAATTAGTGACAAGAAAGACCTTAATGTTGAAATGTCCACAGCTGCATCTAGCAACAGATTTCGACCATCAGGAAACGTTCACGGCTGAGCTGCCCTTGAGCAAGGCACCTAACCCCCAACTGCTCCTGCGCCCCGTGTGTGTGTGTGTGTGTGTGTGTGTGTGTGTGTTCACTACCGGTGTGCAAGGACGGGTTAACTGCAGAGGATAAATTCACTGCTCACTGTTCACAGTGTGTGTGTGTGCGTGTGAGATCAGGGGATTTTATTCTATTCTAAAATGGAATGTTTAAATCATTTAAATGAAAAATGTACTGCAAAGAACCGGTTAGTTCCTGGAACAGAGATCATTCATAAAAAGTCTCTTTCTCAGTTGCCTGTAACAGTCTGTCTGTTCTTGAATGTTTCAACTGAATCTCAGGTTGCATTGTTTTCCAGTCAGATGGTCTTTTATTAGATTTGTTTATTAACTTGTTTGGCATTTGTCATGTTAGTTTGGCATAAATGTGAATCAAATGTTTTCTCCCCCAGTATGAATCAGACATGTGGTCAGTTTGATTTACAGATTAATTTATTGTTTCTCAAACGCAAAAGTCAAGAAAAGCACAATAAAATATGGTTCAAAGCACACATCACACACAAACAACACATTCACACTGCCAAGCACAAGCTGATTCCCTTACTACACCCAAAAGCTCTGCATGGGATTTCAACCAATGATGTCAAAGTGACAGGCTGTCAGCCTTCGGTTTCATATTGTCTCACTAAGACTAAATGCAGCAGAGTGTGTTCACATACACTGGGTTTTTAGAGGAAGGACTTTCCTTCATATGCTTATGCACTACACAGGCTGTTCCTTATGTAGTCTGGGAAACTGAAGCTTTCTCCACAGCACTCAGTGAGTTTGAATGGACGCCTCTATGTCCCTAGGATCTTATTTTTGAAAGTTTGGATAAATTATTTAAAAGAGTAACAATAACCATAACAGTTTGTGAAAGGCAAAAACATGACACTCTCAGTGCAAACACATGGACGTGACCTCCCGTTTCCTGGTTTGGTGAAACGGTTAAAAAGAGCCGGCATAGGATGAGGATTGGATCATGTCTATTTCAGGTAAACATTGTTTTCTCAAATCTCCTGATACAGTGAGCCTTGAAGTGATGGATCTTCATCCTCCCTGTAAGCAAACAAACAGACACACCAGTGAAATTCAGAAGGAATCCTACAAAATCCGAAGCCAAAGCCAGACACTCTGACGTTATTAAGACTGCCTTCAGGAAACTTCTGGAAAAAGCTCTATTAGAAATCTTTTGAGAAGTGAAGATCGAGAGTGCGGTCTGGACCGTTGGAAGCGTGTGGTTTCAGAGCCTCACAAAGTGTCACGTTTCCCTGACACCACCCTGCTGCTGCATCCTCCCTTTCCAGGCAGAAAACAGGCTCTGGTCCAAACTCACCTCCCAGCAGTTCTCTGCGGCGCACTCCACAGCCCATACAACAAACCTCCAGACTCAGCACTGTGTTTACTGAGCAAACGCAGCTCAGACAAGGAAAAGATTTGAGATCGTTTACACAGAGCACAATGCAAACACAGGCATTACGCTCAGCTCTGTGCGTGTTCAGTCTGCCAATCTGACGATCTTCACTTCAAATCTGAAACTGAAATCTAAAGCCAAACACACACCATTTCCCTTCATTTCACATCAGCAAATAACGGACAGAGAGTCAGAGCATGAATGTTCCACCATAAGAGCAAAAACACCCGAAATTTGGACAGCTGGCAGGCAAAGCAAGGTTATCAGTGCCAACTACACTGATGTGGTTATTCAAAGTAATAATGATCTCCTCTGTCACAGTGTTCCAGCCGCTGCACAGGACTGTCTGCAGGTTTGTATGTGTTATGTGACCAATGACTTCAGGAAGGAAACGGGTCTTACAATGTCTAAATCTAGAAGCAAATTAATCTTGGTTTTGCCCAAATTCAAGGGGGTTAAACAGTGAAATGTATCCATACTAAAAATAAAGAGAGTTACAAAGTGCTAAGCATTAGGTTTCTCCTGGATGTGGCTTGATTTTCCACCCAGATATGCAGGCATTGGAAATTCACTGCAGTGAATAACAGTACGAGTCCTGTCTCCCATGCATAAGCTCTTCACTACCACAAGCACTTACTGTCTTTCCCTACACTTCTGCCTTGGCTGGTAAACAAACAAAACAAGACACTGGAAAGGTCTCCAGTACAGACAGCCTAGACGTAGACAGTGGACTTGAGTGGAACCGGTAGCGATGGAACTGAACCAGTTCACGGAGTTTCATCATTTATTTATCAGAATCCAGAGTCGGCTCAGTTACAGCAGAGCTCTGCACCCCCACAGCGTGAAAATGCTTCTGGGAGGTTTTAGTCCTCTCTGCCAATACCAGTGTGATGTGCCTTTGTCCTCAGAAGTCTAAAATCCTGTCTGTTCAGTTTCAGCTACAAAAAAAAAAAGAGAGAGAGAGTATGATAAGCTTTAATGAGCATGTGAGATTTTTTGTTTCAAGGCCATTCCTGTTAAAGACCCCTCCACAGCATGAACTGGTGAAAATATGTTTCCAGAACATTTGGAGAATGCTGCTTCAAGCCTCTTCTTTCTAATGACATGAAGCAATATCATAAACATGAAATGGCTAAGAAGTCATCCACTGCCTTCTCATTTAGGCCACAAGTTTTGTCTTAAACTAGTAGTTTTAAGAATCAGTTCAAAATTATCCACAAAACATATTTATATAGCTCTCCCTTCCTTATCAATGTCATCAACCTTCAGTGTCCCACTGATGAATATATCCTGTGACGGATGAGAGCCTGAACACCTCTCTTTGCCTGCAGGCTGAGGAGAACCTGCACATGGGAACACAGAGCTTATGGAGGTCCATGCTGTTTTCCATCAGCATTAGGAATCACTGCAGCACGGAGACAGGGAGGAGACTCCGACCGCCCGAATCACACACTATGTGGCCGCCTCCTCTGTGACACCCAGCTGGTGATAAAACTGTGGGTCAGACACGCGGCATCCTTGGTGGGTCACAGTGTCATTAACCACTGCACCAAACAGGGGTGCGTAATACAGGTCAGTTTATCCTGAATGTTACATGCATTAGCATCTTATGAACATCACCCTCTGGGCTCTCACGCCCTCCTTTCATCTGATTGGTTATTTGTAATCTAAGTATTTATGATGTTCAAAAAAGCCATGAGCAAAGTGTTAAAGAATATACGAACGCATCATAAACAAAACACTTATATTAAAATGTTAAACACATATCAGAGCTGAAAACACTGTGTGGATGGATGGTCAGCCAAACACGGTCGTGGGCCATTCTTCCTTACAGAATGCTGTGAAAGGCAGTAACGCTGGCATGTTTCACCTCAGCACGAAGCAGAGCGCTCTGGGAAAACAGATCACAGAGGCTTGAGTTTAACACTTTTGTGAAGCCCTGATGCCCTTGGCTTTCCTGTTGGCAAAGCCAAGAGTCAAAATGCACATGTAAGTGGCACACACTCAGAGTGATGGCTCTGATCTCCCCGCGGTGGGTCAGACAATTCTCTCATCAGCTGAAAAATATAAACAGAATTACAACAGGGGTGTGTAATTCAGTCCCACAAGTCTAGAGGCCCTTTGGTTCTGTATTTAAAAATCACCATGTGTGTTTGGCTGTACGAGTCACTCCCTTTTTAACCAGTAAAAGCCTGACCGTAAAGCAGCATCGCTTCAACCATCAGGGAACATGTTTCAGCAGCACCACTGCACTGACACAGGGAACACTGTACCACTTTCTCAACACAGCACAGAGAGACCCACCAACTAACCCACAGAGAAACCTGTCAGTCACTCAGGGGGAAAGAACTGTTCCCGAACATTGTCTGAAAACGAAAAGCTATCTTCAGTGAATCCCACAATCAGCTTTCATGTAAGATGTGGGTAACATTTAAGGTGACTCTTTTATGTCTTCTAACTACACCAAGTTTATTGTTGCTGATTAGCACCCTTTGACATCATGCCAAACAGAAAACATACCTGCCATCCTCTACTTTAAGTTTTCTCGCAGCCAGTTTAGATAACTTAATTTGCATGTCCAGTCTATGTAAGTAGTCTTTTGCAGAAAGCTCCTCTGCTTGCTGAGATTGGCTGCTGGATCCTGACGGTCCTGGGGCAGGAGAGAGAGGGGGAGATGGATCCTCTACATTCTGCGTCACACACACAGGCTCCTGAGGTGTGTCTGCCTCACTCTCAGGAGATTCCAAAGACAGTCCGTTAAAGAGAGCGGGTCTCTCTGACACAACCGGAATGTTTAAACTATTCCGCAAAAATATGCAGTCATTGCTGAAAAGCTTGTTCGCCCTTTTGATCTGTTCCATCTGTGTTAAAGATATAAACAAAGAGAAGGAACGTGTCAGTGAAAAAGACACATTACAGTTCAAAGTAGCCTCGCGAAGATGACAAAAATTACCTCCCATAAAATCATGAAGAAAGGACATGCAGTGCTTTTCATTTCTTTTAAAAAAATTTGACTAATAACCTCTTTATAAGGAAAAGTATACGCTCGACTATACGTTCTCCATAAAAAGGTATAAAATATAGGGCGACAATAGTTTACTTACATATTTTAGCTCACTCCATTTATTGTGCATTATCTGTGTGTTCTACATTGCTTTATTTACTGATTTTCTGTATTCGTTTAAACCTTACGGGTAGTCTTCATTCTAATAGCTAAGCTTATGAGTGCACTACCGCATTTGTCATATTTGCATCAGACTCCTGGCTCTCTCATCAAACGGTCTTTTTAGCCATGCTGTAGACTATGAACGGACGGACAAGTCCCTCCACTAGTACTTCCTGGTTCTGAGTAAAGCCTCAATCAAAGCTTCTGTCACTCGAATACGGTTAAACAGTTTAACAGGCAAACGTCTCACCTATGCTTCATTACTTCCATCAATCACTTAACATTCCAACACGTCTTAAAATAACCTTCTTAAAGAATCCAAAGGCATTCCTAGATAACGCTATCATGGCAGTGCCTTGAGAGTCAGACCATCCCTGGTTATTTTGACGACAACAACCTGAGTACAAACTCATGTGATAAGATCAGGTATGAATCTCTAATAGCGCGTATTTGGCATTTTGTACATCCCTTCAATATTTTGTCAGTTGTTTTCGATTCACGCTTACCGTAACACCATATTTAAGCGCTATTCCCTGTAAGGTATCACCGTCCGTAACACGGTGCTCCACATACTTCTCTCCCAATGGGGCAGTAACGCTGGCTGTACTTCCATAGGAACGGGTTTTTGTCCGGGCCAAACTCTGCGACAACTCACTCTCCGATTCTGATCCGGACCGAGATCTTGGAAATACAGGTTGACCAAACCGTCCGCCTCCATCCCGTAAAGGCAGGACTGGGGAAAATTCCGCCATCTTCTTTCTTATAAATAAAGCTGTCCTGCAAGGACACTAACGCCGATTCGCCTTACCCACAAATGACAGTTCTTTAAACTACAAAAGAACCCGTCCCTTCTCATGTCACATTTTTGAGAATAATATTTCACCACGCTCACATTAACAGAGACGAACCAATTTCATGGCGATGTTCAAACAGTAGGGTACCACCACACCGCTGTAACTGCATGCGTTTTATGATGAGCATGTTGACGCTGGCAGTGATCCAACGATTCCTCGGGGAGTGTCTGTCGGGAATTGTAGTATGGAGGCAATTGAAAAGAAACGTTAGGATTCCTTGGTAGAAATTTCATTGCATTTTCATCTTTCAACAATTAGCTAATGTGAACGCTTGAACAAATTTTCTCATAGTGTAACGAAGTCCACCCTATCAAATTTTACCATGTAACTGTAGGCCTAATTGTGTTTTTTTCTTGTTTTGAACTTGGACGTAAAAATACACGGACGTAAATCTATCCACGAAATACTGTATGTAGAGTCATAGCACACATCTGCGGTCTCTATGTGCAGTCATCCTCCATTAACTTTAGTCAGCTTTCCTCATCCCGCCGTGACCTTTGGAATATTTCTGTGGAATGTCACACCACGACCTGATCGGTCGAGGATTAATCAAGAGAGTTCATTTGCAAGACTTGGTCAAATTTAACAGTCCAACGACGGAGGCTCAGTCATCATCATCTCCTCTCATTCATACAGTGTGTGTGTGTGGTGTATGGTGTGTGTTCCATGGTTTTAAATGCTTATGTCTTTAAATAGTTATTTCTTTGTGTTTATTTCTGAATTTAACAACTTTCTGAACTAGTTTGTAAACTCAATGATGATAATAATAGTAATGATAGTAATAATAATACTTTATTTGTATAGCACTTTTCATACAAAGAATGCAGCTCAAAGTGCTTTTACATTTCAGCATATGACGGAGGAAAACATAGAATAGTAATAAACAGACCACACAATAAAAAACAAAGATAAACCACACAATCCAAAGGGAATAAAACGGTCAGGATCATCTCAGATACAGAATAAAACAGTCAGGATCATCTCAGTTACAGAATAAAACAGTCAGGATCATCTAAAGTAAAGAATAAAACAGTCAGGATCATCTCAGTTACAGAATAAAACAGTCAGGATCATCTAAAGTAAAGAATAAAACAGTCAGGATCATCTCAGTTACAGAATAAAACAGTCAGGCTCATCTCAGTTACAGAGTAAAACAGTCAGGATCATCTAAAGTAAAGAATAAAACAGTCAGGATCATCTAAAGTAAAGAATAAAACAGTCAGGATCATCTCAGTTACAGAATAAAACAGTCAGGATCATCTAAAGGAAAGAATAAAACAGTCAGGATTATCTCAGTGACAGAATAAAACAGTCAGGATCATCTCAGTTACAGAATAAAACAGGATCATCTCAGTTACAAAATAAAACAGGATCATCTCAGTTAAAGAATAAAACAGTCAGGATCATCTCAGTTACAGAATAAAACAGTCAGGATCATCTCAGTTACAGAGTAAAACAGTCAGGATCATCTAAAGGAAAGAATAAAACAGTCAGGATCATCTAAAGTAAAGAATAAAACAGTCAGGATCATCTCAGTTACAGAGTAAAACAGTCAGGATCATCTCAGTTACAGAGTAAAACAGTCAGGATCATCTAAAGTAAAGAATAAAACAGTCAGGATCATCTCAGTTACAGAATAAAACAGTCAGGATCATCTCAGTTACAGAGTAAAACAGTCAGGATCATCTCAGTTGAAGAATAAAACAGTCAGGATTATCTCAGTTACAGAATAAAACAGGATCATCTCAGTTACAAAATAAAACAGGATCATCTCAGTTAAAGAATAAAACAGTCAGGATCATCTCAGTTAAAGAATAAAACAGTCAGGATTATCTCAGTTACAGAATAAAACAGTCAGGATCATCTAAAGTAAAGAATAAAACAGTCAGGATCATCTAAAGTAAAGAATAAAACAGTCAGGATCATCTCAGTTAAAGAATAAAACAGTCAGGATCATCTCAGTTAAAGAATAAAACAGTCAGGATCATCTAAAGTAAAGAATAAAACAGTCAGGATCATCTCAGTTACAGAATAAAACAGTCAGGATCATCTCAGTTACAGAATAAAACAGTCAGGCTCATCTCAGTTACAGAGTAAAACAGTCAGGATCATCTCAGTTACAGAGTAAAACAGTCAGGATCATCTAAAGTAAAGAATAAAACAGTCAGGATCATCTCAGTTACAGAATAAAACAGTCAGGATCATCTCAGTTACAGAGTAAAACAGTCAGGATCATCTCAGTTACAGAGTAAAACAGTCAGGATCATCTAAAGGAAAGAATAAAACAGTCAGGATCATCTAAAGTAAAGAATAAAACAGTCAGGATCATCTCAGTTACAGAGTAAAACAGTCAGGATCATCTCAGTTACAGAGTAAAACAGTCAGGATCATCTAAAGTAAAGAATAAAACAGTCAGGATCATCTCAGTTACAGAATAAAACAGTCAGGATCATCTCAGTTACAGAGTAAAACAGTCAGGATCATCTCAGTTGAAGAATAAAACAGTCAGGATTATCTCAGTTACAGAATAAAACAGGATCATCTCAGTTACAAAATAAAACAGGATCATCTCAGTTAAAGAATAAAACAGTCAGGATCATCTCAGTTAAAGAATAAAACAGTCAGGATTATCTCAGTTACAGAATAAAACAGTCAGGATCATCTAAAGTAAAGAATAAAACAGTCAGGATCATCTAAAGTAAAGAATAAAACAGTCAGGATCATCTCAGTTAAAGAATAAAACAGTCAGGATCATCTCAGTTAAAGAATAAAACAGTCAGGATCATCTAAAGTAAAGAATAAAACAGTCAGGATCATCTCAGTTACAGAATAAAACAGTCAGGATCATCTCAGTTACAGAATAAAACAGTCAGGCTCATCTCAGTTACAGAGTAAAACAGTCAGGATCATCTCAGTTACAGAGTAAAACAGTCAGGATCATCTAAAGTAAAGAATAAAACAGTCAGGATCATCTCAGTTACAGAATAAAACAGTCAGGATCATCTCAGTTACAGAGTAAAACAGTCAGGATCATCTCAGTGACAGAATAAAACAGTCAGGATCATCTCAGTTACAGAATAAAACAGGATCATCTCAGTTACAAAATAAAACAGGATCATCTCAGTTAAAGAATAAAACAGTCAGGATCATCTAAAGTAAAGAACAAAACAGTCAGGATCATCTCAGTGACAGAATAAAACAGTCAGGCTCATCTCAGTTACAGAATAAAACAGTCAGGATCATCTCAGTTACAGAGTAAAACAGTCAGGATCATCTAAAGTAAAGAATAAAACAGTCAGGATAATCTCACTGACAGAATAAAACAGTCAGGGTCATCTCAGTTACAGAATAAAACAGGATAATCTCAGTTAAAGAATAAAACAGTCAGGATTATCTCAGTGACAGAATAAAACAGTCAGGATCATCTAAAGTAAAGAATAAAACAGTCAGGATCATCTAAAGTAAAGAATAAAACAGTCAGGGTCATCTCAGTTAAAGAATAAAACAGTCAGGATCATCTAAAGTAAAGAATAAAACAGTCAGGATCATCTAAAGTAAAGAATAAAACAGTCAGGATCATCTCAGTTACAGAATAAAACAGTCAGGATCATCTCAGTGACAGAATAAAACAGTCAGGATCATCTCAGTTACAGAATAAAACAGTCAGGATCATCTCAGTTACAGAATAAAACAGTCAGGATCATCTAAAGTAAAGAATAAAACAGTCAGGATCATCTCAGTTAAAGAATAAAACAGTCAGGATCATCTCAGTGACAGAATAAAACAGTCAGGATCATCTCAGTTAAAGAATAAAACAGTCAGGATCATCTCAGTTACAGAATAAAACAGTCAGGATCATCTAAGTTAAACAGTTTAAGGCAAAATAATTAAAAGAATGGATAAAATGAATCAAAACCAATAAAAAAAATTGAAAGAGATAATTGCTAATAATACACTAGACTGAAAAGGTATATTTTTAGTTGCTGTTTAAGACTGTCCACGGAGCCTGCCTCTCTAATATTGTTTGGTAGGGTGTTCCACAGTTTAGGTGCAGAGTGGATGAAGGGATGTTTCAGAGAGCTGCTTAGAGAAGACCCAAGGGCTCCTGAAGGGACAGAAAGCAACAGAGAACTGGTGATGTAAGAGGGTGCTAAACCATTAAGAGCTTTGTATACTAGTAGAAGGACTTTAAAATCAATTCTAAAAGATACAGAGAGCCAATGCAGTGCAGCTAAAACAGGAGTAATATGCTCTCTCTTCTTTGTTTTCATTAAAAGTCGAGCAGCAGAGTTCTGAATGAGCTGTAGATTCTCAGTTGACTTTTGTGGAAGACCAGTGAAAAGAGCATTACGGTCATCCAGTATACTGGAAATAAAAGCATGAGTGAGCCTCTCAGCATCCTGCTGAGTTAAAAACAGGCGTAGCTCAAGTAAGAGTGCTTCACTTCAGTGAAAAGACTAGACCTCTATGTCAGTAAATTCCTGCCAACCTCACAGGCCACCAAGCTTATGATACAATACAAGCCTCTTCAACTGTGTTAATAATACCTCAGAGAGGTACATACTCACACATTATTAATGAAAAACAATCACTTGTGTAATTATAAATATTTTCTCAATATTATGAAAGGAAATTCTGGCTTTAGACACCTAAAATGAATACTTTGCATAATGTTGTGATCAGCTACATTGTTTATTGATGCGATTGATCTCCAGTATGTATTTTGCAATGTTCTCGAAGAACGACAATTTCATTTTATCTTCAGGTAATTGCCAAAGTAAATGTGGATTATCAAACCCGTATGTCTGCTTTACAAAATGGCTTTGTTTTGCTACACCTTAAACTAAAGTTAGGATGTTGCCTGCTAATGGGGAAGCAGGTGTTTTGAGGTTTCCCGTTCATATGCCTGTAGGTCAGAGCTCCATAGCAACCAGGAAAACACAATGCAACTTAAAAGGAGATTTAAGAAAACTGCACTGCCAATGCTACCAGTGGTCACTTAGACAGAAAGAATCTCAAGTCTAATTAATCAGGAGTTTGGCAGAATTGACTTTTACTGAGAATATATGTGACTCAGGGAGACCTCTTTTGAGATTTTGTCTAAAATGACAAACAAACAACCAAACAAACAAACAAACAAACTAAAAACACGAGGGGCTCTTGGAGGTCTGCAGTAATCTCCTATACAGAGATATAATCTCCTATAGAGGCACTCCTTTGATAGAGAGATATAATATAGAGACACTCCTTTGATGTGTGAAAAACTTGTGGGGACACATTATGTAGTTGATGCTGGCCTCCAGCAGATACTACTCCTCCACAGAGGGCTGCATAATGTTTGTGTGTGTGTGTGTGTGCGTGCGTGTGTGTGTTGAGGGGCAGTAACGTAGATGGTGTGAAAACTAAAACGTGTGTGGGCTGTACAATATTACCAACCACATATTCTTTATAAGGTACAATCAAGGTCAGCAAATTAGGCCAGTTGTTTACAGTATTGCTGGTTTGCATTTGGAGAATTGCAATAAAGAACAGTAAGTATGAATATCAGTTAAATGGTCAAAACCTTCCTGTGCTAATCTTCCATTCTAATCTCACAAAATGTGTGTGCTGTATGCAGTGAGGGGAGTGTAGTGTGTGCTGTATGCAGTGAGGGGAGTGTAGTGTGTGCTGTATGCAGTGAGGGGAGTGTAGTGTGTGCTGTATGCAGTGAGGGGAGTGTAGTGTGTGCTGTATGCAGTGAGGGGAGTGTAAAATGTGTGTGCTGTATGCACTGAGGGGAGTGTAGTGTGTGCTGTATGCACTGAGGGGAGTGTAGTGTGTGCTGTATGCAGTGAGGGGAGTGTAGTGTGTGCTGTATGCAGTGAGGGGAGTGTAGTGTGTGCTGTATGCAGTGAGGGGAGTGTAGTGTGTGCTGTATGCACTGAGGGGAGTGTAGTGTGTGCTGTATGCACTGAGGGGAGTGTAGTGTGTGCTGTATGCACTGAGGGGAGTGTAGTGTGTGCTGTATGCACTGAGGGGAGTGTAGTGTGTGCTGTATGCACTGAGGGGAGTGTAGTGTGTGCTGTATGCAGTGAGGGGAGTGTAGTGTGTGCTGTATGCAGTGAGGGGAGTGTAGTGTGTGCTGTATGCACTGAGGGGAGTGTAAAAATGTGCTGTCAGATAGAGTGCTAAATGACATCCAAACCTTTACCTCCTGACTCACATCAGATCCATTTCAGGAAACAACATGAAAGGATAATGGGTTTAAAACACCATTTAAAAAACAAAACACACACACACACACACACACATAATGTTGGAGCCAGAATACGGTTTTATTATTATTCATGATAAGAATATTAAATATTTCATTTAGCTTGCATGTATGGTTGCATAAGGTGCTGAATGCATATTTATTATGATTTTGTTAAGAGTTTGGTTTACCTGAGCAATGTGGAGGTACACAAAGACGTGCCCATTTCTTCAGACAGGTGACTGCAGCACCTTAGGGCTGTACTGCAGAGTGAGGTCAGTGGCTTATCCAGGGGCCTGTACTACGAAGCGAGGCAAAGGTAACCTCTGGTTAAGTTAACTCAGAGTAAGTAGTAAACCCTCTGATAGAAGAGACCTATGACCTCATTCTCCTTGTAAAACAAGGCCATAGGGCTCTTCTAGTAGGAGGTTTACTGCTTACTCTGAGTTAACTTAACCAGAAGTTACCTGGATAAGCCAGTTACCTTGCTTCATAGTACAGCCCTCTACTCTGTTAGGCCTTATTTAGAACGAAACTTGTGTCTCTAGGCAGGAATGCAGCCATACGGTTTTTGACCATGGCAAGCGCTACATTTTTTTAAAATTTATAATTTAGAAAAACTCAAACAACACATGCACCTCCATATTGCATGCTAAGACCGACTCCTTACTGGATTTATTGTCATTCTATCAGATCAATAAACAGATAAGTTCCCAAACAGATAAGTAAATAACGGCATTCTGAGACAGACAACATTATCAGTAAACAGATCAGTAAATAAAGGCATTCTGAAACAGACAACATTATCAGTAAACAGATCAGTAAATAAAGGCATTCTGAAACAGACAACATTATCAGTGAACAGATCAGTAAATAAAGGCATTCTGAAACAGACAACATTATCAGTAAACAGATCAGTAAATAAAGGCATTCTGAAACAGACAACATTATCAGTAAACAGATCAGTAAATAAAGGCATTCTGAAACAGACAACATTATCAGTAAACAGATCAGTAAATAAAGGCATTCTGAAACAGACAACATTATCAGTAAACAGATCAGTAAATAAAGGCATTCTGAAACAGACAACATTATCAGTAAACAGATCAGTAAATAAAGGCATTCTGAAATATTATTAGTGTGTATTAGTGCTTTTGCTGTTGTTGTTGTTGTTGTTGTTTTGTTTTTGTTTTCTGTGAGCTACAGATGAACAGAACAGACCAACAGCCAAAGGCACTGACTGAACAGAAGAGTGCTGCTGCTAATGTGGCGATACAATAGCTGTCCTGTAGAGGGCGTGGGCCAAGCAGCGGGACAGGCTGTTTCACACAGGACTCCTCTGCCCTCGTAGGCCAAGCCATCAAATGAAGTCATGCACTTGTTTTACCCACAGCAGTGGATAATATTACAACAATATTACTGTGATTTTGTTGTGGAAATGATATCATTTTAATACCCAGATAAAAAAAGAGGGTAATTATGTATTTTAATGTGTGTAATGAAAAGCATAAGTGAACTAGAGGAAATAAGATTGATTGGAGACTGAAGATTGTTTCTGTGTTAGGGGATTGTACTAGCTGTTCATCAAGTGAAATTCTTGACACACTTTAGAAACACTTTAGAAAAAAAGACATTTATGAGTAGGAGCCAGACTGGCTCTCAGATAAAGTACAGTCATACTGTAGCCAGGCTATAGGAGCCAGACTATAGGAGCCAGACTGGCTCTCAGATAAAGTAAAGTCATACTGTAGCCAGGCTATAGGAGACAGACTATAGGAGCCAGGCTATCGGAGCCAGACTGGCTCTCAGATAGGCTGTAACTGGGCAATCTGCAATTTGTTATGTTGATGTTATATTTGCAGTGTGATATAATGTTGATACAATGTTAGTAATATAATGTTGGCGATATAGTGTGGGTAATATTGATGGATTTCAAAAACTGTCCCAGTTTCACAATATCAATATTAATATCAATAAAACTGAAAACATTATATAGAAATATTAATTAAAAAATTAAATAATATAAATATGTAAAAAATGTAATATCAAAACCACTGAACAGACAAGAAGTGGTTTGTAATGGTCATCAGGGCGACTGGATCATCTGTTTGTCCCACCACCTTTGACCATGGCCATCGATAATTCAGTTGAAAGGTTTCAGAGGAAAGTGATGTTGTCATGACACGGTGAGAGCCGAATCAGCCCTTAACCCTAACCCTAACCCTGACCCTTCAATCTGTTCTCCTCCAACTATGTTCGCCTGATGATGCAGCGGCGGCAGGTGTGTGTGGAAGGGCATTCTGCTCCAGTCCAGCTGGTCTAAACCCACAGTTAAGCACTGAAGCTCTTTGTTCTCACAGTTTAATGAGAGAATGGTGCTTTTGGATGGTTTCCTCCCTATACTTTACAGATGAAAACATCACTCAGCTCCTCTCCAGTGCAAGACTGTATTTCCCTGGAGTTGTACCAGCTGATCCTAAAACAAACAAAAATATTAAGAAAGAAGTAGATGAAATTCAAAAATAAATGACTGATCAACAGGTAATTGTAATGTAAGCAAACTGCCCCACCATGAATTGATTACAACATGACAGTTTAAGCAATGGTTTGTGTGGTAGGGTAAGCCGAAGAGGGGTTCGTGTTGCCCCAAAACACAAGAAATGGCTCCGCCGCAAATAGCACTATAGTGCAAGTTGTTTATTTACAGCGCACAAATTCAGTCCCAACCAAAGTGAAAAAAGTGAAAGTGTCCAAAAGCTGAAATATGTATATATACAGTGAAAGAAAAATATTTACAAGTAAAAAACAAACAAACAAACAAACAAACAAACAAAATATATATATAGAACAAAGAATTTGATAAACAAGCCGCTACACACAATGATTGAAACCCACTTTTCACTCATAAGCCCCTCCCCCAGAACATACCACATTCGTTCTGTTTATTTAAAAATAATATTGCATATCATATTCATTTCATTGTAGAGAAAAATTAACCACTACTTTTACACACTTCAAATTTATACAATTCCAATTTCACATGCCCCTATACTTTCAATGGATCATCACATTTTCACATCAAACTCTTTCGCTGGTTTTGTGGTACCTTCCCATACTACACTGCGCATGTGCAACTCCGGTTAACCGCACTAAGCTAGCCCGTGTTGCTCCAGCTCGGTTTAATCCTCCACTGCACCGGTAGTTGTACCCCGCTATGGCACAGACTAACACACACACACACACACACACACGGAGAGAGGAAACGGGGAACGGATTGAGACACGACAATGAACAAAATCCTGTATCGCAGAAAGACATTTAAACCGCTAAGTACAATAAAGACGGGAACAAACATTTAAATGTGTAATTGTGTGTTTGTGTAACATGATAAAGACGGTGACCATAAAGACAACGACAGTAGAGACGATAACAAACAGTTAGGTGTAGTTGAGTGTGTTTGTAGTGTGTTTTAAACTGTAGGATTGTGAACGTGAATTGGAAATGTTTGTGTGTATGAAACCGGGTAATCTCCTGCTTGCTTCGAGTGTGCACCCTCGAAGCTATCGCGATATTTTAGTGAAATGTGCGTTAGTGATATGTATGTAAACACGTACAGGCAACGGGACACAAACACAAATGAATGAATGAATGAATGCTGTGGAACTATGGGGTAAGGTGGGAGAAAGGATGCCGCTCGCGCCCTGAGACAGAGCTTTCTGTCACAGTTTACCTGTTTAGAAGTGGATGGGGAAAATAAGATCTGCTCCGTCAAGCCCAACAGATACGTGTGGTTTATTATGACACCTACTGGTTAAATGTGATATTACAACCCTGCTCACTCAATGAATGTGCCACCACGAACCCATGATTGTGTGTTAGTGATGACGTGTGATTTAATTTCACTTTTACACAGTAGATGGCGCTATTACATTAGCTTGTTCTGCTGTGAACACTTTCCATCAGAACAGTGATCTCACATGTTCCTCAAATTTATCCACAAATACCAGGAGGAAAAATATCAATTTTACTTTGTTGTCTGTGACGATCAGTGTGACACATAACATTAATAATCTCTGGAGGTTTGATCAAAATGAGGTTTGATGTATATGAGGTGTGGTTAAGAAGTTCTAAGATATTTATTTGAAATGGTCAAGTCACTTTTATTTATAGGGTTAGGGTTATTTATATAACACATTTAAAACAACAGGAGTTGGCCCAAAGTGCTTTCCAGTTGAGGCAGAATAGAGTAATGTGCATATGTCATTATTATGTGATGTTCCCACCACTTGTGAAGCATTGCTGGAATCCAGCTGTCATTCTGTCTTCAGATTTTCCCTCTGATTTTCAGGATCAGAAAAAAAAAAATCCATTCCTGTTGTGTGGCATCACACAAATGTTTTTTTGTTTGTTTGGGGTTTTTTCTGTTTTTTAATACATTCATGTTGCCCTCCTTTTCTATCTATTGTTATTCAGATGGGTAAAAAAATCTGTCTATATTTCTTAAATACTTTTCTTTTGTACTTATCTCAGTGCAGTTCACTGCCTCCATATCGGCACCTGTAAGAGAAAAGGTCTCTTATGAAGTGATCATAAAAGAACTTTATCACTTCATAAGGGTTAAGGGTTTTTTTTTTTTACCACTGAACACTGATGTAGTAACTGAATGTGAATTGTGCTTAATTCCCTAGCACTTCCAAGATAAACAAATACACCTCTGCACTCATTCAACACACAATACACTCATCAGAATGCTCAGCTGAAAGTATAGTTTGGGTCTTGTCTTTATATGGGGCTTTGTTCAGGTGTACGCCTTTTCTCTGTTGAATCTTATCAGGCTGACAGATGAGTCTTTACTCTGCTGACACTGACTGAGGTCACATGTGTACAGACACAGGGCCTCACTGTTAAACCCAAGGCCAGGGGAGGCCACTGGGCCCCGCCCTGGGACCTATGCGCTCAGTAGACTGAAGTGAAACTTGAAACGGGCGTGTCCCAGCCCGAGCAGAGCAAGCTGCAACAGCCCTATTACATCATCACCGGGCAGACGGCTCGAACCTTAGAATCAGCTCAGCCTCCTGTGTACTGCTGTAAACAAACAATGCAGCCAATGGGATATTAATGTCCTACAGATCTGACGCTTTCTCACAGCTTCAGCGGCAGCACTAGCCAGAGAGCAACTTTCACAAAAATCCCCTTCCAGCACACCACCACAGAATGCTTTCACATTCCCTCAATACAGCTTCACAAACAGCTGCTTTTCTTCACTAAAACCCGACACTGAGAAAGACTGAAAACACAGTGTTCTTTCTTCTCTCCCTTTCATACACACACATCAGGTAGAGAAATGTATGAGGTACATGAGTCAACTCCCACTTGGCAAGACCTCCAGGCAGCCGGGTCTGCCGAGCAGTCAGAGGAGCCCTGGCACACAGAGCAGAGACGTCACCTCATCACATCACACACGAGGCATGTGGAAAGAACCACAAACTGGATCTAATTAACAACGCACTACCTGCACTTCTCCCCTACATACAAATGGATCTGCTTTATTTTCTAAGAGCCATGGAAAGTACCACTCACCTCTGGCTTTGAGTGTCTGCATTTCTCTTCATAATATTACCAGATTTCTAAAGCTGGTGTCCAGGGCACTGTCCTCTGATTACAGTGAGACCACTGCAGAAACTTTGAGGCCACAGTATGTAAAAACCTTTATTACTGAACATGTTTGAGATTTTACAGTGACACACAGAGTCATGTGGTTATTAACAGTACAGAATAACATCTCCCCCAGAGCCCAGACTGATATTGTTAATCTACAAAAATCTCAGAGAAGTTACACACATATATACGCGTGTGTGTGTTTGTGTGTGTGTGTGTCTATAATGTGTGTGGGAATTTCTGAGGGAGAGACTTTGAGATGGACATTTATAAAACACCTGAAAAGACTGTTGAATATTCACAAGACAAAGAGGACTGTATTTAGAAACCTTCCATTAGCGCAGCATAACTGCTAAAATCAGACCAATACATGCCATAAGACAATATGAACTACAGGAAAAATAAAAGAAACTTGGTCACATAAGCATGAGCAGATTCCATCAACATTTCATCCTTAAAATCAACAACAACAACAACAACAACAAAAAACCCATGATCATAAATGCACTGATTGTTACATGAGACTGTTACACAGACACACAGACACACACACACACACACACACACACACACACGATCCAAATGAAACTGGTCCAAGATTTCACATTGAAAGCATGCTTAAATGATCCAGCTAAGTGCAGTGTACTGTACTGGCCCAGTTTCTTATGTGAGGAGCCCGGTGCTTGGGTCCTGTACTGAGCTGCAGTTATGTGTCTTGGTGGAAAAACCTCAGACAAAGTCTTGCATGTCTCCCATCTCTGAGCGGAAGCACAGCCCCTCTCCCAAAGGGCATGTCATCAACTATACACAAATGAAGCTCCTTAAAATGAACTTCTCAGTTCTTATCATCCCAAATGAGTTTCCTGCAAAACCACAAGTCTGTAGAATTTCCATTGAGAGCTATGGAGCCTAAATGAGTTAGTCTTTGGCATGGAGCTAAGCTGGCTGCACTGTCAGAGAGAGAATGTTTCTCCTCTGGATAAAAAACAAGGCCAAATAAAACTCAGTATATTGATGGCAAATTTTCCAATTTTCCTTTGTTTAGAAAAGCATCTTCCTCATCACTGGTAAAGGAGGCAGGACTAGACAGAGAGACTCTGAGAAGTGCAGTACAGTGGCTAATGACAGGTCAGACAGAGCTGAAGCCATGCAAGTCAGAGAGCACATGCTACTGGGCTACAGGCTGCTATAGCAATGGAGAGGTGTTCAAAAGCGTCCTGTCTTCACATAGAGTCAGACACCAGAAACATAAGACGACATGGAACCACAGCCTAGAGTGAACCAGTTGAAAGTACACTGCACTTTAAGCCAGGGAGTGTCCACTACGATACTGGATATGTCTTTCATCTGAGTGTGTAGTTGAGCAGTGTGGAATACCTCTAAAATGTCTGTTGGTTTCAGTCATTGTCTGGTACGGCCAGATCAGTGCAAGCCTTTCACCTGTATTTACCTCAGCTCTCTAGAGCTAGGAATCAGAACAAGACATTAATGAAAAATTGGGTTGTGTTCCTTCTTATATGGACAGTAGAAAAACAAGATTGACAAGAAAAACAAGAGAAAACAGGGGAATGAAATGAAGTAATTAAACTAAAAAAAGATAAGCTGCAATAACAACAATAATAATAATAATAATAATAATAACAATAATAATAATAGTAAGAATAGAAGATGAGTCGGTTGAACATTAATAATGGAGAGGGCAATTCCAGTTTTTTCCCTTCTTCCCAGACGGTGCTCTTTGAGAATATGCCTTGCTCCAGTTTGGCACAAGACTCTGATGTACAGCTGAGTGAGACGCAGATTGGACAGGAGAGGGTTAGGGGCGGAGCCTTACATGTCACGCTCCATTCGTCTCTTCCGCACTGAGAGAGAGAGAGAGACAGAGAGAGAGAGACAGAGAGATGGAGAGAGAGAGACAGAGAGAGAGAGACAGAGAGAGAGAGAGAGATAGACAGTGAGAGAGAGAGAGACAGAGAGAGAGAGAGACAGAGAGATGGAGAGAGAGAGAGGGAGAGAGGGAGAGAGAGAGAGATAAAGAGAGAGGGGGGGGGGGAGATGGAGAGAGAGAGAGGGGGGGGGGGGGGGAGATGGAGAGAGAGAGACAGAGACAGAGAGAGAGAGATGGAAAGACAGGCAGAGAGAGAACACAAGAATTAGCACAAGAAAAGAAATTCTAAGTTGCTGAAATAGAAACATTCTCTCTAAGCCTCCAGTGTGTTCTATCAGGAAAAGCCTGCAGAGAAGTTTAACAGTTAAAAAGAGCTGGCGACTGGAGCAGACTGATCATTCTCACAGAGTCTGGGGTTCTTCTATATCAGTCATTCAAGACATTAGCTCTGGAAATTTCTGACAAAACATCATTTTTATTTCTCACAAAAATATAATTTGTTTGCTCTTTACTTCCAATAAAACCAAAACGATGGCTGAGCTCACACTGCGTGTAATACGTGAGAACATGCAAACACAGTGTGTTTTCAGAGTCAGCACTGAGAGGGCAAAACTCCACATGACCCAGAAATGTCGAAAGGACAAACAAGGTTATCAGGCACACACAGCGCACAGTAAAAGTGTTGGTCATGTATGAGTTGCGTAAATTAGACCATTCATTTCAGGACTCAATTTGGACACACTGTAAGGAGAGACTTTTAATCTGACATGGTATCAATGCTTGGTTCAATGTCCAGGTGAGTCATAAAGGGTTTGTTTAAGAGTGAAGCTTTTCACACCCAAATAAGGCATTTAGACCTCAGTGGACACACTGTAAACCTGTGAGTTTATGAGCAGCAGTTAGTGTGTGTGAGTTTAAGGTTTAAAAACATGCCTAGACAAAGTACCCAGAGAGAGAGGAGCTGCTCTGGCACCGACACCATACACTGCCTGTGTGTGTGTGTGTGTGTGTGTGTGTGTGTGTGGCTGTGTGACAGTCACACACATGAACACGGTGCCTGAAAAGCTGCTTGTGCAGAAGAAGGACCAGTTTCCCAACTTCAGCGGAGAGAAAAGCGACACACAGATCATATAACACCCTCCAGGGAACCCTGAGCAGGACAACAGCACAGCGTTACCATGGAAACAGCACTTTTTGGCATGTAAACAGGAAGTCCTAACATACTGTTTTAAAGCTAGAGAGGGGAGCATACTGTATCCACCACAGGAAATGGCAGAGCACCAGGGATTTCAATAATTACATTTCCCTCATTAAGACTCACCAGCCTTTCACACACACATGTAGTTCCCTCATTAACCCTAACCCTTTCCCTCATTGACCCTAACCCTTTCCCTCATTGACCCTAACCCTTTCCCTCATTAACCCTTACCCTTTCCCTCATTGACCCTAACCCTTTCCCTCATTGACCCTAACCCTTTCCCTCATTGACCCTAACCCTTTCCCTCACTGACCCTAACCCTTTCCCTCACTGACCCTAACCCTTTCCCTCATTGACCCTAACCCTTTCCCTCACTGACCCCAACCCTTTCCCTCACTGACCCTAACCCTTTCCCTCATTGACCCTAACCCTTTCCCTCACTGACCCTAACCCTTTCCCTCATTGACCCTAACCCTTTCCCTCACTGACCCTAACCCTTTCCCTCACTGACCCTAACCCTTTCCCTCACTGACCCTAACCCTTTCCCTCATTAACCCTTACCCTTTCCCTCACTGACCCTAACCCTTTCCCTCATTGACCCTAACCCTTTCCCTCACTGACCCTAACCCTTTCCCTCATTGACCCTAACCCTTTCCCTCACTGACCCTAACCCTTTCCCTCACTGACCCTAACCCTTTCCCTCATTAACCCTTACCCTTTCCCTCACTGACCCTAACCCTTTCCCTCATTGACCCTAACCCTTTCCCTCACTGACCCTAACCCTTTCCCTCATTGACCCTAACCCTTTCCCTCACTGACCCTAACCCTTTCCCTCACTGACCCTAACCCTTTCCCTCATTGACCCTAACCCTTTCCCTCATTGACCCTAACCCTTTCCCTCACTGACCCTAACCCTTTCCCTCATTGACCCTAACCCTTTCCCTCATTGACCCTAACCCTTTCCCTCACTGACCCTAACCCTTTCCCTCATTGACCCTAACCCTTTCCCTCACTGACCCTAACCCTTTCCCTCACTGACCCTAACCCTTTCCCTCACTGACCCTAACCCTTTCCCTCACTGACCCTAACCCTTTCCCTCATTGACCCTAACCCTTTCACACACACATGTAGTTCCCTCATTGATCCTAACCCTTTCACACACACATGTAATTCCCTCATTAACCCTTTCACATACACATGTGGCCTTAAAGACAGGTCAGGCCAACAACAAAAAAAAAGACATGATTTGTTTCATATAAGAGAATATCTATGTTGTTTTCACAGTGTTTGAGCAGAGTTGGTAACTCTTGTCAGGGCACATGGGTAGTCGGGGGTCTGGAAGACTGAGGTGTGTCCCCTGAGACCACACTGTTTGAGACTCACTCTCTTACCCAGGTCGTTGTTCTTGGTGATGGCTGCGGCGGCCCTGGCCCTGGGGCCCTGCTGGGTGAAGTGGTAACCAAACTTGATGATGCTTGTGTTCTCTTCCAGCATCTTGGCAATTTCCATCTCTACATTAGTGCCCAGCTGCTGCCGCTGCGGGGGGGAACAGAGGGCTGCATGTTACAGTCTCTCACAGTCTGTCTGCATGTTACAGTCTCTCACAGTCTGTCTGCATGTTACAGTCTCTCACAGTCTGTCTGCATGTTACAGTCTCTCACAGTCTGTCTGCAATGTACAGTCTCTCACAGTCTGTCTGCATGTTACAGTCTCTCACAGTCTGTCTGCAATGTACAGTCTCTCACAGTCTGTCTGCACTGTGCAGTCTCTCACAGTCTGTCTGCATGTTACAGTCTCTCACAGTCTGTCTGCATGTTACAGTCTCTCACAGTCTGTCTGCATGTTACAGTCTCTCACAGTCTGTCTGCATGTTACAGTCTCTCACAGTCTGTCTGCATGTTACAGTCTCTCACAGTCTGTCTGCATGTTACAGTCTCTCACAGTCTGTCTGCATTGTGCAGTCTCTCACAGTCTGTCTGCATGTTACAGTCTCTCACAGTCTGTCTGCATGTTACAGTCTCTCACAGTCTGTCTGCATGTTACAGTCTCTCACAGTCTGTCTGCATGTTACAGTCTCTCACAGTCTGTCTGCATGTTACATGTTACAGGGTCAAAACAAATCCTCACACAATGAGAAACTGAGCTCAACCAATAAGGGAATTATTCAGAAAGCATAAGCTGGTCCTGCTGTCGCTCCTACCTGATTATCAATCTTGATTTCAGAAAGCGTGTCGTTGTCTCGGAGAGCTTCCACTAAAGCCTGAACACCGGCGCTGGTGATGAAGTTTGACTCCAGATTCAGACTCTTCAACGTCTTGTTCTCTCTCAGCATATCACTGAAAGCCTACAACACACCCACAATCAGCTCATCACTGAAAGCCTACAACACACCCACAATCAGCTCATCACTGAAAGCCTACAACACACCCACATTCAGCTCATCACTGAAAGCCTACAACACACCCACATTCAGCTCATCACTGAAAGCCTACAACACACCCACATTCAGCTCATCACTGAAAGCCTACAACACACCCACAATCAGCTCATCACTGAAAGCCTACAACACACCCACATTCAGCTCATCACTGAAAGCCTACAACACACCCACATTCAGCTCATCACTGAAAGCCTACAACACACCCACATTCAGCTCATCACTGAAAGCCTACAACACACCCACAATCAGCTCATCACTGAAAGCCTACAACACACCCACATTCAGCTTCAGAATGCAGTAGTTCCCCAAACCCAACCCCAACTACAGGCAAATAAAACAGGAAAAACTAGTCTTCAAAATGAGCAATCGCAAGCGAAAACAAGATACACATTAAGGATCTGCGTGAAAATACAAATTTAAGTGCATGTGCCTATTACAAGCATTTATTTCTATGAGGAGAACAGTTTTTCATCATTTCCATTGTTGAGATAGGATTCTCACCACAGCAACTGGGTCATTGCTCCTTGTGGCAGCCAAGCTGAATTTTTTAACATGTGTGTTGGTCTCCATGGCCTTCGCAAAGTCCTTGAGCGTTGGAATGGGAATGTTCTGAAGAACAGCGAAAAAAAAAAAAACCTGTTAAGACACACAGACATACAGACACAGACAGACACTCAGACAGACACACAGGCACAGACACACACAGAGACATACGGACACACAGGCACAACCTTAATGTTGTTCAGGTTGACTTCTGTAAGGGTGGCATCGTTGGTCTTTATTCTCTGCAGAGTCTCCTCCACGTTAGTGGGGTTTGGTGGCTCATCAAAGACTGGTTTAACTTTTTCCCCTTTAATAACATCTGCAAAACAGCACACACCGTCTCCTAATCACATCAACATCAAAAGCCTTAAACACACTTAACAACCACCAAGACAGCTATATTTATTTTATCAACACATCATGAGGAGAGTAATTTTCCATTGTTTTTTTCCCGATAACTTAATGTTAATGGTAAAACACTGAGGCTTTGCATGACTAAACACCATCACTGACTATAAATACTGAATGCTACCAGCACGATATTGTGCCATGAGCACAGGTTTCATCTGAGTGACTTGTGTCTGTGATCTCAGGGGCTGTGTGTAGTGACTGTGGATGTGAGTGACTTGTGTCTGTGATCTCAGGGGCTGTGTGTAGTGACTGTGGATGTGAGTGACTTGTTTCTGTGATCTCAGGGGCTGTGTGTAGAGACTGTGGATGTGAGTGACTTGTGTCTGTGATCTCAGGGGCTGTGTCTAGTGACTGTGGATGTGAGTGACTTGTGTCCGTGATCTCAGGGGCTGTGTGTAGAGACTGTGGATGTGAGTGACTTGTGTCTGTGATCTCAGGGGCTGTGTCTAGTGACTGTGGATGTGAGTGACTTGTGTCCGTGATCTCAGGGGCTGTGTCTAGTGACTGTGGATGTGAGTGACTTGTGTCCGTGATCTCAGGGGCTGTGTGTAGTGACTGTGGATGTGAGTGACTTGTTTTGTGATCTCAGGGGCTGTGTCTAGTGACTGAATGTGAGTGACTTGTGTCTGTGATCTCAGGGGCTGTGTCTAGTGACTGAATGTGAGTGACTTGTGTCTGTGATCTCAGGGGCTGTGTGTAGAGACTGTGGATGTGAGTGACTTGTGTCCGTGATCTCAGGGGCTGTGTGTAGAGATTGAATGTGAGTGACTTGTGTCTGTGATCTCAGGGAATGTGTGTAGTGACTGTGGATGTGAGTGACTTGTGTCCGTGATCTCAGGGGCTGTGTGTAGAGACTGTGGATGTGAGTGACTTGTGTCTGTGATCTCAGGGGCTGTGTGTAGAGACTGAATGTGAGTGACTTGTGTCTGTGATCTCAGGGGCTGTGTGTAGAGACTGAATGTGAGTGACTTGTGTCTGTGATCTCAGGGGCTGTGTCTAGTGACTGAATGTGAGTGACTTGTGTCTGTGATCTCAGGGGCTGTGTCTAGTGACTGAATGTGAGTGACTTGTGTCTGTGATCTCAGGGGCTGTGTCTAGTGACTGAATGTGAGTGACTTGTGTCTGTGATCTCAGGGGCTGTGTCTAGTGACTGTGGATGTGAGTGACTTGTGTCTGTGATCTCAGGGGCTGTGTCTAGTGACTGTGGATGTGAGTGACTTGTTTTGTGATCTCAGGGGCTGTGTGTAGTGACTGTGGATGTGAGTGACTTGTGTCTGTGATCTCAGGGGCTGTGTGTAGAGACTGAATGTGAGTGACTTGTGTCTGTGATCTCAGGGGCTGTGTCTAGTGACTGAATGTGAGTGACTTGTGTCTGTGATCTCAGGGGCTGTGTCTAGTGACTGAATGTGAGTGACTTGTGTCTGTGATCTCAGGGGCTGTGTCTAGTGACTGTGGATGTGAGTGACTTGTGTCTGTGATCTCAGGGGCTGTGTCTAGTGACTGTGGATGTGAGTGACTTGTTTTGTGATCTCAGGGGCTGTGTGTAGTGACTGTGGATGTGAGTGACTTGTGTCTGTGATCTCAGGGGCTGTGTGTAGTGACTGTGGATGTGAGTGACTTGTGTCTGTGATCTCAGGGGCTGTGTCTAGTGACTGTGGTTGAGACTAGACGTGAGCGCGAATGACACTCACTGTTGAATCCGTCTTTCTCTTCACAGCTTTGTGCGCTGGTCACCAGAGTGTGGACTCCAAGGATAGCTAAAGAAACAAGCATCAGAAAAATCATCCTCAGTAAATAACACAGAGTGAAATCTGGCAAAGCTGCATAACTGCCGACACAGAGTGAAATCTGGCAAAGCTGCATAACTGCCGACACAGAGTGAAATCTGGCAAAGCTGCATAACTGCCGACACAGAGTGAAATCTGGCAAAGCTGCATAACTGCCGACACAGAGTGAAATCTGGCAAAGCTGCCCTTTGTGAACGTGCCAGTACCTGCCAAGTCACACAGCTCCGTGTCTGTGGCACTGGACAAGGCTTCTTCCAGCTCAGGGTCAAGGGTCGTCACCTCCTCCTGTCGCGTCTCAATTGGCTTTTGCTTCGGCACCCACATCTTTCCTGAAAAACCAGCGATAACAACTGAATGGCCAGTGTTACTCACCTAACACCTGAAAAACCAGCGATAACAACTGAATGGCCAGTGTTACTCACCTAACACCTGAAAAACCAGCGATAACAACTGAATGGCCAGTGTTACTAACCTAACGCATGACGGCTACAGCAGAAAACGACACCATAAATGGCTATTGCATAACCTTTACTCACAGAGGAACTCCTCTGTTAAACATAAACGCAAGCAGGCGATTCAGCCAAGACAGCGGGGTGTCTCACTCCAATTCCGCTCCAAACAAATGGCATTCATTAGAAAGCCCCAAGGACTTAGCCAAACAGCAATCAGATTAAAAATATTATATGCAGAGTCACCAGAGTAACCAATCACGTCAAAGAATACTAAATGCAGCATGACAAGAGTAACCAGAAAATGTACATACAGAGTAACCTGTGACTCTACATCAGTCACCTCTGCAAGCCTGCACCGACACAGACAACCAATTCTGAGATTTGAAGCTCGTGCACAAAGCTAACGCAGGGAAGCAGGGGATAATCTGGCATCGGGTTAGAGCGCTGCTCTGACATCGAATGAAGACACATGTATCTCGACTCATTAACAAAGCTTTAGTCTGTGTCCAGCTGTGTCCTGTTCCTCTTACCACAAGTGAGTCATGTTCCAGTTAAGCATCAGTGTCTGCTTTTCTATGACACACTCTTTCCTGAAACACAACCATACAGTAACCATACTGTTAACCACTATACTAAACACAACCATACATTAACCACACTGTTAACCACTATGCTCCAGACAACCATACATTAACCATACTGTTAACCACTATGCTAAACACAACCATACATTAACCATACTGTTAATCACTATGCTCCAGACAACCATACATTAACCATACTGTTATCCACTATGCTAAACACAACCAATGACTAACTATACTGTTAACCACTATGCTAAACACAACCATACCTTAACCATACTGTTAACCACTATGCTAAACACAACCATACATTAACCATACTGTTAACCACTATGCTCCAGACAACCATACATTAACCATACTGTTATCCACTATGCTAAACACAACCAATGACTAACTATACTGTTAACCACTATGCTAAACACAACCATACCTTAACCATACTGTTAACCACTATGCTAAACACAACCATACATTAACCATACTGTTAATCACTATGCTCCAGACAACCATACATTAACCATACTGTTAACCACTATGTTAAACACAACAATAAACTAATCATACTTCTAACAAACAGCTTTCGCCAAATGCCTGAATCCAGGCTCTCATACCTTACACCCTTTTTCACTCATACCAGCATTACCTGGATCAAACACACGTTAGAGTCCCAGCCAAATCAAACAGGAGGATCTAATCTGCATGTCCCAGTGCACTGGCCCAGACCACCTGCACCTCCACCTGCTCATTACAGAGCTGAGCTTCTCTGGGCACATGCACAGACTCAAAACTATTTTAACACAGTGAAAACAAAATGACTAAAGCTTTTATTTAGGGAAAACAGAAGGACGTGCTCCCCTAAGGTGATGAGTGCATTTCAGGTCACATGATCACAAAGCTCTGCTTAGAAGAGTGATTTTGAAGAAAAAGCACACAGCCACCGTATACAATTAAACACAGTCTGGACCTTTGACATGTGAGATCATATGAAAATCTAAAGGCTAGAGAGATTCATGCAGGACTCTGCCCACCCCCCAAGGCAGCTGTGGCCTAAAGGTTAGAGAACCGGCTTGTTGGTAAAGATGCCTGTTGGTAAAGAGAAGGTTGGTAAAGGGCTTGTTGGTAAAGACGCCTGTTGGTAAAGAGAAGGTTGGTAAAGGGCTTGTTGGTAAAGAAACCCGTTGGTAAAGACGCCCGTTGGTAAAGAAACCCGTTGGTAAAGAAACCCGTTGGTAAAGACGCCCGTTGGTAAAGGGCTTGTTGGTAAAGACGCCCGTTGGTACAGAAGCCCGTTGGTAAAGGGCTTGTTGGTAAAGACGCCTGTTGGTACAGAAGCCCGTTGGTCTTGAGGGGTGGGAAAGAAGCCCTCCCATTACTGTTAGCCCACTGTAGTCACCCCCGTTTACAAGTCATAGGGAAAAAAAAAGGATGGATTCTCATAAAAACAGTTATTTTTTAATATAGAAGGGTTAGAAGGACTTTTGATTTCTTTGATATTACTGATTGTGAGTTTTGCTTTCAGGGTCAAACAAAAACAACATATTCCTGACAGAAAACATTACAATTTACGATGGTACATAATATGATGACATGTCTTTAGGCCCACATTTTCACAGCTGTGAAAATCTTCTCTCTCTAGTGCTGCAGCACAAATGAAATTAGTGACAAACTTTTCTCCCCTCACTAGCCCAGAGTCTCTCAGTGTGGGGCGGAACTTGGCCAGTGTCCACAGTGACCTGGAGTGGGTGCTCAGGGCTTTGCTGACTCCTGGAGTTTACCCAAGCTTGGCAGTTCTCTCCTCTGCTGGCTATTTCTGCTCTGGTTCTCTCTCTCAGCCAAGCAACATTACAATAGTTCTCTGCAAGATCAGTCACAGCAGGCAGAGAATCATTTCCTCATTAATAAACATCCTCACCAACACAACAAGGATGTGTACAGTAAGAACTCTGACAACGTGCATTTTTTTCCTCTAGAACCTTCTTGAAGTCAAGTGGACTTTCTCAGCAGAAGCAAACCATAATGAGTACAGAAAGTCCACATTCAAATCTGCCTGTGAGAGTCCTCACACACCATCAGTATGAAAATCAGGCTTCAGAAGTGCCCTCTGCCTGACATCAGTCACCATAAACTTCAATGCATCACCATGGAAACTGCCACCTCCAATGCCAGAGGAAAACAGCAGTCTTACTGCACAGACAGAGGCCATTGTGCTATGGGAGGAAACTTGGCTGGACCTAATTCTCTCTGTTACCCCTCTGCTGCCATTAAACAGCTATCACTGTTGCTGTATATCAATGCCTTTGTCCAGAACATATAAAAACAAATCCTGAAGGACAAAAAGACTGTGGTGAATGAAGAAAGCACACACGATATTCTTGTTACATAGCATGTAAACGGATAGGTAACTGTAAAAAAATCAGACAACACATATGAGCATTTGTTTTGGCCTGAGACAGGCTCCCTGTGGCAGTGTGATAATTAAGCTCTGATCTTCAGCTCGGCTCCTAGGTGCCTGACTAGGTCTGAGACAATCATCAAACACGGCCCTCATGATTCAGGCAGATATGATGCATCACAATAGGCTCTAGGAGTTACCAGGTATTCAGTGCATATCAGCTTCCTTACAAAGTCATGTATTGGCACTGCACATGTGTGTAAAGCCATATGGATGTTCAGGAACGAGGCAGCTTCTAATCTCATGTTACGTCACAGATGCAAGTTATAATCCAAATTATTTATGCACAGACTAGCATTCAAAACACTTTTTGATTCGAAAATGACACTCACACAGCTTCACTTCAGTTGGGCGGGAGTTATTTTCTTAAGAGAAGCAGCAGTGAAGACGTCATACTCCAGTTATTAAAAATAACAAAGCAACAGAGACTGAAACATCCACACTTCTTACCAGTGTCTCTTCTCAAACACTGCAATGTGATAAAACACCTATTAAGGAAGCCCAGGGCTGAAGTGCGGTGATATTCAATCGCTGACTGTGAATCCTCTGCCTCAGTGGTTTTCAATCCTGCTCCTGGGGGACCCATGCTCTGCATATCTTCTATCTATCCTTGCTCCAAACACACCTGATTAGTGTGATTAACATGCTCTTGATTAAATCAGGTGTGCTCAGCCAATCAAAAGAGCTACTGATGAGTTCAGTCAGGTGGGTAGAGCTGGTAAAGATGGAAAACGTGCAGAGCAGGGGTCCCCCAGGAGCAGGTTTGAGAAACACAGCTCCGTCTGACAAAAAAGGAATCTCTGTAAGTGGAGCAGTAGACACAGAGGCAGCAGACACAGAGGCTGACAGTATTCCTCCATAAAGCACCCTGGATGCTCAGGGATCTACCTTCACTGCTAACAGTCGGATACTGGGAATGTGTCAGGAGGTTATTTTCCACAACCCTAGTTTATTTAATTCACCCACTTGTTTGAATGGCTTGGGAGCAATACTCATGTCTCTGGAATTCCTGTGGATGGATTCCAGAGGGGAGTTTTCCTGTCCACTAGGACTTCACGGTATATTACAATTCCCAGTCCCTCTTTCTCCAAGTGCTGTGGGCATTCCGCCATGCAACAATGATAGACAGAACCAATGCGTCCCACGCACACACACACACACACACACACCCCAACCAATACCTCAGACTAGGGGTGTGCACGATATATATCGTCTACAATAATATCTTAATCGTTGTTTTAACAATGTGCGCTGACATTATCGAGTATGTCACTCACTTGGCAAAAACCAATCAAGAACACAGCTTTGGAGTCCACGCATTCACTGCGTCGTGTAGCCTAGTAGGACAGACCACTGTGTGTGCGCATTGAGAGAACATGCAGTGTGCTAGTATAGGTGTACATGGTCACTGCACCACAAGTTAGGGTTAGCGTAATATCATTTTTGTCAATATCACACATCCCTAACTCAGACACAAAAACAAAAACATACGAGGGCTTAGACACACACACACACACACACACACCCCAACCAATACCTCATCCATACATGCAGCTCCTCACTAAAGCTTCTAACAGGCAGACAGACAGACAGACACAGACACACACACACACAAAACCCAACCAATACCTCAGACACATTCATACAGCTCCTCAGACATGACGTGACTTGGGGCTGTGTTCACTGCATTGCCACAACATAACCAAGAGCAGCCTACTCAAAATCCTCTTGTCCATAAACTACCATCTGACCGTTCATATGATCCTGAACATAACTTAGCCCTTTCAGATGGCAGTGTTCTCCGTTTTGGGGGGCTCTCATGGATAGCCTGGCAGTTCAATCTCAGCTGAGGGAAAATAGGAGAATCTTGAAATAATTTTCCAGGACCACACATGATTTCCTAGGACGTTCTCTTTGTCTCTCATTCTCCATGCATTTTCCATGTGAGCCAGAGAAAAGCCATTCAGGTCTCCTCTAGTGTTAGTGTTACTGCAAAACCAACCCACTCTCTCCCTGAAGCGTTTGCTCTGTCCTTATCTAACAGGCGTATCCATTAGTAATACCTGCATAGCCAGCACTGCAGAAATTACAACAGCTGCTGATGCAGCCCAGCCACAAAGAGCAGGTCTAAATACCTGAGACTCACCTCAGTAATATACATACTGTATAATACTGTACTGCACTGTGCACATACTGTATATTACTGTAATGCACTATGCACATACTGCATATTACTGTACTGCACTGTATATTACTGTACTGTACTGTACACATACTGTATATTACTGTACTGCACTATGCACATACTGTATATTACTTTACTGCACTGTGCACATACTGTATATTACTGTACACACTGTATATTACTGTACTGTACACATACTAGAGGTGAGAGAAAAAATCGATACAGTGTAGTATCGCAATATTGTACGGGCCAGATATTATATCGATACAGCAGCACAAAGTATCGATATTTATTTATTTCACATTATTTTATAATTTTTAAAATTTATTTAACATACTTTTATTTTTGTACATATGTTGACTCTGATAACATTGTTTCTGAAGCCCGCAAGTAGCTCAAGACCTCGTACAGTAACTGTCCTTTTACGACAGTAGTACAACTCGTCTCCTGGTAACTCCAGGTAATGCAGGTAACTCCAGGTAATGCAGCAAATGCAGGTAATGTGAGATGAGCCCTCAAGTTCAATCGGTCTCCACAGTGCGAGCATTTCACTCGCATTTGCAACTAAAAATAGCCGTGTGTGAACTGTGAAGTGTATTTAGGAGCCCGTGTGTGAACTGTAAAGTGTATTTAGGAGCCCGTGTGTGAACTGTAAAGTGTATTTAGGAGCCCCTGTGTGAACTGTAAAGTGTATTTAGGAGCCCCTGTGTGAACTGTAAAGTGTATTTAGGAGCCCGTGTGCGAAGAAAAAGTATTCAGACAAAATTCAGCCCAATCAGCCTCTCTTTTTTTTTCCAATGAAAAGGCCAATATCACAACAATAATGACGATGACGTAGTCACTGCACTGAACCAATATCGTCTGTAAAAAAATAAATAAATCATGTGATCCACTCGTCAGCGCTAAGGGCCCTCTAGCAGACTTTTTTGACGGTTAGAACTAAAAACTACTGTATTACAGAGCTGTTCATACCATTTATACTGTTCATACAGTTTAAAGTATAAATGATGATATAATTATTACATAAATACATTTTGAAGCAGAAATATTTAAAAACCAAGTGTACTTTTTGTATTCAAATGAATTAAATCATTTTGCTTGTCAATATCTCTTTGTATCCCTTTATTAAGGAAAAACACATCATTTATATTATTTATAAAGCATCGCAATAATATTGCATCGTGTCGCAAAATATCGTGATAGTATCGAATTGTCACCTCTGTGGCAAATCCCATCCCTAGCGCATACTGTATATGACTGTACTGTGCAAATACTGTATAAACTCAACACAAATGTATATGAATATAGAAAGTGGGCAGTAAGATAATGAAGATCTGAACAAATATGCTGACACCTGGAGAGAGCATGTGGCATGACCAAAGTGAAGGATATAAACATGACCAAAGTGAAGGATATAAACACACATATAGAGAGCATGTAACATCTGTCACATTCAGCTTATTTGACTGCCTTTGATTTTAATGCCCAGTGTGTTACTGTTCATTGCATAATCCAGGAGCTAGCTGGGATAGGCTAGAATAAATAGGTTACCTTTCCTTTCTCCAGTGAAGGGCACATAGTCTTCCCTGTCCTGGTACTCCAGGGCCTGTTTCTCCAGGTAGCTGAGGAGACGCTCTCTGTTGAAGGGTCCTGTTGCTGGCTTTGAGGTCTGATCCTTCTGCCTGAGCCCGGCTGGCAGTAGCGCGTTCTGAGAGACACAGACACACTTCAGATAAAGCTCTTGTTATCATCCTCTCTTATTACCATTCTCAACACCTCAGCTGGTCTCCTCTTTCCTCCCAACCACATTTACCTATTCAACACAGCTGGGCTATTCCTGAAGCCAGCCTTCACAGACATGTCTAAACAAACAAACTCTGAGTTGTTAGGGTTAAGGTTAGTCGTTGTCTTCAAAGCACAGACATTTTCCACATCCATCTCTCAATGTTGTGATGGATGGTTCTTTTCCAGACAAAACGATGAGTTTGCTTTGACAATGTCCTCTCATATTTAAAAAAAAAAAAGGTTTTAGAAAGCTTTCCACAGTTGCTTGGTTTGACCAAAGAAACAACCCAAATCATCCACTGGCACCATTAAGATGTCTCAGCTCCACTTTACATTTCTGGTTTGTCCTGTATCTTGAGGATTCCTAACACTGGTTTTCATCAATGATCAGCATGCCAGCACATACAGTTGTGTATTATAAATTAGAGCATGCAAAACTGTAAGGCTGTATTTGGTTAGAAGGCTTACTTCTAAAGATCTACCATTATGTGGGACTAACAGTAGAATATTCAGTGTATCTCCCATCCCCTCTCACCTCTGGGTCCATCTCCTCCAGGGCGTTTTCCAGTTGTTTGAGCTCCTCCTCGGAGAGCTTGTTAAGGATTTCATCCTCATCAAGCTCCTTGTACTTTTCCAGGTCTTTCTTGAAGGGCAGTGCCATAGCTACACAGACTATCTAGCAGTGGTTGGAGTGAAGCCGTCTCCTCAGCTGGCCTGTCCAGGGAGAGTCACACTGTAAGAACAGAGAAACTTACTACAAGCCAAACAACTCTCCACTCTCTATGAATATACATCAAATTAAACAACAATGAAGCCCAGGAGCATCAGTGAAGGGTCTCTGCTCTTTAAGAATCAAAGCTAAATGCAACCATGATGGTGTACCAACAGTACACAACATAAAAATACAATAGAGAAATACATCAATAAATGTTTAGCCCAAAATACAGCAAAAGCCTAAACCACACCAAATCAATAAAGCTCTCTCACACACTAGCCTCACACACAAGGAATCTGTATCTTAACAGATCACATCCGGTCATGCCGCAGAAATGTGTTCAATTTCCAGATTCCTTGTAATGTCCCTCAGCCGTTCATCGTTCCGAAGGCTAGGGAGTGCTGGACTCACATACGACCTTTGACTCCTTACTGGAACACAGCTCATTCCTGTCCTGACCCTTAACTAAACTCCCACTGCACTCTAGCCCGGCAGGAAGTCAGCACACATTATATGTGAATGGAGCAGATCAGACATCTGTTACTAATTACCTACACTAGCATAGAAACCATCACTGAGCACCACTGAATGCTGCCTGAAATGACTAGATCTACATACATGTGCGATTTATATCATTAACACTTACTATTTATTTAATATGGCATTTATAATAACACTAACGGTGCTTTACAGGTGAGCTCAGAAAGGTACTTTTCTGCCAAAAAGTCCTCTCTGTCATCTTGTAAAGAGAGGGGGCAGTGCTTACATACTTCATGTGTCCATTAGAAGGCAAGTTTCACTCGACATACACACAGTTCCACTCGACATACACACAGTTCCACTCGACATACACACAGTTCCACTCGACATACACACAGAGCTTCACTCGACATACACACAGAGCTTCACTCGACATACACACAGAGCTTCACTCGACATACACACAGCCTCACTCGACATACACACAGAGCTTCACTCGACATACACACAGCCTCACTCGACATACACACAGTTCCACTCGACATACACACAGAGCTTCACTCGACATACACACAGAGCCTCACTCGACATACACACAGCCTCACTCGACATACACACAGCCTCACTCGACATACACACAGAGCTTCACTCGACATACACACAGTTCCACTCGACATACACACAGAGCTTCACTCGACATACACACAGTTCCACTCGACATACACACAGAGCTTCACTCGACATACACACAGAGCTTCACTCGACATACACACAGCCTCACTCGACATACACACAGTTCCATTCGACATACACACAGAGCTTCACTCGACATACACACAGAGCTTCACTCGACATACACACAGAGCTTCACTCGACATACACACAGTTCCATTCGACATACACACAGTTCCACTTGACATGCACACAGTTCCATTCGACATGCACACAGTTCCATTCGACATACACACAGAGCTTCATTCGACATACACACAGTTCCACTCGACATACATCAAGTGTGTGTCTTAAAATCATGACAGGACTTGTCTCTCCCCCCTGTTCTGTGATGTTTTAGCTCCACCCTGTGCAGCAAACTCAGGTCACAATAATACAGTCAATTAGAGCTTGGCTTGAAACTTTTAAACAGCCTTTAAGACTCAGTTACAGACTGATTCCAATGAATTTAATTCACTCATTCTCAAAAACCAAGACCGAAGACCCTTTGCCTTGACAATATTTTCCAGTTTTACTGCTCTGCTTATTCATGCTGCATTAGTGCAGCTCTGGATCACGTCAGTTTGAGTAAAACCACAGAGAACTTTGCACAAAAGCTGTGGATATAAAATGCTATACGTAGAGGGTTTGGGAATGGTTTGCACACTTAAGTCTCTTCTTTCCCACCTTGACTTTTCTATAGCTGTGCAACAAAAAGCTACATTTACGTTTCATGTCCAGTACAGACTTGTCATTATTCCAAACCGTCGCTTTTCTTTGTTTCCCTCTGCAAAGCTTACATTTCTTCACTTACCCAGGTACTGTAACAGAGGCGGCTGTTCTTACAGTTACACGTGAGGCAAATAAAGCTATTTCTAATGTACATGTAATGATACCGACCAGTCTTATCATTTCAGCAGGTATAGGTATAACAGACTACATGATGTCGCCTAATCTACCACAAAGGAGCATAAACATAAGGAGTTGTTAAAAAAGAACGTTACTGGCCCTTTAAGAAGGCATGCCGATTATATAAGCAGTAAAAAAAAAAGCTTTAGACAGGGAAAAAGCACAGCTCTTTTACATTACTTGGGAACATCAGTAGAAGGATGGAGCTAAAGTTAGCTCCTGCTCCCCAGAGCAATCTCCCTCCATTTCCTCCTCAAGAACATGTACTGTCTTATGGGAAATAAGGAGATGGCCTGTAATCCTTTGTTCAGACGTTTACTGTATGTCAGAGTATGCTGTGGAGACAGATGCTGGCCACACTGTCACTGTGTGCACACATGCAGCTGAATATATATATATATATATATATATATTGTTTGAGCAAAAGACCAAGCCGTCGGAGAAGAGCAGAGAACAGGTCTGCCAAACCACAGGGACCTGGTCTGGGTTGAACAATACTCAAGGTGGGAAAGAGATCCCCCCTTTTGCTTGAATTACAAAGGTTCCTGGAACAGGTAGTCCTGGACTGGAACCACCAAGTTTGTTCTGAGGTCTGACACACTACTCAGAACTGGTCTGGCACTTTTACAACAGTGAGAAAAATTCCATGCAACTCACACTAGTCTGACATCAGCCAAATTTTACAGACGTATAACTTAAAAACAACCAGCGTAGATAGAGAAGACTGTTTCACTGTGCACTGTTGATGCGAGGGAATCTATTTAAAGAAAATGACGTGTAGGCTATTCATAAAAACCAGCAGTCCACTACGTTATGTTCACATTTCCATTTAGTCTTTCTGCAGATGCTTCTCCCCAAAGTGACTGACATAATGAACACATATGACACACGGACAGCTAAGCCGACCAGACACATCAAACAATCCGCTTTGACAGTCCACAAAGTGCTGTAATTCAAAGTGCTCCATGCAGCGGTGAATATAGTAAGACACAGGCAGAGAACCTAAACACTTAAAACAAACCGACTGGTCAGATCTTAATATTATCTTATACCAATCATCCAAATTAATTGTGAGATAATTATGTCCTACTATAACCCGTCAAAGCATTGTCATATTGCCGACCATGCTCGAATCTAAATAAATCTCTCCAGTTACATCGACATGTTAATCAGCAACTCTTGCGATCGAAATAAAATATTTTCAAAAAACATTAAGAGTGAATACTATAAACTACTTCCCCTGCCAACACCCAAAGACATCACTGATTTCTAAAGGCGGGCGTGATCTTTAGAATCAATCGTCATGCCTCCATGATTTGGACCACGCCCTGTGTAACTACAGGAAACACAAACCTCAGAGTCATCAGGGGTGTGCCAAAAAACACACAATCCACATGTACAGCACCAGCTATGTGAGGACGATTCTTCATATTCACTATCCGAGCATCGCAATCAATTAAAATAACAGAAATAAAAACGAGCAGCTGTACATTAAAAAAAAAATCAACGACTTTTACCATTCCAGGTCAAATATGTAATACCAGCAGTGACAAATGCATATACTGTTAGTCAACAATAGAAACCCGTGTATTAAGAAGTTCCATTCATGTACACGCCTACCTGTCGCAGGCTACGCAGCACAATTACTTGTCAGACGAGCCAAATCAGCCTGGGACACTTCGACACATCTGTAGTAACACGCCATAACCTTCTTACCTGTCTTCTCATGTTTAAATCAATTAATTACTGACATACACACTAAAACTCGAATAATCGTATCCAGCAGGACTTTCTCCCAATTAAACTGAACTAGGCTGTCAAAATAATTAACTGGGAAGTGGTTAATATGCGGATCAATTCATAATCTAGCATTAGGAGTACTTGGCTAACTTATCTGTCACCCTTACCTGATTCCTAACATTCGAGATGTTAAATTACTGCGACCGGCTGGCCAGCTTTAACTTGGCGACCAAACACTGCATCAAAGTCACGTTTTCCCTTGGCATACTTGGCAAATACATTTACCAGCGACAACGCGAAGCAAACGGCTTCTCTGAACAAAATAACCGAACTAGTCACTTAATGAAAATATCGTGGAATCAAATCAAGACTAACTGCTAGCACTAGCTATTACAGTCATCCAGTAAGCCAAATGCCATCTCATTCTGCAGAAACTCTATCGTCACCTCATCCTCGTCAATCGTTCACAGATGCGGCACGGTGAGAATGTTTACTTGAGCGAGAAATGTACTTGCAGTAACTGAATAAACCTCGAGAATAAGTCGCGGCTCTGCCTTCCTTTCAACGCGGATAGCTTAGCTTCTTAGCAAAGCTAACTACACCACAATCCACAGCTCAGCACGCGTGCATTTGCAGGTAATTATAACATACGTGGAAGGGACAAATGGGGTCTCAAACCTCTCAGTTATGCCTCTGAGCGTCCTCTGATGAAAGTGTCCTTGTCCCCGTTAGGGAAGAAACCGTGAGTTTTCCCCTTAACTAGTGAGTATACCTCACTTTTCTCCTCTAAGGGCGGTAACGCAGGAAGCGGGTTAGAGAGTCCACAACTACGTCCCTACGTACGACAACTAATGGATGACTCAGATCCCTCCCACTGAGCGAGATTTTACTTTATACCGGAAGTACGACGATTTCTAGGATCAGCGGTACAGAGCAAGTAGATTTGTTCTGAGGGCTGACACTGAACTCGTAGCGTTGAATTCAGTGGATTTTGCATGTTTATGCCTTTAACAAACGGGTGCTTTTGTACCCATCATTCTCTGGATCTTCACTCAGTGAGAATACTCAACATAAGTGTGTCACGCAAGGCAGTCAATTTAGCTCAGTAAGGGAGCTAACTATTCAGTTGGTTAGATCATCAAAATGTTACGGTTCCTATCCTGCAAAGTCTGAAACAGCTATAAGAACAGTAACGCAGCTTGTTCAAGATTTTTCAGACATTATGCTCAAAGTGTACTTTTTTGCTCTTTAAAATGCGTTGTGTTGCTCTTTAAAATGCGTGCATGTGTCCGAAATTCTGCATGACTATTCTTGTTAAAATAACAAATTATGATTAAATAATAGTGTCCGAAGAAGCCCAACCATAATCTGTTTATTAAATTGTTCGGGGGACAAGAACAAGATTTGGAACATGGTGTAAGTTCTGGCACAATACCAGAAAATCACTCAGAAAGCGACAGAGAGACCTTCAGTGCGAAAATGCTGTTAGACATATGTCATTCTTCCCCACAGTTTTACCTGTTTTCTTTGCTTGTGCTTACAGTCGCCTGGATTAAAGGGCAAAAAACGAACAAACTGGTAGTCCATCTCACTTCAGGCTTCCTTATAAAGCTTACAGATATGATGTATTTTACATGCAAATTTTCATGCAAATCTCCACTACTACGAAAGTCCATTACTACTTCGTGGCCACTGCCTGTTTCTAGTGACATGCGCATCATAAAATAATAAATGACAACTTTATTCAAACGAGATTTACATAAAACAGAAGTTTTCATGAATATAGTTAATGTCAAGATTGAGTAATAATGTCAAGGTTATGTTAAGATCATGCAGGTCTGACTGTGGCTGATTCAAGGCAGAGGCTCTAATCGTAACCCCCACCCCACCCCACTCAACCCAACTGTGCAATTGTGCATAGCCCATTTTTAAGCAGTGACTTTCACCTGCTGAACGAAGGCTGAAAATTAGTTTATATGTTTCCATAGCAGACGCCACAAGCTTCTATTCTGATTTTATTTACATTTATTCTAATTAACTCTGTTCTGGAGAGTTTGACATATGCTATGTTTTGAAAATCTAACATTGTCAATTACCAAATTGTGCAGAAAATTCATTTAGTATAAATACTACTTTAGAAAACCCAGACTACACAGAATCTGCTAATACATTACAAAGTAACAATCAGAGAGAGGAGGTTCGCCTGTGGGAGGTATTTGAATATTTCTGTTCACAAGGTTAAGATTTCAACTCTTGAGTGAGAGAGATCTTATATTGAGGGAAACTGTCATAACACAAAAAATATTACAGGCTCACGTTTCCTCAGTTATAGTCCATAAGTCTGAAGATAAATGCATATCATCCAATGTTTCTTTGAGGTCTGCAGTACTGGAGCAACAGACATCTGTGAAATGAAGCGAGACAACATGGTAGCTTTACTTAGTTTGGCCGTAGGACTTGTATTGAATATGGACGTATATCAACCCAGACACATGGGTGTTCCAATCTGAGTTTGGAACCACAGACAAATAATTCCTTTATCATCTCCATTTAAACATAGGTGCTTCCTCACAAGGAAACAGATACATGCCCATGTTTCTGAAAAAAGAGGTAATTGTTCAGTGGACAAGATACCCTTACAAAATCATTATCAGATTACACTGGACAAATATTTCATTTTATACACAAAATGAGTTTATCTTGCAGAACACTCTCAGCTGCATTCAGGATGGGAGTGCAAAATACACTGTAGTTACCATAACAACTTTAAGAATGTTGCTTTAAAACTAATAATTAACACCACCTTCAACAGTTAACGTCAAGCTATTGAATTATGTGCAGTATCACACAATGTCAATCTCTGTCTCCCCCATTTGGAGAGACACATGTAATTGGCGTAGATTATCCACTGACTCTGAGTGTGCATTATAATTAGTGTAAGATCACAAAGCTGAAAAGAGGAAAAAACATTGCTGACAGAACCACTTATAATTTGAGCTGTTTTTATCAGGCTGGACTGATTCATTTTGGATCCTTGCGGAGTGGTAATGGCTCCACTTTCTGGCTGGCTGTCTGGATTCACCACCCTATCAATTTAAGATGGCAATGTCTTATTTACATTATGTAAAAGTCAAAAGGGGCTCTTCTTGTTCATGCAGGTACCTGAATCAACATCCAAGCAATTTCTAAGCACATTTTAACTGAAGCACTAACAATTACAGACAAAATTATGCATAAAGCTATTTGATATTTATTCAGAATGCACACATGTGAAGGTGAACATGACAATATGTTCTCTTTCTAATTTACATGATCAGTAATCCTATGAGGTTTGCAGCAACTGAAAAGGTAAAGGCCTGAAAAAGGAGCTCCTTTTCTCTCTACATACAGATGGCTGTAGAAGTCACTATGATAACAATTAAACTGTTATATTTTCTGATGATACAGCTGTGCTCAGTACAGGACACCACCTGTATTTGAATGTTAAGAAGAGCAAAGAAATGGTATTAGATGCTTAATCCACTGGTTACCATAGCCCAGTGCGAGTGCAGGGGGAAGAAATTTAGCAGGTAGCATTTTACAAATATTTATGTATGTTTCTACATCATGGTATGAATTGGGTCAGCCAGACTAAACATAAATGCTCATGAATAAACCAACCACCTGCACTTTCTTTACAGATCAAGGCTCTATGGAGTCAACAGAGATATCATGTTGCTTTTTTATAGAGCAACTTGTCAATCAGTACTTCACTACAAGTATCTCATTATTGTTCTGTAATTTAACTGTGAAATCACAAATTCAGATCAGAAGAGCAGGAAAAATAATAGATATCAAATCTTCAGGTTCTTTGCAGGAAATATTCAAAGAAACAATAGTAATACAGACTTTGAAAACTGCGACTGACCTTAACTATGTTTTCTATAAAGAATATGAGCTTATGCCATCTAGAAGAAGCACAGACTACCTCAATGTAAATCCAGTATAGGTTTTCCACAGTGCCAATGTTTGGCACTGATTAGTTTATTTGTTTGTTTGTTTTTAATGGTACTAATTGTTTTTAAGCATTGTACAAGTGAATGAGTATGTGATAAATTTCTCTATGGAGACCCATAAATTTGACCTTTGACCTTAGAGGACTTACAGTGACTTAAGGTCATTAATGATGAAGACAGTTAGTTCCAAGAATGCGTCTGCTGAAAAAATACCAGAAAATAGCCAGTGCTGACTGGTTTTAAATGTCAAAGAGGTTACAAGCAGAGGTTAAAAATCTTATATTCATGAAGTCCTAAGAAAATGAGCAACCAGACAATAAAAACCAATATCGCAGGGACACACATTTCTATAAAATGTTCTCAAAATACTGAATTTTGTAAACAACAATAAAGGCCTGCTATAATTTCCCTGAAATTAACCCCACAAAGTTATTGAGGTAAGTACAGATCGCATTAAGGTTTTATGAATAAAGTAAAAGTAAATGATGTTTGTCATATGTCAAGAACTTTGGCAAGAATAAACCACATTATATGTGTGAGCCAAGAACCACACAGAGACAGTTAGTGCAGGAATTCCATGATGCTTTATTACATGGGAGTTCAATAACAACCAGCATTTATATTGCAATCCACCTGTGGCCACAGGGTGGCAGAGCAGTCCCACACACAGAGGCCTCCCAACAGCTTACCTACTTAATTAAAACCATTTCTCTCTGCAACTTTAGATTAAGGATAAACAAACGCATGTAAACACGACTGGGGGACTGTAAAGGGGTTGTATAAGAAGTGATGATTGTGAAAAGAAAGAATACAATTTTAAAACTCAGGCTGAAGACAAAGACTAAGACTCAGGTGTGCTCTTTTGGCAGCTAGAAATTGTAACACCTTCATACATTGTTTTAAAATAGAGAGAGGAATTCTTCAGGATAGAGAATGATACGCTGCCTCCACCCCGTTGGTACTGCTAAACTGTTCATTTTTAAAGGGCTCATCCTAAACAATCCCAGTATTTACCATTATCTTGTTCATTGTCTCAAGCAGACAAGATTAAGGGATGTGTAGATGGAAAGGGTTCACTCAATCATCTCAAGTTGGGTCGCATATCTCATATTTAAAACTGTTCTCCAGAAAAGTAAATATCTTAAATAGGAAAGGTTGTTCAAGAAGCAACTTTACCAACATTTTGATCAAGCTAGCATAAGCAATGAGCTGAGTTCCAAAAAAGTAACCATGCTAGGTGAGAGGGGTACAGTATGCTAAAGATATGCATTTGGAAAGCACTGGTAAATGACACAAAACATAGATAAATGAATCTAGACAAAAAGTGTCCATGTATCGTGTAAGTATATAAATGAGTTTTGATTCTCAAACCACTTCCACTCCCGCAATGTGTGTGTTCCACTCCTGCCTGAACCCGCAAACATTCTGACCATTCGCACCTGCACAATAGAGTTCCACT
This sequence comes from Chanos chanos, assembly GCF_902362185.1. NCBI lineage: Eukaryota > Metazoa > Chordata > Actinopteri > Gonorynchiformes > Chanidae > Chanos > Chanos chanos. The sequence continues at coordinate 77,805 of NC_044496.1, read as the reverse complement.
GAGTTTTTTCCATTATTTTTAACCAGCTGATAAAAAATAAAACTAGAAGGGCACTCTGAGAGCGCAGACCTCCGCCAAGGCCAATACTCCACTCTTCTATGATATTCAAATCTGCGACTGCAACCACTCTATATGTGTGGATATATTTCCAAAACTATTAGAACAAAAAAATCAGGACATATGATTGTGAAGAAACGATTAGCGATTATGCACGTTATGCAAGCCTACAATAACTTCTAAATAGGCTTATTTTGGTCATATCAACTTTGAAAATGGACAGTAAGGATAATTTAGACATTGCTTATTTCTTACATACCTGCTGCATTTGTTCCTACAGGGGTGTCTGAGGTCGCTGTTATGTTTTGTTGTATGTTTAGTCACGGCGTAGCATTCACTGCAATTACGACGAGTTCGCGCATGTGCGACGAATTCAGTTCATTTTGGCCTATCTTGCGATGTTAACGAAAGTGGAAAATAATGCGTGGATCCATCCTGTAAGACTTATCCGCTCCAAAATATAATGGGTTCCTCCTTGGCCCATGCTACACCCCACCACCAAGTTCCTGGGACCCATAGTTTATTTTTAAACCGCCCACTCCCAAATCAGACAAAATAGGACAAACCACAAAACAATAAATGGCCCAATACAATCAATAGATTGGTTATAACAGGAATATGACGACAGCGTCAACAGCAATTATCTGTAGCTAGGCTACATTATAATAGATAATAATACATTATAATTATAATAGAGGTTGTGTTGTGAAGTTCTGTTATTATCCATTACCATTCTGCTGAATAATACCTAATAGTACTAGTAAGGTTACATGTTGATCTCACACACTTGGAATCTCTGGCTCCCAAAATTAGCTGGCAAGCTATTCCAAGAATGACAATTCTGCTTTCTTATTAGGGACCAGGTGACATGTCTGAGAGAGACAAGGAGATTTAGGCAGGGAGAAGCACTGAGTTAGTGGTAGGTTATGCTGTACATAAAGTAGTAGGTGATGCATGTTCACATGCAGTGAAAGAGCTAAATATTGTTTCACATAAAAAGAACACTAATATTACAGTTGGCATGGTTTTGAATGTGGCTGGGGCTTTTCCATTTATGCTATGTGGTGTTCCTCTTGGACAAGACAGGGAGAATGTGGCACGGAGGAGCACTGAATTACAGTCAAGTTGCAGATGCTGTTTTAAAGGTTAGTATCACTGATTAATTTTTGATAGAGTGAGAGGTAAACATAGCTTCCCTCAAACTGAAGTGCATTAAAGATATTCAATTAATATGGTTTTCAGTATAAACGTGGCTTTTCCATCTCAGCATCAATGCACTACAGGAATCTATGTGAGATGGAGGCTGGGAGAGCACTGAATTGCAGGTGGCTTGTAGAAGGGTTATGCTAGGTCATTTATTTTCGATGGAGGGAAGAAGTGGATACTTTCAGTCACAATAAACTTTCAAAACAACTGCTCCAGTCCCCAGTTCTGGTTGTGCAAGGTTTGAAGCATGCAATGTAATGAAGCTGTTGTACAATTCCTGATGCTCGGCATAATGCCTAAGAAGACCCCTAAGATGCTGTCATTGTAAATGGTCTGAGAGAGGCTGGATGCAAGTGTAGGCAGTTCTTTGAGATCCACATCATAATCCAACTCATGGTCAATAAACAGGCATGGTCTGGTACACTAAACTGGCTACTGGGGGCTAGGCAGATCATACTCAAGAGTAAGCTAAGATCTGTTCACTGGAAGGCTAAACAGAGAGAACAGGGTTAACAAGGCTAACTGGGAACAAAGCTAAACAGAGTTTGTGTGTGTGTGTGTGTGTATATATATATATATATATATATATATTTATTACACACACACACACACACGAACAAACTGGGGACAGGTGCACATAATTAAGTGACAAGGTGGTCAGCCAATCAATCAGATCCAGCTTTGCTCTGATTGACCAAGAGACATGTGGAGACAGGGACGTGACCCCTAATGCGTGGCTCCTGAAGCGCGACAGCAAGCCCCCTCCTGGGGAAAACGACAGCCTCAGGAGGACTGGAACGACCAGGAAATGAATCTGGAGGAAGAGGAGATTCTGAAGGCTGCACAGGGGCCCTTGGTAGAACCAAAGGTGGAGCTGGTGAGTGTGGAGCTGGCAAGGACCTGGGTGACAGGACTGGAGACACCAGAGGCAGAGTGACCAATAGGACTGGAGGTTGGAGACCTGGAGGCAATGGCAGCAGCTGAGGTCGAGCATCAGTCTGGGCAGGTGATGACCCAGCTGGCAGGGCTGGAGGAGCAGGAGACCTAAGTGGAGCAGACGGCAACCCAGGTGACAGGACAGAAGGCTCAGGAGAAGCAGGAACAGAGGGTTTGGAAACTCAGGCAGTGCTGCAGAGCCTGGGACTGCAGTCTTGTCAGTGATGGAAACAGGCACCAGAGCATCAGTTTCAGGGGAAGTAGGGACAGGAACTGGAGCTGGAGCCAGAGCCCCCCAGGCAACAGGTACAGGTGCAGGAACAGGAACAGGGGCAGAAGCCTCAAAGGAGACAGGAACTGGATTTGGAGCAGAGGCTTCTAAGGCAACAGGACCAGGAGTAGGAGACCCAGAGGTAAGCCCAGCCTCTGCGGTGACAGTAGCCATAGCAGGAGGTCCAGAGGTGGCCATAGTATGTGCAGCAGTTGGAGCTAGAGTCAGAGGCCGCTCAGGAGAGTGAGGAGCTGGTGCTGGAGGCACTGCTACTGGCACTGGTGTCTCAGCAGTGATGGAAGTAGGGACTGTGACGTCAGAGGCAACAGGAGGCAGGAGTGGGACCTTAGGTGCTGGAGCTTCAGAGGTGACAGGAGCCAACACAGGAATCTTAGCGATGACAGAAGCAGACACCGGTATTGGAACCTCAGTGGTGACTGGATTTTGAGCCATGGACGCTGGGCTAAGCAAGGACAACAGGGTAACTAAGAAGAGGACTAACAAGAAACAACATTAACAGAGCAACAAGCAAAACTTGCAAACAAAGACTGGCTAAGTACTGACAAGGGTAAGACTTTGCAAGGATACAAAGGAAAACACAGGGGTATACATACACACACAACAATGGAACAAACTGGGGACAGGTGTACACAATAATTAACCAACAAGGTGGTCAGCCAATCAGATCCAACTTGGCTATGATTGTCCAGCAGACAGGGAAGTGGAGGCAGAGACCTGACATGTCTCATGTGGTTTATTGTTTAAATAAATGCAATCATATTAATACAACAAAAATGGAAATCTTTTTGCTTTTCCATATAATCTTCCATAATAGTTTAGCAATTTCCAGCAACTTCAACATATCACATCACTCAAAATACTTGGATTTTGCTTCAGTCTTAAAAATTTGGTGGTGACACAAAGTCATTCAATTTGAAAGTGAAAATGCCCTTTCCCCCTATTTCTACCAAAAATGTCAGGGTGGACTGGATACATTTGCAGGGCAAGCTTTCTTTTGAATGTGTATTCCAAAATCCAAGTCCCTAAACAAGCAGAGCTTGATGCACAGTAATCAGACTAAGACTAAACCAGGAATCGATAACCAGACTCAGGTCAAAACACAGGAACAAAAGCAGAAAAACACAAACAGTCAACGTGAAATTGAGCGCACATGCACAAGCACCACACTCCACCCTCTCTCCTCCCTCAATTAGACCGACTGTAATATGCTAATGAGTATGAATAGGCCTAGGCTCCCCTCTCTTGAAATTCAAGAGAGACGGCGGGAGAATGGCGAAAGCAAGTGGCAAGTTGGCAAAAAAAAGAAATTTCATTGAGTGCGAGGTGAAGGTGCTATTGTCAGAGGTAGAGGCCGGTAAAGGTATTTTATTTAGCACTCTGTCCTCTGGCATTATAATAAAGGGAAAAAAATGGAGTGGGACAGTGTGGCGGAGGCTATTAATGCGGTGGGGTCGGAGAGCCGCACGGTAAATGAAATTGAAAAGAAGTGGTCCCACATTAAGGTGGACGTGAAGCGGAGAACTGCTGCCCACCACCGAAGTGGTGGCAGAGCGGGCGGATGTGCAGGTGTCGAGGAACTCGTACCATTAGAGCAGAGTTTCCTCTGTTGTGAATGACACTATTTTTACAGGGATATTGCCGGCATGTGAGGGAGACTCTGGATGCGTACGCAATGAGGGAAAAAAAAATTCCATGTATTTGGCTAACCTTCCTATAGAGCCTACCAGCCTTCCCAGAGCCTACCAGATAAAAGTTTACATGTAAAGATGCAATGATGCCAAATAGACATCCCTGTTTACAATTAATAGCCTGCAATGTATGTTCTTTGGCTTTAGTGCGATTTCTTTATTTTCAATCAGACTGTGCGGCGGCAAGAGAGTCCAGTGGCACGTACTCTGAATCTGTCCCTTCCAAACAGCCCAGCGTCTCCGGCATCTCCATGTGGTCCGACAGATTGGTAAACCAATTCCCAATGTTAGCAGTTTCACTGCATAGCCTCTAAGTGTCGCCGACACACAAAAACCATTAGAAATGAGCGTACGCCAGACATGAAGTTGGCGTGGAGGAACGCACATTCTCACGTTCATTTCACTCTTGATACATCCGACCGTGAGCATGAAAGATGGCGTACGCAACGTTTTTGTGCATACGCAATGTCTGTACATGAGGCCCCAGGAGACTTAGGAATTCTGGCTGACTCAGGAGGACCAGAAAACCTGGGAAGTATCTGGACTGGCACAGAAGGACCATAAAATCCAGACAGACCGGGAGATGACCAGGACTAGATGAATCTGGATTACCAGCAGGATCAGGTGAATCGGGAACACTCTGGAGGGACTTAAGACCCTGACCATTCAGGTGTGACTAGAGAGAACCACGAAGGCCACAGCAGAACTGTAGACCCAGAAGAAGCAGGAGAGCACACAAAAGAGACGCATCTTCTTTGGAGATGGCCAGACACTTCTTGGGTATACGACAACTCAGAGAACCCTTAAGAGGTCCAGCAAATACTAGAGACTTCTAGACACTGATCTCTGTAAAGCTGCTTTGGGACAATTTTAATTGTAAAAGGCGCTATACAAATATACTTAAATTCAGCTGCTGACAGTGACTGGAATATATCCAACAGTGACTAGAAGTAGACCTGGAGGGGCTGCAGTACTATTGGCAACAGTTCTAGGGGAACTGGAGGTGGCAGGACAGGAAGTGGTTGGACTGGAGGCACTGGCAGTAGCTAACACTGAGTCCAGGGATGAGCTGGAGATGACCCAGCTAACAGAATTGCAGGACCGAGAAGCAAACCAGCCAATAGGTCTGTAGGAGTTGGAGCCTTGGCGGACAGGACTGGAGGGACTTGGGGCAATGACCTAGGTGTGTTAAGGGACCCCAGATGACAAGCCTGTTGGAGCTGGAGACCCAAGTGACAGGCTTGTCAGTGCTGGAGACCAGGGCAGAACAGGCCACAGCCTCAGTGACTTGCGTGCAGGGACAGAAAATCGAGGTGGAGATGGCAGCAGCCTGGGGAAGAAGATTGCAGAGGTTCAAAATACCAGTGGAGGGACTACAGAGGCTAGAAGCCCTTTAAGAATGGGAACTGGAGGCTTCTTGGGAGGCACAGGGATTGGAACTGGAAAGCGCCTTGGAAGAATAGTAAGCAGAACAGGAGGCAGCCCAGGAAGAACAGGAGACTTTGTAGGCAGCCTGGGAGGAATAGATACTAGATCAGGAAAAGGAAGCTGTCCAGGGGCAACTGTAACTACACGCTGGGAACCCCTTACGTTTAACTCCTATTAGTTGTTTGTGTTAGTTAAGTCGATCTTAGTTTGTAAACACTTGATTTTTTATCTGTAAACAGGCTTAACTTTTGGTGTTGGTGGGCACTTATTTTGAGTACCTTCATTTAGGTTCAGTTAGTGCCGTCAGAAAGCAGACCAGAGGACTCACGCCTTTTTCTTTTCCTGGGATCGAGGCAAGTTGCTTTACACCCAAGGAAGAAAGAGTGAGGTCTTTCCTTTGTTTTCTGGGGTTTTTTTTGTTATAACCGCCACACTCCGTTATTTTTGATGTCATTTACCATTAAACTTGTAAGAATTTTCCCCGTGCCAAACTGTGTGGGCTTTTATGTTACAACGTCCTGCTTTTTAAAAAAGTTGGGATCGTAACAAGCGAGCAGTGCCTAACCCCTAGTGAGCAAGCCCAAGGCAACAGTGGCAGGGAAAAACTAACTAATGAAGTGAATAGGAGGAAGAAGCCTAGGGAGGAACCAAGACTCAGCAGGGGGAACCCATCCTCCTCTGGCCAGCACATAAAATAGACATCCACAGTGTAAAAACAAAGTCTTTCTTTTTGCATATAAATTTGAAGTTTTGCATTTAAAGATGGCATAACTTAAAACTAATACCATGTTTACAAGTAGCATTACCAAGAAGTAGCATATATAAAGAAAAAAAGCAGTGTGCCTAAAACCCTACCTTGCAGAACACCAAACTTTACCTTGGTATGTGGAGAGAAGTCACCATTTACATCAAACCAATAACGAACGGTCAAATAATACCCGAGCCAGGAGAGGGCCGTTCCCTTAACTCCAACAACATTTTTGAGTCTGTCAAGGAGAATAGTATGATCAATGGTGTCAAAAGCTGCACTAAGGTCAAGCAACACAAGCAAGGAGACACTACCCAAATCAGAGGCCAACAGTTGTTAGCCAAAACACATTTTGGCTAGTACCCCCCCCCCCCCCCCCCCCCACCTCCCAGTGTTCAAATGACGCATAATTTTTTGTGCTTCCCCAGAATGGGGTCCCAAGTCCATGTATCAAGTCTGGTTTTGAAACATGAAACCGTCGCTGAGTTATGTCCTCACTTCCTGTTTGGCAACTTCGCCATTGCATACGATTGCAGAACAGGAAAAGGCAACATGTCCAGCAACCCAGGATCATAAAAGGCATGACTTTAATTAAATATCATGATTTTAGACCAAGGATGTGAAGAGTAATGAGCAAAAACATGTTTTTTTCTTATTACAGCGCCCCCGAGTGGTAAAACGGGACAGTTTTTTTCTGGATTCCTTTTGGGTGGAGTCTTGAGTCAATCCACCAAGTTTGGTGTAGATCAGGGGTCTTGAACTCTGATTTTTGTTTTCACCTCTTAGTTACCTGTTGATTTTCACCTTGAAAACAGGTGTGGACACTCTTCAGCCAATCAGAGATTCTATTTAGTTGATCTACAAGAAAAACAGCAGGACCCCGGCCCTCCAGGACCGGAGTTTGAGACCCCTGGTGTAGATACATCAAATCGTTGCTAAGATATGGGCTCACTTCCCGTTTGGCGGCTTTACTGCCAAATTCGCCATTCCAAATGCTTTGGAAAACCAAAAATCCATGTTATAAGTTATGTGAGGCTTAGTCTGAAGATCATCTGTGGCAAATTTGGTGAAGATTGGAAAAAGTTTGTCTGTGGAGTAGTGAAAAAAACACCTTTTCATAAAATACAAAATGGCAGAAAATCCAATACACCAAATACAATTGCAGAACAGGCCATGGCAACATGGCTTGATCTAAGGAATCCAATGGTATCTCATTTTTGAAAATCAGGGATACAGTGCAAAAGTTATGTGCATAAATGCACTTCAAATTTGACCCATTGGTGGTGCTAGAGTGCTCGATGTGCACACACGAAACTTGGTGAAAAGAATCAGGGCACTGAACACACTGAACAAGCTGAATGTTTGCCATGATGAGTGTTTAACATACCTTAGTTAAAGATTTGTTGATATTATTTGTGGCAGATCATTCATAGAACAGCAGCAGCAGCAGCAGCAGAGTTGCACAGGAATGCACTGGAACCGGAGTTTCAGGGACTACACCTGCAAAGGAGCCTCAGGCATTGCAGTGACCAGAGCAGCAGACCATGGTAACATGCTGTCAAGATGACTGCCATTCTCTGGGCTCTCCCTCAACTTTCATTTTTTGGTTAATTTATTCGCACTATTTGAAACAGCATCTGCGGTTACGAATAACGTATTATTCCTTGGTTTTGTGTGTGTCCACTGACCTCACTTAATTGTCTATACCTCATATTCATATCTGTGTTTGCAAGTATATATATAGCCTATATGATGGGGTCGATTTGTTGCTGACATTCTGAAAAGCTAAATTTCGTGCTGTATACACTTTAGCGTGCTTTAGTGTAGAAACCGGAAATAGATTATGTCAATGTTGTGTTGTAGCTTTTACAAAATTTATGCATTTGTTTACTCATTTATCTATTTATTTATGTATTGTCCTATCTTATTGTTGTTTGTTGTTTATTATGTTTATGGTGTCACAGAATCTTGATTTTATGATCTTTATGTAAACTGTTAACAGGATTATTTACATCACACATGCTACGCTATGCATCTGTGTGCAAATAAATGCCGCATTACACAACAAGATATAACCGTTACTTTATGTATCTATATAGCGATTAGATTTCTGTTGTAAACAGTAATTATGTTGCTGTGTAGACATTTTCATCGCACAGTATAGGCCTAGTTATTGTTAAATCACAATCGTATAATGTTCTCCGTTCCCCCCCTCATCTCCTGAGTGTTTGTCTCATATACTTGAGTATGAATGCGTCATGTGAGTGTTACTGTCTTCCTCCCAGGTGTGCCCTGCTCCCCTCCGTCCTCCTCCTCCCTCCCTGTCAGCCTGCTCCTCATCACCATCCCTCTCATTCTGCTTTTGTTCTCCTTAGTTTGTCTGCTAGTGTGTTTTCTTTTGCATTATGATCGTGTAACTTGTAATTGCCCACTGGGTCGGCACCTATTGCACACTTGTCTGGCCAAGAAAGGGTCTTTTCTCTCTGTGGTCCTTCTCAAGATCTCTTCCATTTTTTCCCTGTTACACCTGGGTTTTTGGAGAGTTTTTTCTTGCCAGCTATGAGGATTAAGTCAGGGGGTGCAGTCCTGTTTTGTTTGTTGTGGGCATGTAAAGCCCATTGAGACTATACACAGTGATATTAGGCTCTAAATAAACCTTTCCTTGAACTTGAGACTGGCACTCTGTCAGCGACAGGCACTGAGGCATTACACACATCAGGTACCACCATTACTTCTGGCTGAACAGGACATGGCTGGAATCAACACTAAAGAAGGAAGTGCAATAGAGGTGGAGACAGGAGAGATAAAAAAATGACTTATTGCCCTAAGAGCTAGGAACTTCAGCATGGACAGCTGGAGCAACAGATCTAACTCATTGAACAGTCTTGTGAAAAGTTGGGTCAAAAACAGACCAAAATAGGCAAATGAAACATTTGTAAGAATTAGTCTCCTCCCATCCTCCCCAATTTCAACTGCCCAGTCCAAGGTGCAACCCTTGAGCAGACAAACAATGGTAGTCGACTGACAATCATCTGAAAGGGGGATACCAGACTGATATGCAAAGTACTGGGAGTACTGGCAGAGAAAGCCCATGCACTTAGATTGTGTTCCATCAACCCTGACTGGAAGTGTTTGATGTGTTTTTGGAGAGGGAGTTGCCAATTGGGCACAGAGAGGACTGGAGAAAATGTGAAGGATAAGGTGAACTGCTTCAACATTTGCATAATTTCATCTATAGATATTTCAAGTTTCTTAAGAGTTCTTTGCTTCTCTCCAGCAAAATGTTCTTTTTTGGTAATGGCATTGTGAATGTCTAAAGCTGCAGCAGCATCCTCAGCATCCTCTGAATTGCCTGCAGCATCCATGTATGGCCAAAGAGTCATAAATACACAGGAAAGTAGGGTGAATGTCCTGGACAAGCCAGATGTGATTCAAAATCCATGTCGCTAAACAAGCAGAGTTTGATGCATAGTAATCAAACTATAAAAGACTAAACCAGCACTCAGTAATAGGGGGGTATTCCAAGTATCCAAGGTTTAGTGACTAACCCTGACATGTTAACTCAGAGCAAGTAGTAAACCTCTAATAGAGGAGCCCTATGGCTTCATTATCCTAGCAAAATAAAGCCATAGGGCTCTTCTATTAGGAGGTTTACTACTTACTCTGAATTAACTTAGCCGGGTTAGTTACTAAACCAGGACAGAGGCTTAGGTTGAAACACAGGAACAGGAAAAGGAACAGGAGTAACAAGGCTACGTTCAACCCAAAGACATGACTTTATGTACCCCCAAAGAGAGGGCTGCCAAAGATGTCTTGCTCTGAATCTGCCACAGAGTTCTGGACGTCACGCGACTCTTTTGTATCCAACGCCATGTTGGCAGGAAAAGTGTGAGCAAAAATGAATGGGCCAGCGTAGATTTCAAGCCGTTAGAGTTCACCGCACACTTTAATGATAAAGACACTGAGGGCTATATTGCAAAACTTTGTAGATTAAACATTACTCACCCTTATAATGCACCCTGGGTATTGAAAAAAGCATCGGCTAAAATTGCTTTGCCTACACTGAAAGGGTAAGCACCACTTCATTTTAGTTAGCATAAGCAACGGGCAGTGTAATGTAATCTGTGTGGTAAATCGAAGATACAGACTAGTTTAAAACTACATACAAGTTGGCTAATGTAATGTAATCGGTGTGCCAACTTGTATGCAGGGTTAAGCTAATCTGTATCTCCGATTTACCACACTGATTAGCTAGCTACATTACACTGCCCGTTGCTTATGTTAACATTACCCTTCCAGTGACTACAAAACAATTTTAGCAGGTAGACTCCAAATCTGAATATTCATCACGAATCCAGATTTCGTCGATTTGTACTTCTCCAGGCTTCTGTAGGATTTCAAAGACTCTCCAGTGTAGGACGAGGGTCACAAGCCCGGTTCGCTAACCTCTAGACCACGGCTGCCCGCAAAGGTCATCGGGGTGCAGCCCCTGTTACTGTCATGTCACTAGGTCAGATCTAAACGTTGACATCATATGGTTTACATGGCTTTCATGCCTGTCAAACCATTAAGTGACCATGCACTGTGGACTGAAGCATTGTCCTCCTGGAGGAGACCACTCCCACATGGACAGAGATGCTTCACCATTGATAGAACTACCATCCATAAAGATGCTTTAAAATGTGAATGTGTAAAAAGAAAACTAGCCTTTCCTTTAAACATAATGAATATTGTTATACATTCCTAATAAGATAGTGAACAAGCGCTACACCTATACAACAACTTTGCTGAAGGTTTGTGTAGCTCAGGGGACACATAATGTACCACTTGAACAGTCAACACAGCAGGATTTACATTAACTACATTAATCACTCAGTTACTGCATATGTACTGACCAGTATTCATCAGGGGAGAGAGCACATCTTAGACAGACCCATCAACACTGTGCTGCTGGTATCCATCTGTTTATGTGTATAAATCAAGTTTGATTAATGTGCCAGTGCATTTTTGTAAATTAAACATCTAATGGTGTATGTTTGTTTTATTCAACACTGAGTTCAACATATTTAGATCATATGTGTGATTCTACAGTGTCGTAAGATGTAAGAATCAAATAAATTAAAACTCTATCACTGTACCTCATTACTTTACCTAATTCTCCTATTTCTTTGTACATCATTTTTTAGGAACAGAAATAGTGATACAACTCTTTCCATATTTATCTATAATTCAGTGTGCATCTGTAAAATGAAAATACAAAAGGAAGTGTTATCTGTCCCTGGACTATAGTAAAGCTCATAGAGACATGAAAGCCAGTATATATACACAGCCAGCCAAGCCACGTGGAAGACTGAATGGGTTTAGAAACAAGTTGTTTTAATTTAAACAAGTCATTTTGTGTCAACCAAGTCAGAAACTGCTCTCAAATGTATTAAGCAAATCATATCAAAAAAACGCAAATTAGTTGGATTCATTCACTGATGTCCACCCACAACATTAATGTGTAGGACTGAGGGGACTGCAGTTCAAAGAGACACACAATGACTTCCTTATCTTCCCTCCTCTGAGGGAGTGACTTCACTGAAAATACTGTGTGGACAAGAAGCCAAGCACCAATAACAAGCCTTCCTCTCTGAAAACGAGAGTGAGTGCATTCTCTGCATGTACACAGCTGAAGAGAGATGCTTAGAGCACATGCTGGGCATGCAAATAGTCATTTCTCTTGTGCTCGGTCACAGTAAATGCAAGGTACCTGCTGGATTTGTACCTTGACCTTTAAATGATATTGATTTTCTTACCTTTCCTTCATTCGAGGGGAACACTGAACAGGCAGGGGCTCCAGTCATTAGAGCCCTCATGGGCCAAAAGGCACAGGGGGGAGGTTAATTAATCAATGCAACCTAAAACAAAAATACATGTAATAGGGTAGACGATTTAATGTGTACCTTTTATTTATTTATTTGTGTGTGTGTGTGTGACTATAAGTTTCAAGTTTATTTAGAGCCCAATATCACTGTTTACAGTCTCAATGGGCTTTACATGCCACAACAAACAAAACAGGATGGCACCCCCTGACTTAATCCTCATGGCGGGCAAGAAAAAACTCCCCAAAAACCCAGGTGTTTGTGCACTCTGATGGTGCTTGATGTTATTTTGAAAAAAAAAAAAGTATATTATAGCATTACTGATGATCGAGCTATTTGTTTGTTCATTCATTCATTCATTCATTCAAGAAAGGACATGAGTCATTATTCCTTGACTGTATGCACCATGTTGTTGTAAATGGCTCTAAATCAGATACATAGCACACAGTACCCTCCTGCCATTCCATGTTACAGATTCCTTAGGGTTCAATAGACTTCCAGCTAATCACATTAGGAGTCAGAGTGCTCAAGACCTATTTGTACTCAGTCTATCCTCGAAGGATAAGAGTTGGTAAATGAGATTCAGGATGTACCCTCATGGCATGTCTAAAAACTGTAAGGGAAGCTTAGTTTCCCTCTCACAGAACAGACTGCATATTAGTGTATCTTACATAATGACTTTTGACGTAAACTTATGGTCTTACTTAGAATAAAACCAATGTAGATTCATGATCCAATAAGCTTGCCCTCATAATAAAAAAATATAGAGAGACTTTCCTGACATGTTAGTTGTGCATTCACTGTCTTATTCAGCTTTAATATTAAAATGGTGCTGAAAGTTAGGTAATAGGTCCTTTGGAAACCAGACTTACATATGTACCATGGGCTACTGTAAGTTAGTGCTGTTAGTTCTTATGAAACTCAATGTGAAACAGCAGAATGAGATCAGCACTAAGAGGCAAAGTAAGAAACAGAGAAAAATAGATCATAGGGTATTTTCTTTTCACCAGAGATTCTCTTCACAAGCTTGTCCATAATAACTTAGGATACTGCTATAACCTTCCAATAGTGTCAGATCTAAGGAAAATATTTATGTATCTCTGTAATTGTGTTTAAAAGTCTTCAAAAAAAAAAGATAACCTGAGCACATTTCGAGTCATTTATTACAATAAATCAATAAATATACTCAACTGTATGTACACTATTTAAAACAAGGATACGACTTATTTACAAATTCACTATACATTGTCATATATTCACCAAAATACTGCACAAACATCCATGATAGTGTTAGCTACAAGGAGGTAATGAAGCCATGTGAAGAATAAAGAAATCGTGAAATAAAGAAAATATTTTCGATGTGCTATCTATATGATGGACATTGTTTTTAAATTAGGTGAAAAGTAGACGGTCATGTCTAATTAACCGTGGTCAAATACTTAGCAGGCGTGAATGTAAAAAAAAATCGACCTTTGTTTTTTAAATTGTAAATGCAGATTATATGCAATTTAATTTAAGCGTTGGTGAACATGCATCTCTTCGAGTAAACTTTAGGGTTAGGGTTATTCCTTAATAGGTTACTGTCAGTTTAAATCCAGAAAATCGTTCGTGGTGTGAGGAACCCAATGAAGCGATCAAATGCCTGATGAAGTTTCACTTCGAGTCCAATAAGATTCATAAAGGTGTCAGAACAGCTATTTGATTCGACACCTGCCGAGTACCCCCCACAATTACCTCGATAGGCCTACAGGTCTGACACTAACCTGTATTTTGATCTTGTTGAGCGGACGCATCATGTTTTCGTTACTATTAATGCAAACATGCACTTAATACAGTTAGTTTTCTTTGATTTTGTTTTTGAAGGTTCCGATTTGATGTCTAAATTCATAGATTCCCAAACGCGCACGCCCTCAAAGAAACTGCTTAAACAAGTGTGGGGTGAAGTGCTTCCGTTGTATAACAATTTCGGTTCAGGATGTCTCTTATCTCTAGAACGTACTACAACGTTTTAGCTCCAGTTTACTTTCGGACAAACGTATCTAATCCTGTCCCGGTTCAGCCAGCACCACCTCCACACAGATTTAATGGTGGTCCCATTCACATCTTTGGGTACATAGTTCTGCTTACAGACTACCGTTTACAAAGCACATAGGCTATTATACTGGCGGCTGTTGTTCAAGAGAGGTTGATTACGAGGTATCCCAAAATTCCAGCAATCAGTAAAACAGCCGTAAAAATTACCCCTGCGAAAACTCTCATTACGTCACCCTCGCCTTCTGCGGCCTCTTTAGGTTCCTCCTCACAAATGGAAATCACCCCGACCGAGGAATTTCCTACACTGACAGTACTCTTCAATTCAGCACCCGCCTCCTGTTTGGCCTCGACTGCCCAAGGCGCCACCTGGACCTTCATCTCCATCTCCTCCATCATCTGGTCGACCTGAGCGATTTCGGTCTCCAAGTCTTTCAGATCCGCTGTATCAATGCTGGCATCCGCCTCGTACTTCATATTCTGTACGCTCATGGCACGGGCGGCCACGGTGGTGGTGCTGCCGGTCATCCCAGTTTGGATAAGGTGTCTTGTTGGTACTTTCAGAGGAAAATCTTGACCAATCTCCAGCGACCTTCTCATGTCTACCTCCAGTATTTCCATACTGCTGGAGAACAGGACCCATAAGCGTTCATATTCTGCACGATCGTCCTTGCTGATGGTTTTGTCTTTTAACAGAGCTGTTAATTTAGTCCTGTTGGCCACAGCCAACTCTTGCGCCTTTTTGCGGGTCTTTTTCAGCTCTTCTCGTAGATTCTGCGAGTCCGAAGTGCTACCAAGAGCAATAACCAAGTGTCTGTAACATGCGGTCACTTTGTTCAGTGCGTCCAACATGGTTTTGCACTCGTCTTTCCCCATCTTTACTCAAATTTAACGCTAAAATCCTCTGGTAGAAATTGTATCCAAGAATTGCGGTGCGCTGGATGTACACAAACTGCCTTGTGATGCCTTTGCTATGCTGTGCTCGAAGGTGTTTTTTTTAGTTTCGACGGGAGCAGCACAGCCATTCAAATCCACTCAGCTTTCTCGTCATTGCAAATTCCTTTCCATCCATGTTCTCTGTCTGTGGCAGAGAGCAGTCAGGCTTAGCAATAAACGGATCCGTAAACGGCTTTAGTTTTGCCTGCGGAGATTAGTCGGCGTCAGTGCACCCTTTGCTTGGGCTTACTGAGCATCAATTTAAAACATATTTGCCCCTCTTTGGTGGACAATTACACGCACCGATGGATGGCTGTTAACAGGTGTTGAAGCACGGCTTCGCAAACTTCAAGCCCTGTTGATTTCCGTTAATAAGAACGAAATGATGCACCAAACAAATCAACTGATGTCGAGGGAGAGGATATCTGGCTTTGACGGCTGCAGTGCAGTTAATGTCCGATTAAGCATGTTCAAGCTTCCAAAATTACAGCATCATTTTCTGTCCATTTAATAAACAAGATACCCTGTTGTGATTTTTTTTTTTTATCTGTAGGGAGCTGTCCACCTCAGCTTCGTTGTCGTCGATGTTTAAACACACTAAGCATCTTGACCGGTTCCATGAACCCATAGCAAAGAGGAAACCAGTGAGTATCGTTTGCTCTGGCAATAACAGCCCGAAGGCCTATCCGAACGCTGCACTGATTGGTTGGCGTTAGAGTTTTCAATTTGAATATCAAATACAATTGGTCCAATCCACCTATCACTCGGAAACAACCACACACAGATGCATTCTTTCTGGAAATGGGGGGAATAGAGTTTTACATCGTTAAATTCATTTTATGGTGGAAAAATAAAGAATTGGGTGGTCCTACATATGAAATATAAGTACCACTCTAAATGTATGTTTATTATTAACGGAATTTATACACCCTATACTGACCTTCAAAATATCAGTCGATATACATACTCGCATACTTCTGTAGACTGTTAAAAACGACTTGATCGCCCGTGGCATTCAATATAATCAGGGGAATCTCACTATCTGGCAAAACTAAAGAACTAAATACTTGCAAAGTATTGCCCAGAAACAATAAAAACTTGATCATATTAGTATCATTTATGTATGTATCTTTTCACTTATTTTACACTTTAAACTAATGAGGAACGTCAACGAACAGTATTAAGC
Organism: Chanos chanos; assembly: GCF_902362185.1. Taxonomy (NCBI): domain Eukaryota; kingdom Metazoa; phylum Chordata; class Actinopteri; order Gonorynchiformes; family Chanidae; genus Chanos; species Chanos chanos. Next base: position 61,433 of record NC_044496.1, on the reverse strand, counting down.
ACCGACGAAGTGTCAGCAACAAGTGAACAACCCTTTTGAATGTTTCTGTGTTTGACACACAGGTGGCTGTGATGACATTAGAGACTCTCTGGAAAGCATTATAATAAAATATATGCAGAGAATTTGATAGAAGAAAGGAACAAAGGACTTTGCTACTAAATACAACCTTTTAAGTTTCTCACATTTTTAGTAGATGAAATGGATTCTCCCCATTTGTTGTCATCTGTATTTCCAGTTCCATCCACAGTTATGACAATAGATAAACAGTTCTTTCACAATCTAAATGAAGTAAAATACATGACCTAGTCTAATCGGTGCCATTTAACAACGAATATATATACTGTGTGTGTGTGTGTGTGTATACACACACACACACACACACACACACACATATATATATATATATATATACACACACACACACACACACACACACACACACACACACACCACACACACACACACACACACACATATATATATATATATATATATATATTCCTCTACCTCTACTCAGGCTTTTCTTTCTTCCACTTTGACCTAAATCACAAAATGTGTTATTACCAAGCAGCCAAGCCTGCATCAGTGCTGGCATGCTTATTAATGGAAATGAGTCTGTTATGTCAGTGGGGGCACTGGGGAAAGGTGCATGTCAGAGAAACACACACAGTAGGTGTTAGTCATCTCAGCTTTAATAAAAATCAAGTCCTCTTAGGGGAAAATGAGGCAACATTAAGGACATCTTTTTGCCCCTTTCATACACTGTGCGCTGACTGGATGTAGGGAGAGACTGTAGTTGAGAAAGCACTAATGCTGGTGATGAGTGAGGAACCTCAGCAGTCAGAGAAGAGACTCAGCAGAGCAGATTACAAATGTTTAGGGGAATGGCCTCAGAGAGTGAAAACTGTGTCTGCTCAGCAAAGTTTGCACAGAGAATCAGACAAAACAACTTACTTTTCAGAGGCAGTGTGATGCTTTCAGAACGTTCTGTCACATGCAGATGAACCAGTGGCAACCCATGCCTATCAGATCTGCCCCCCCCCCCCCCCCCCCCCCCCCAAAAAAAAGATCACTAACCAAAAACACAGGCGCCCCTGGCCATTTTTGAGCTTTAGTAAAACTATGATCTTACTGGGCCATCTTCCAAAATTGTGTCGTTCTAGTCTGAACACACACACACTTTCGGGCGTCACAGAGGCAGTCGCTTTATGTGTGGTCATTCTAAAATGCTTAACGTGAAAAACCTTAATGTGGCTTAATGCTGCAAAACTGCGATCAATGATCACCAAATTCACCTGACATTTGGTGATCACCGGGTTTTGGAACATTACAGCATGTTAAGCTTTTTCAAGGTCAGTGTTTTAGAATGTCTGGATTTAGGGAACATTGCCAAGATTGTTGTATTTCCAAATTTACCACTAGTTGGCAAAGCACACTGTCTATGTAGTAAAGTAAAAAATAAATTAATTAATTTCGCAACAATATCATCTCTAACTGTTTCCATTTTTGACGTCGGTTATCAATCGCTAGTTAGCACTAAGCTAGGTCTCGTATCTGAGCAAGTGAGCCGCGGCTCTTCCAGAATACCCTGGAGTCGCGGGAAAACCTGAGAGAATGCTGAAACATTGGCTACAAAACCAAATATGACTGATTGATCAAATTGTAAATCCAAATTTACGCTCTCATTCCATTGAATGGTCAGGGCATTCTATCAAGGATACAGAATACCCCAGAGGGAGGATTTTCTCCCCAGAGACTACCGTAGAACATATCTGATTGGTTGCATTTTTTCCAACACAAAACCGCTCAAATGCGAAGTGCATGGACAGAGAACAACAGAAACAAGTCAGCGTAACACAGTAATATAAAAGACAGGCAACACAGAGACCATTTTTATTTCTTTTATGTATTCATTTTATTTCAAATTGATTTTATTTATACAATTAACCAGATATGTTTAACCAGAGATTAACCATGCCGCACCTCACGGTCATATTGCTGAGGATAATACCCAATAGCCCAGTGTGGGGTCCTCACTGAAATACTGCCCGAGTTTATCTAGGATATTGTTTTTTCACTATTTCACTACTTATGAATCTGTGTGTATCTATGTACATTTTTCACTTAGAGCCCTGAAGGCCTTGGTGATCAGTCGAGACAGAAACTACTTCTGCCATTCATGTGTAGAGCAGAACAGCACTACACTTAAAAAGGCATCTGATTAGCCCTGGAGATATTTTAAACCCATCAGATTCTGACAGAATGCCTGATTCAGTTTATCTGCCTTCATTGTCCATTCACACTGAGTGAAGGCTGTTTATCACACTAACAATTAACACAGATTTTTAAGGTTGCACCTCTATGCTCTATGCCACTTATCCTCCACTGAGATGAACTGGGTTTCAGCCCAGGTTTGATCTCTTTTCTGCATCCCTTTTTGTAAGAATTTGCCATTTAACTGACAGTTGACTGCAGTGGTGCTGTGTAATGGCTGTTTTGGCCATCTTGGTGTTGCTTTTAAGAAGGTTATACTGGTTATATATTAGATTATATATAACCTAAGGTTACACTGTATTAATTCCATTGGTTTCTGCATATGGGCCTGCCCTCTGTTACATGAACTGAAAATAAAATAACTCCAGCTGGGTAGAGATGCTTCAGATTTCAGTGTACAAAGTGATACAGTAAAAAAGACAACTGTAGAAGAATGCAAATTCTGGTAAAATGAAGAATTTGAATTCTTCGTTTTACCATCAGTGCACCATTGTGTTTGTGTTTAGACATTGTCAAATATGGTTGGAAATCCTGTAACCTCCACAAAGTCTGGAGGTGACATAGTAGTCTAATGGATTTGTTTCAGTCTAATAGATCTAATTCCCAGTCAAATAGATCTAATTCCCAGTCAAATAGATCTAATTCCCAGTCAAATAGATCTAATTCAGCAGTAAGACTGTGTTGATTTAACAGCCTATGATTCTTCTGTTAATGGATCCTGTGTTGTCTTAAAGATGTTACTTAAACTTAATCACCACTGGCAACCAATCATCTTTGTACCTGCTTTCAAAGGTATTTCATTTTAAAGCATCATTCAAATATCTCAAATATAGCATAAGATGCTTTTTATAAGTCAACTTGAGTCTGTAAGTACATGACAAGTTGTATTTATACGTCAGAAGTAAGGGTTCAGTTTTAGTGACGAGCATTAGAGTACTCCAGCAGTTGCATCAATTCTCGAGTACTCGCTAATCACATGATGCTAGATCTCGCGCGCACTCAGTTTCCCGTTAGAGCCCTTGGTAAACTAGAGGAACAATGGTGACAGCATGAAAGGGTGAATCGATTGTTTGTTTGCTTTATTGTATTTCACTGTGCAAATTTTCTCTCCCAGCTGTCGTTGTGATGAAATAAACGTTCAGCAGTTGTGGTTGGATTTCTCAAGGATGGCTCTAACATCGAGTCTGTCATGTAATAGACTATTCTACTAACGCAGCTAAACAAATTAATGTTGTTAAAAGATAGATGCAAGCAAATATGACTAATTTCCTTTTTAAGTCGGTAAGGCTTACTAATATTGACCTGGCAAAAACCAACCGCTAGCCTATATCTAAACACAGTAAGAACATTTAATGGAGAAATAATTGTGCGTTTTCAAATTTACCCGGGTTAAACCCACTATAGTTTTGTTGTCTGAGCGAGCTTTCTGTCTTGGGCTACTGTAGAATTTTGGTAACAATTTTGCTAAAATATCGTCGGTATCAGCCATGCTTCACCATTGCGTAAAGCAAGACCAAGTGTTATCTTCATATCATATCGTTAATTTGACGCTTTGCCCTATGCGCTGGGACCAATCGCATCATAGTTTTAATTGATACAGCAGCACCCCCCACTCCGCATCGAGTTGTAAAATTACGTACTCGTGCAACCCCTAGGGCATGCGTGCATGCACGCTTAAGTTTTGCAGGTGATTACTCTTTTGGCCCTCCATATATTTAATTTATCAATGCCAAAACTAATATGGTCACAAAAAATCTTTCACTCACTTTCTGTGATTCATTATCATTCATGAGTAATGAGCCATTTAATGAATATATATCTTTTATTTACAACCATTTACAAACACTAAATTGGTCTTTATACTGTAGCACTCTTTCTAACTTCAACAATAGAACATTTCTCTCTCCACCTGTTTAATCTCCTCAAAGATCAATCTCCTGGTCAAGCTCTGGTATGCTTGTTCCATCTGTTGAGTTTACTTTTTCCAAAAGGGATTTCTATAAATCAAGGACTTTTTTCTTCCAGCGTTAAGGTTCATTTGTCATCTAGCCTCATTCAGCTAGCCCTGTGTATGCTAGTGATTGTGGTATCACAGGGCAGTATGCCCATATTCAAATGTCCTGGATTGAATTGAGTTATACACACATGATAATTTATTGGTGTAAGCACAGAGCAAGGATAAGAAATGACATCAAGGCTTGGGTTAAAGATGTGTAATCCAGGGCTAAAAGACATGGACAGAAAGCCACATGAAGCCAAACTTTTCATACACAAAATACACAAAGACCTCAGATTGTTCCATAATTTTGTTTTGTTTTCTTTCATTGCTTCACTGAAAGAGTCTGCATTTCTAAAACTGTTGGATTATTTGACAGTAAAGCCACTGTTCTTCCTCTAATGAGACTGATGTAGCACAGAACTCTTTCATACAATAAGACTAATTATGACACAGAGTCTGCACCTGCTGAGAGACTCATGAGGAGTTTCCTCCAGAGGGGGAAAAGCCCCTGTCAATCTCCTGAGTTAACTTCCTGTGTTAACCTCCTGTGTTAAACTCCTGTGTTAATCTCCTGTGTTAACCTCCTGTGTTAACCTCCTGTGTTAAACTCCTGTGTTAATCTCCTGAGTTAACCTCCTGAGTTAACCCCCTGAGTTAACCTGCTGTGTTAATCTCCTGTGTTAATCTCCTGTGTTAACCTCCTGTGTTAATCTCCTGAGTTAACCTCCTGAGTTAACCCCCTGAGTTAACCTGCTGTGTTAATCTCCTGTGTTAATCTCCTGTGTTAACCTCCTGTGTTAATCTCCTGAGTTAACCTCCTGTGTTAAACTCCTGTGTTAACCTGCTGTGTTAATCTCCTGTGTTAACCTCCTGTGTTAATCTCCTGAGTTAACTTCCTGTGTTAACCTGCTGTGTTAACCTCCTGTGTTAATCTCCTGAGTTAACCTCCTGAGTGTGCAAAGCAGCAGATACCATCTTGTCAGTTATAGGAACAGAGTCTCTGTATTCACTGTACTGAACATATCTCAGTCACTCATATCAGATGAACCATTGTTTGTACATGTTCAGGTCTATTCGCGTGAAAGGAAGAGAATACTTGCTGTTAGTCAGGAGCAGCATTAAGAAACACAAATCTAGGGAACCAGTGAAAGAAATTTTTATAAATTTGTGTTATTGAGTTTAATGATAGACCTGTCTGTATTGTCTGCTGGGTGTAGTATCAAAACAAGATCTTTAAGCCACCAAACTGCAAGCAAAATGCATGTGTCGATCCTCTCTCACTGTGCAAGGTCCACAGAGGAGATGAAAATACTTCAGCTAGTGCATTAGTGCAGTATTCTTTTAGTCACAGCTAGACTTGATGATGAGTAAAAATATATCAGTTCAGAAAGGCCTCATATAAACTATATGACAAACATGGATCCTCTTTGTAACAATTTCCTCTCTTTACCTTTATTAGCATAACATATTTGGTATTTACCCTGGCAATTACATATATTTTGTGATAGAGCTGAGTCAGGTAATCTTTGTACAAAATTTTGTCAGAAATAAAAGAGCTTTTGAACACTCGAAAGCCTCAGGGCCAGACCATCTCTCAAACGGAGGGACTACATTAAGAGGTATGTGTGTTTCTAGAGTGGAAAATGTGTGTCTTCTTCCATATTTTCAAGTGTAAATTGCTACTGGAAACGGACTAGGATGAAATTAATATCCCTGGGATCCCTAAACATTTACAGCTCCTCATATATTAATGAGCAGGCAGCTGTGAGGGAGTCTGTCTGTTTCTATGTGAAGTATTTATGCAGATGCAGAGGGGAATGGAGACAGAAGTACTTATGCAGATGCAGGTGGTAATGGAGACAGAAGTATTTATGCAGATGCTGGAGGTAATGGAGACAGAAGTATTTATGCAGATGCAGGTGGTAGTGGAGACAGAAGTATTTATGAAGGTGCTGGTGGGAATGGAGACAGAAGTATTTATGCAGATGCTGGTGGTAATGGAGACAGAAGTATTTATGCAGATGCAGGTGGGAATGGAGACAGAAGTATTTATGCAGATGCAGGTGGGAATGGAGACAGAAGTATTTATGCAGATGCAGGTGGTAGTGGAGACAGAAGTATTTATGCAGATGCAGGTGGAAATGGAGACAGAAGTATTTATGCAGATTCTGGTGGTAATGGAGCCAGAAGTATTTATGCAGATGCAGGTGGGAATGGAGCCAGAAGTATTTATGCAGATGCAGGTGGTAATGGAGCCAGAAGTATTTATGCAGATGCAGGTGGGAATGGAGCCAGAAGTATTTATGCAGATGCAGGTGGTAATGGAGCCAGAAGTATGTATGCAGATGCAGGTGGGAATGGAGCCAGAAGTATTTATGCAGATGCAGGTGGTAATGGAGCCAGAAGTATTTATGCAGATGCAGGTGGTAATGGAGCCAGAAGTATTTATGCAGATGCAGGTGGTAATGGAGCCAGAAGTATTTATGCAGATGCAGGTGGGAATGGAGCCAGAAGTATTTATGCAGATGCAGGTGGGAATGGAGCCAGAAGGTGAGTCTGCTGAACCTTCAGCCAGAGCTTTGTATCTCCATCTGATCCAAACCAGGCCCCACTTCTTCCTCAGAAGAAACCACCTCTTTTCTGTGTTTGACCACTCTGTGTTCGTGAAACTCTCCCATACACAGAAGGGCAGTGGTTACAGTGTCCATAGGATGATCTACGCCAGCTGTAATCCAGATTACCAGGCTACCAAAGGCCCTAGGATTAGCGCTATAATGCTCACTAATGTTCCTTTTAATGGAGGCAACGCTCTTTCCTCTCTCATCAGACTCATATAGAATGGCTGCTTCATCCTGTGACTCTCGACTTCTCAACCATCATTAAAACCTTTTGTTCTGTACACATCCACAGAAGAGATTTGCATGCACTTTTTTTCTTCACAAATGGGTACCTAGATGCACACACATTTTTGGGGTTTTGTCTGTGTATTATGTAGCTTGGTTGTCATAAGGAAGATGATATAGCTAACATCTCTTGCATTAGTCTAAATCCAGGACAAAGTGGCTATTCCATTTCAGGGCTGAAGTGAATTGATATCTGCTGAACTGTCATTATTGTACAAAAGTTGTTTCGGTTAAATGTGTATATCAGTTCCATATGTCTCAGAATTAGAATGGGCTGTGTTGCTTTTGTAGAGGCAATATGTGAAGACATTACAGAGAGTGCACAGAGTGATGCAAGCAAAAAGGAAAGAGGGAGAAAAAAGGAAACCAATCTTTTTATTGAATTATTGATGCACCCCTTCCACTCCGGAGGCTCACACCCTGTGTGGTTCCTGGCATTGGTACACTTGGCCTGAGCCCTCAGTCAGAGTATTACACTGGCATCCTGGCTGAGAGCGACCTGAACTAGCCTTTGCTTCTTGGTGAAGAGAAGCTGTCTGCTTGCTGTGGTTTTTCTACTTTGCCAATAATCCTCTGTTCTTCCTTTATATGTATGCAAGCGCTCTACTTCCTCAGCTCACAGAATTCTGCAAATCCGCATATCCATGTAACCAGGGGCCCTACCTAATATCACTGTTTTTCACTACCACCTCTACCATACTCCCATCGTAGATATTTTGTAATGTGACGATATGGCACCTAAAGAGTTTTCAGATATGCTAGTGTAGTAACTAAACTTGTGTTCTTTTTTCATAAATAAACCTATTCTTCTACGTTAGAAGCTTTCTGTGCTGAACTGGGATCATCCTAAAGACGCTAGTGCATCTGGTGGTACCAGGTTTAGCCTTAATCCGATTGCAGACTCATCCACAGCAAGCCAAGAACTTGAGGTGAGAGCAAAAATCCAAACTTAACCACCTCATCCCCACCCCCACCCCCGTTCGTACTCCCAACACACAGCGGCCAGTGTGTGCTCACAGAAGGAGAAGTCATAGTAGAGAGGCACTGCTGTGCTGTTTACCTATCTCTCTGTTGTCCTGCCTACACTGAACTATCTCTGACAGATGAATGAAATGAGGGATAGCACACTCTGTCTTTGGCCCTTAACCCTAACCCTAACTCTAACAACACCATATCACCTCCATGAAAACAGTGCCTGAGCATTTGTCATTCCAGTCAGTCTGTCATCATGACTTATCAAATTAACTTTACTTTCCACTGTGCCATAAGATTGAGTAGGTTTGTTATCATGTTTATAGTAATTAAATGGTGCAGAGGTGGCTGCGAGGCATCCTGCCTTCTTTAGACCTGTCTGCTGGCAAAACTGGTGGCTTTGGGTTCTTGGAAAATCTCCCTGGGATATTTCAAGACCAGATTTACTAAAGGAGAGAGGAGGAAAGAGCTATGATTAAAGACACAACAGTTATTTACCAGGTGCATGTCCCCAGGACAGCAAGCCAGGAGCTCTGATTAGCTTCTCACATTCATCCTCAGGCCATGTGACGTGTGTGTGTGTGTGTGTGTGTGTGTGTGTGTGTGTGTGTGTGTGATATGCCTTTCTGTGTGTACATTTCCCCTTGCTCTGTTCTCGGTGGCTCTGTTTAAATCTTGCATCAGATTCAATTTTGGTGATCCGATCACAAGTGGACAGCTCCAAAGTACATCCATTTACACCTGGCTTTAGAATCCGTCTCCACATGTGTCTTGATTGACCACTTGTGATCGGATCTCACTTCCCCGCTCAATATGCAAATAAACCCCATACATCATTTTCGTTGGCAGAGAGGATCGACGAAATGCGTTGTTGTTTTTAACAGGTGTCGAATGAAATGTAATGGCATGAAATCTGGAACATTTTCAAAGGAAATGCGTCAAATTGTGTCGACAGTTACTAATGTTAACTATCATGCTCGGAGCCTCCAAACTGTGAAACGGCTGTTAAAGATACTACATACCTAAAAAAGCAAAGTATGAAGGAATGAAATTTCTGTTTTGTGGTGTATCTAATTCCTTTACAATATGTTTGGCAAACTGAGCTAAACGTATTGTCTGAAATATGGGCCTTGTTGACACACCGACGGTTGTAAATATCCTGGATGGAAGGAAGCTCACGTCCACCGATGTTCTCGGCTGTCTGCACCACCCGCTGCAGTGCTTTACAGCTGAGGGCCTTGCAGTTCCCATACCAGGCAGTGATGGCTCCCATCGGAACGCTTTCAGCCAAACTTCTTCAGCCGCCGGAGGTGAAAGAGGCGTGGCTTAGCTTTTTTCACCACGTGGCCTGTGTGTGTGTCCCAGGTGAGGTCCTCGGTGATGTGAACTCCGAGGAACTTGAGGCTGCTGACTCTCTCCACAGCAGCCCTGTTGATGGTGATGGGGTCTAGCCCTGTTGATGGTGATGGGGTCTAGCCCTGTTGATGGTGATGGGGTCTAGCTCGTCTCCTCTCCTGTAGTCCATGATAAGCTCCTTGGTCTCACCGATGATGAGGGAGAGTTGTTCTCCTGGCACCACTGTGTCAGGTTGATGACCTCTCTCCTGTAGGCTGATTCATCGTTATCAGTATTCAGGCCTATCACTGTCATGTTGTGGGCAAACTTGAATACCATGTTGGAGCTGTGTGTGGCCACGCTGTCGTGGGTACACAGGGAGTAGAGGAGGGGGCTCAGGACACAGTCTTGGGGGGCACCTGTGTTGAGGGTCAGAGGGGTAGAGGTGTTGGAGCCCATCTTCACCACCTGGCGTTGGCTCAACAGGACGTCCAGAACCCAGCTGCACAGACTGGAGTTGAGTCCTATGTCCCTGAGCTTGGTGGCCAGTGTTAATCTCGTCAACGACGAAAATGACGAAAATATTCGTTGACGAAGGGATTTTTAATTTAGTCAACGATGACGATGATTAGATGAAAGACTGCACTATGATGATATAAGTAGTAAATTTGATTTCATTATATTATTGATGAAAATATAACGAAAAGAAAACATCATGAGACATTTGTTATATCCTAAAACATTTTAGAAAGAACAGGGATGATTTAAATAGTCCAATCACAAGACAAGCATTTACTGTTGCAGAGGAGCACTAGAAAACGCATGCTCATTATCGACGGACAGGCAACTATCATTAAGGAAACATCTGCACTCTTTTCTTCCATTTCATCGTCGTGTCTTCAAAAAGCCACATGGTATGGCAGACAACCCTCCAGAACCGGGGAGGAAAAGGACAAATATATGACAGTTCTTTATTATTATGGTCGTTTTTCTGACTGTATGTACTACTGTAGTTTTCACGATATCAGTTCCATTGCAGCGGTAACAGGTCCGTCCTAATACTGTGTAGTGTGCTTGTATACAGCCAAGCCGTTTTTAATCGTTTGTTTTCCCATTGAAAATGAATGGAAAAGTTGCTGTGGCGCAATCACATTGGCATTTTCAGGTGGAAATGCATCTCTAGTTCTAATCTACAGGTAAAGAATTGTTACAATTTGACAAATGTAATTTCATCAACTAAAATGATATAATTTTTGTTGACTAAAATGATGTGCCATTTTAGTCAGTGAGTTATTGCCTAAATTGAATCAATATGACATGACTAATATCTGACTAAATTTAAGGGACGTTTTAGTCAAAAGACTAAGACTATGACTAAATTTGAAAAAATGTGTAAAGATGCACACTGCTGGTGGCGAGTGTGGAGAGGACTGCGGTGTTGAATGGGTGGGTGAGGGTGGTGCAGAGTGTTGTGTGGAGGGGATTGCGGTGTTGAATGGGTGGGTGAGGGTGGTGCAGAGTGTTGTGTGGAGGGGACTGCGGTGTTGAATGGGTGGGTGAGGGTGGTGCAGAGTGTTGTGCGGAGGGGACTGCGGTGTTGAATGGGTGGGTGAGGGTGGTGCAGAGTGTTGTGTGGAGGGGACTGCTGTGTTGAATGGGTGGGTGAGGGTGGTGCAGAGTGTTGTGTGGAGGGGACTGCGGTGTTGAATGGGTGGGTGAGGGAGGTGTACAGTGTTGTGTGGAGGGGACTGTGGTGTTGAATGGGTGGGTGAGGGTGGTGCAGAGTGTTGTGCGGAGGGGACTGCGGTGTTGAATGGGTGGGTGAGGGTGGTGCAGAGTGTTGTGTGGAGGGGACTGCTGTGTTGAATGGGTGGGTGAGGGTGGTGCAGAGTGTTGTGTGGAGGGGACTGCGGTGTTGAATGGGTGGGTGAGGGTGGTGCAGAGTGTTGTGTGGAGGGGACTGCGGTGTTGAATGGGTGGGTGAGGGTGGTGCAGAGTGTTGTGCGGAGGGGACTGCGGTGTTGAATGGGTGGGTGAGGGTGGTGCAGAGTGTTGTGTGGAGGGGACTGCTGTGTTGAATGGGTGGGTGAGGGTGGTGCAGAGTGTTGTGTGGAGGGGACTGCGGTGTTGAATGGGTGGGTGAGGGAGGTGTACAGTGTTGTGTGGAGGGGACTGTGGTGTTGAATGGGTGGGTGAGGGTGGTGCAGAGTGTTGTGTGGAGGGGATTGTGGTGTTGAATGGGTGGGTGAGGGTGGTGCAGAGTGTTGTGTGGAGGGGACTGCTGTGTTGAATGGGTGGGTGAGGGTGGTGCAGAGTGTTGTGTGGAGGGGACTGCTGTGTTGAATGGGTGGGTGAGGGAGGTGTACAGTGTTGTGTGGAGGGGACTGTGGTGTTGAATGGGTGGGTGAGGGTGGTGCAGAGTGTTGTGTGGAGGGGACTGCGGTGTTGAATGGGTGGGTGAGGGTGGTGCAGAGTGTTGTCTGGAGGGGATTGTGGTGTTGAATGGGTGGGTGAGGGTGGTGTAGAGCGTTGTGGTTATGGCGTCGTCCGTGCATCTTCCTGTGTGGAGTTAGCATGTTCTCCCCATGTCTGCGTGGGTTTCTTCTGAGAGCTCTGATTTCCTCCCACAGTCCAAAGGCATGTAAGTCAGGAAAATTGGAGATACTAAGTTGGCCCCTATGTGTGAAAGTGTTTGTCTGTGTGTCTGCCCTGCCATGGACTAGCGACCTGTCCAGGGTGTTTCCCTGCCTTTCGCCCAGTGAGCACTGGGATAGGCTCCAGCACCCTCCCTGCAACCCTAATTAGGATAAGCGGCTTAGAAAATGAATGAACGAATGAACAGCTTCTTTACGTGGTTGAGTTTGCATGGTCCTGGATAGTGCAGTACAGAATGATGTGCAGCCCAGGAATGTGAAACTGATTTTGCCTGAAACTGATTTTGTCTGAATCTGCATGACAGAAAAAGGATGAACGTCACAGGTCTCTGTAAGCCACATCATGTAGTTTAGTTGTAGTCAAGAACAGTGACATAGCCATCTTTAATCAACACTGTTTACATAACAAATATTTTAACCATATAAAGGCCTATGTTATTTCACAATACAAAACCTTTCATGTAGCAGTAAGCTGAAATATGAATATGAACTTTTGTGGTGTGATATCCATTCAGTACACGACAGTGGATGGACCAAGTGAAATGTTATGTTTACTGTAGTGTGGTGTGATAATAAACCCGTGCTGGAGTGGCCATTATGGGCATTTTCTCAGTGACTTTGATCAGAGCAGAAAGCAACTCCTCATTCATCACCACCTACCGCTAGTCCTGTGTTTGGCCAGGTGACAGAATCATTAACATTTCAATGCGCTTCTAATTCATCACACTAGCCTGAACAACAGGCACTGTTTGGAAAATGATCTGACACCCTTTATTTGCTTTAGAATAAGGATTTATCTTCAGTGTTAAATGCCACAGATTAGAATCTTATTGACTTTGTTCATGGGAATTCTTATTCTTTACAGACTTTACTTAGTCTTCTACACAGCTCCACAGGGATAAACATAATTCTCTGACTTTTCCAATACAATGAGTAGTTGTAAAGGAACTCAGTTTAAAATATTAAAGAAAAACGGTCCATAGGAAACATAAAGCATTTCAGAACATGAGGACATGTAAATGTTTTTGGGTGTAGACATTTTCCTGAATAAATCTGAGCTGCATATTTGCAGAATTGGTGCAGTCTGTGGCATGTTGTCAGTGACTTAGAGGCTCACTGGCTGTAATACCCATCCCGCAGTAATGGAGAGAGGCAGTCAGGGAAATGGACAGGACTCTTCCTCTGGGGCTTCAGCCTTTAATCAGCTTTAGGGGATTTCTAGTGCATTTTTTTTTTGTTGAGAAGACAGCAGATCCATGCCCTGGCTGAAACACAAACAAAAATTACAAACACATAGTTTCAAACAGCCATGCTTGAGTCGAGAAATGTCAATTTCACAGGTGTTTTGCATGTGGTCTATAGCCTTCAATGTCTAGAGAAAGATCAGAGTTCATGTGGTCTATAGCCTTCAATGTCTAGAGAAAGATCAGAGTGCATGAGGTCTATAGCCTTCAATGTCTAGAGAAAGATCAGAGTGCATGTGGTCTATAGCCTTCAATATCTAGAGAAAGATCAGAGCTGTAAATGTAATAAAAAAATGTTTGAATAACAGGTTGGGATGATTTTCTGATCAGCAAAGCAATATGACATTTGTATCTAAGATGTTCCTGAGGCCATGCTGAGTTTAAAGACAGCTCAATGATACCACCTAGTGGAGATTAGTGGACAGTTCAGGATGATTTGTCCCGTGCAAGAGGTGCGGTCACAGGAGGGGTTACTGACAAACTGCACGATTGTAAGTCACCCAAAATCATGCACACCCCACTTATACAGCTAGGTTTTATTACCATCCACTCAGTCAACCACTAATATGCAGTATCCTCTGACAGTATAACCAGTAATGCCAAAAAAATGCTAATTTATTTTCAGTGTTAACTCCAATGTATGGCATAATTATTCTTCCAACAGAAAATAGTATCATTTGGAAATATTACTTTTTTTCTTTTTTCTTGGCTTCATTTATGCTTTCTGAGTGACTGTGTGAATTAATTGTTAAAGCGTGGTGAGGATTTCCCCATGTCAAGGCCAAATAATCATCTCTGTATTGAATATCAGAGACATAACAGTTTTTTTTAAAATAACAATGCTAAACTATTTTTGTGTTTGTCAAAAGATCAGAGGAGACTATAGGCCTTTTATGTAGCTGATGAACAACAACATGGATTTTTGTTTTATTCAGATTTGTAATTGTTTTTGAATATTGTATAATAATTTTATAATGACTTCAATTCCATTTTAGCCGTGGACATAAATTAACAATGAGGTATATATACAAAATTAAAAAATAACAGGGCTAGACCTTACAGTGCAGAAAACATTACAGTGATCCAATAAAGATGTGTTTTATTTATAAAGACCATCCAGCAGTCTACAGTCTTTTGTATAAATGACAGTTTACAGTCTTTCGTCTTACGTCTCTTTTGTTTTATGAATAAAGTTTGTTTAAATAGTCTTACAAAGCAAGAGATGCAAATGGGTGCCGGAAGAGGTCCATATACCTCCCTGTATACCACAATTCTTAGCGTAATCGATACTGTACAACGATGGAGCTTTCTTTCGTCAGTTTATCTACGGTATCAGTTCTTCCAATCCCGGAAGTCTCAACCCTAGTTACCCAAAGCAGTTTTGAGATCTTTTACGATGTAATCAGCAGAGAGACAACAACTCTCTGAGATTTAAATCGTTAGTGAGATGAAACTGGTTTATTGTACTCTTGCCTCGTAGCTGATAAACCCGAAGGCACGAAGAACACAACCCCTGGAAATATTTTGGTAAGAACTCGCGAGGAAATAATGAACTAGCATTAGCTAGCAGTAGGCTTACATTTGTCTTCTACGTATTAGCACAAAACTATGGCGTGCCAAGTCCTAGCAGCGAGCTAAGCAAGTCACGTATTATAGTGCGGCTGGACACTATCACATTGCTCTTTACCAAATGTCTGAAGAACATCGACAACTGTTTTCCCCTTTAAAATGACCGACACAAGCTAACACACAAGGTGGTTTGTCGTAGATGTTGTTAGCCAATTGTTCTTTTTGTGATTTACTTATCTAAGCTAATTGGCGTTATCGATTATTGTCCACCAAAACTAGTTACCCGAGATAATTTGTCTCTCTTAGATTTACTCGTGCAATTACTAAATCAGGTCCGATAGGATAATAACCAACAAAACCGGCGTATTTTGAGTTACAATCCGGCCACTTGGTGGAAATTCTTTGAGATTTTCCTCTTGCTAATACAGGTTGTGAGGCGAGTGAGTCTCATTATTGGGATATATATCATGTAAATTCAGAAGAATTTGAGTCATCGTGTTCTTTTGCCGCTCGGATTTCTTTAGCTAATTGATATTCCAGTCCTCTGCTGACTTAAGACGGGTCTATGTACCTTATGCTAGTAGGCAAACATCCCAACGTTTTATATCCCGGAAAACGTTAGAGCCATGTAATTAGAAAATCCCCTCGAAATTATACATTAATATCCACTTAAGTCCTGTTAGGGATGGTTAGTTTTAGTGATAGACTTGACTTATTGCCCACAAGTGACGACGTTGGGGTCCGTGCATAAACTCTAGCCTAACCAGTCCTGCCCAGCATTTGGAATGCTAATAGTCAAAAGAAATTTAGACTGGTCCCAATACGGAGGCGACCGTTTATTTACTAGAGGGCTTGGCAGTTTGCGTGTCTGTAAAGGATGATGTAGCCGGCTGCGTTTGCTTTCACTGATAATAGGCCCTACATTTAGAAATAGTCATTTTCTGTGTTTTATCCGACGATGGACTTTAGCTGTCCATTCACCGATGGCTTGCTCAAAACCTGAGTTGCCTTTAGTGTGGGTCTCTGCGGACATGAAAGGTGCGAAATGATTGAATGGGAACGGACTTTAGGACAGGGTGTGGTGGACTCCCTGGACATGTACTGCGGCCTGCCTATTGAAATTTTACAGGCCCAGACATATGTACTTAAACACAGTGCAGTTTCATTATCCTGGCTAAGTGTGCACTTGGTTTTGGATCATTTATTTTCCCAAATAACTTCATAAAGTTGTTGACTTGTGTGTGATGTGTAGTTCCAGTCTGTATTAAACATGTTAATTCCTGATGCATATTGTGTGTATTAAATAAAATTCTTTGAGAGGTACACACCTCATCACAGGTCGTTGCTCATTCACCAGTCTAATTGCTGAATTGTAATATGTGTGGTCATACATACTGGTGCATACCTCTGTCTGTATGCACATCTACGTCAAGAGTTTTTTGTCACGGCACGTTTTTCTCCCAGGCTGGTTGTGAGAAATCTCCTTCAGCTGTGTGTGTGTACATGCTTTTCGCAGGTGGTTCTGAGGTGTGGATGTGCTGCCACCTGAACAGAGTCCAGAAGGGTTAAGGGCATGTCCGTGTAACGAGTGCTCTGTGAAAACTGAGGCAACAGGGCTTTACACTATGCCAGTGTAAGAGGGAGTTTCTGAGGTGAGTGGTGTGGAGTAATGTAGTGTGCAGTTTGCTTTGATTTGAAACCGATTTTCAGATAGGAGCAAACAGTGCTGACATTGCTGAAAATCAACATATGGAGGAAACACCTCTTTAGATATCTAAGCAGTTTGTGCATCTGCAGTAAAGTTTAGTAATGACATTTTTCATTCTGTATCTTAACTGTGTAAAAAGTAGTTGGTAATTGAAGCATTGCATTTACCATGGTCTTGATCAGTGAATTGCTTATTTATTTATTTCAGTTCTTTTTCAGTTATTTTCTGTATTTCAGTTATTTTGAAGATAATTTCCAAAACTCATCAAAACATTTCTCAAAATAGCAAAGTCAGATCAAACCATCGGTTTGTGGCAAAGGTACATTACGTGTGCTAGGGATTTTACTTGGTGTTCTCCATGCGGTTCACAAATATACAATAAATACAAAAAACACAATAAATACATTACAGTGTGCAATACAACAGTGGATACAAGACATCCAATATACAGAACAATACATGATACAGGGCCTGCAATATGCGTACAATATGCAATACAATATACAATATACAATCCAATACTCAACACCAAGATAATGAGTAGTGTAATGAAATAGATAAATGTCAAATGGTTGATGATGTATAGAATTCACAGTAGGTCAGTGGTATGTGGTATGAGAGATCGACACAGAAGGTGTTAATGTGGTATGAGAGATCGACACAGAAGGTGTTGATGTGGTATGAGAGATCGACACAGAAGGTGTTAATGTGGTATGAGAGATCGACACAGAAGGTGTTAATGTGGTATGAGAGATCGACACAGAAGGTGTTAATGTGGTATGAGAGATCGACACAGAAGGTGTTGATGTGGTATGAGAGATCGACACAGAAGGTGTTAATGTGGTATGAGAGATCGACACAGAAGGTGTTAATGTGGTATGAGAGATCGACACAGAAGGTGTTGATGTGGTATGAGAGATCGACACAGAAGGTGTTAATGTGGTATGAGAGATCGACACAGAAGGTGTTAATGTGGTATGAGTAGTCAATACTGAAGGCACAGTGGTACTGCATAATACAAATACAGTAAACGGTGGAAGAGTTCAGGGGGTGTTGAGAAGGGCTACCGCTTTGGGATGGAAGCTGTTTTGGTGTCGTGTGGTTTTGGTCTTGACAGACCTGTCCCGCCGTCCAGAAGGGAGTCTTATGAACAGGCTGTGGGCTGGGGGGGGGGGGGATCAGCCACAGTCTTCCATGCATGTTTCCTGGCTCTGGGGCTGTGTAGGTCCTTGTTCAATAGAGACTGTCTCATTTGCTTAAGCTGTGTTGTTTGTCTGCTGATCTGTTGTGACTGTGTGAGACAATATACGTGGCAAACCTGTAAAATGTCTCTGAGAAGAAGAATGTTAGTGGTGTAAACTACTGCTGTGGAGTTAGGGGACCCCACCCCTGATGGGGACTCCACCCCTGATGGGGACCCTACCCCTGATAGGGACTCCACCCCTGATGGGGACCCTACCCCTGATAGGGACTCCACCCCTGATAGGGACCCTAACCCTGATAGGGACTCCACCCCTGATGGGGACCCTACCCCTGATAGGGACTCCACCCCTGATGGGGACCCTACCCCTGATAGGGACTCCACCCCTGATAGGGACCCTACCCCTGATAGGGACTCCACCCCTGATAGGGACCCTACCCCTGATAGGGACTCCACCCCTGATAGGGACCCTACCCCTGATAGGGACCCTACCCCTGATAGGGACTCCACCCCTGATAGGGACCCTACCCCTGATAGGGACCCTACCCCTGATAGGGACTCCACCCCTGATAGGGACTCCACCCCTGATAGGGACCCTACCCCTGATAGGGACTCCACCCCTGATAGGGACTCCACCCCTGATAGGGACCCTAACCCTGATCCCACGGACTCACCGCAGCTGCACGCATTCGTCAGCAGCAGGAGGAATTTTTGGGAAGTGAGAGATGAGCACTGAGTACACTTTCCAGTCCGCCATGTTATTTTCTCCCTCTGTTATGGTAAAGGCCTTTTCCCCATAAGTATGATTGCACTCCTCCCAGTGTGAGGAGAAGCTGAAGCACACTGAGGGATCTGAGCTCCCAGACCCTGTTTTCACTCAACTGCACAGCTGCCTGTCAGCAGACTGCTCCCAAAGGCAGTGCTAACCCAGTCCGGCAAAGGCAGTGCTAACCCAGTCGGGCAAAGGCAGTGCTAACCCAGTTGGGCAGTTCAGCAGGAAGGACTGCTGGGGCTACTGAAGACTAATTAATGTCTTTATGGACTCGGCGCCGTACAGTTGACGAGAAACCCTAGTGTTGAATGGAACTCAAGCATTTCACTCTGTCTCTTACAGTCTGTCTAAGTCTGTCTCTTACAGTCTGTCCAAGTCTGTCTCTTACAGTCTGTCCAAGTCTGTCTCTTACAGTGTGTCTAAGTCTGTCTCTTACAGTCTGTCTCTTACAGTCTGTCTCTTACAGTGTGTCTAAGTCTGTCTCTTACAGTGTGTCTCTTACAGTCTGTCTAAGTCTGTCTCTTACAGCGTGTCTCTTACAGTCTGTCTAAGTCTGTCTCTTACAGTCTGTCTAAGTCTGTCTCTTACAGTGTGTCTCTTACAGTCTGTCTACGTCTGTCTCTTACAGCGTGTCTCTTACAGTCTGTCTAAGTCTGTCTCTTACAGTCTGTCTCTTACAGTCTGTCTCTTACAGTCTGTCTCTTACAGTGTGTGTAAGTCTGTCTCTTACAGTCTGTCTAAGTCTGTCTCTTACAGTCTGTCTCTTACAGTCTGTCTCTTACAGTCTGTCTAAGTCTGTCTCTTACAGTCTGTCTCTTACAGTCTGTCTACGTCTGTCTCTTACAGCGTGTCTCTTACAGTCTGCCTAAGTCTGTCTCTTACAGTGTGTCTAAGTCTGTCTCTTACAGTCTGTCTAAGTCTGTCTCTTACAGTCTGTCTCTTACAGTCTGTCTAAGTCTGTCTCTTACAGCGTGTCTCTTACAGTCTGCCTAAGTCTGTCTCTTACAGTCTGTCTAAGTCTGTCTGCTCAGTTACCACAAAGATCTTTCCTCTTGCAGTTTCATGTTGTCTTAACTGCTGTATTGGAAAAAAATTTGCATATGAAATTTAGTCATTGACATTCAAACTCACCGAATGCAAACAAAAAAGTTCAGTGAAGCTACTGTTTTGCATCTTTCGAAAGCTGTTTGATTGACAGCATATATTCGAGCTGAAACCAATTGAGTTCATGGAAAAGTCCCATTGCATTTAAGTGTAATAGAGACAGAACTTGTTTTTTTGTTGTGCCATAGGGTTAGGGTTAACCCTAACCCTGACCCATAGGCATTCCTCTACTGGTACTCTGTGCACCACAATGTTTCTTTCTGATCTTAACTGACATATTTGTTCACACAGAATGCACATTCACATCCACAGCAATTTCCATCTCCAGTCATTCACTTTTATATGCCTGGAAAATTGAGATCAGTGCAAATACCTTATATGAGTCATCTTAAAAACCTCATACAGATCAACTAAATGCCTTGTATGAGTCATCTTAAAAACCTCATACAGACCAAGTAAATGCCTTGTATGAGTCATCTTAAAAACCTCATACAGATCAACTAAATGCCTTGTATGAGTCATCTTAAAAACCTCATACAGATCAACTAAATACCTATGGATTCTGACTGTACTGTGCTGCCGTTCTGTCATAGTTTGTCATGTCATAGTCTCAGCTCATTGACCATGTCTCTCTCTCCCTGTACTGACCATGTCTCTCTCTCCCCTGTACTGACCATGTCTCTCTCTCCCCTGTACTGACCATGTCTCTCTCCCCTTCACTCACAATGTCTCTCTCTCCCCTGCACTGACCATGTCTCTCTCTCCCCTGTACTGACCATGTCTCTCTCCCTGTACTGACCATGTCTCTCTCCCTGCACTGACCATGTCTCTCTCTCCCTGTACTGACCATGTCTCTCTCCCTGTACTGACCATGTCTCTCTCTCCCCTGCACTGACCATGTTTCTCTCTCCCCTTCACTGACCATGTCTCTCTCTCCCTGTACTGACCATGTCTCTCTCTCCCCTTCACTGACCATGTCTCTCTCTCCCTGTACTGACCATGTCTCTCTCCCTGTACTGACCATGTCTCTCTCTCCCCTGCACTGACCATGTCTCTCTCTCCCCTGTACTGACCATGTCTCTCTCTCCCTGTACTGACCATGTCTCTCTCTCCCCTTCACTGACCATGTCTCTCTCTCCCTGCACTGACCATGTCTCTCTCTCCCCTTCACTGACAATGTCTCTCTCTCCCCTTCACTGACCATGTCTCTCTCTCCCTGCACTGACCATGTCTCTCTCTCCCCTGTACTGACCATGTCTCTCTCCCTGTACTGACCATGTCTCTCTCTCCCCTTCACTGACCATGTCTCTCTCTCCCTGTACTGACCATGTCTCTCTCTCCCCTTCACTGACCATGTCTCTCTCTCCCTGTACTGACCATGTCTCTCTCCCTGTACTGACCATGTCTCTCTCTCCCCTGCACTGACCATGTTTCTCTCTCCCCTTCACTGACCATGTCTCTCTCTCCCTGTACTGACCATGTCTCTCTCTCCCCTTCACTGACCATGTCTCTCTCTCCCTGCACTGACCATGTCTCTCTCTCCCCTTCACTGACCATGTCTCTCTCTCCCCTTCACTGACCATGTCTCTCTCTCCCTGCACTGACCATGTCTCTCTCTCCCCTTCACTGACAATGTCTCTCTCTCCCCTTCACTGACCATGTCTCTCTCTCCCCTTCACTGACCATGTCTCTCTCTCCCCTTCACTGACAATGTCTCTCTCTCCCCTTCACTGACCATGTCTCTCTCTCCCTGCACTGACCATGTCTCTCTCTCCCCTGTACTGACCATGTCTCTCTCCCTGCACTGACCATGTCTCTCTCTCCCCTGCACTGACCATGTCTCTCTCCCTGTACTGACCATGTCTCTCTCTCCCCTGCACTGACCATGTCTCTCTCCCTGTACTGACCATGTCTCTCTCTCCCCTGTACTGACCACGTCTCTCTCTCCCTGTACTGACCATGTCTCTCTCTCCCTGTACTGACCATGTCTCTCTCTCCCCTGTACTGACCATGTCTCTCTCTCCCTTCACTCACAATGTCTCTCTCTCCCCTGCACTGACCATGTCTCTCTCTCCCCTGTACTGACCATGTCTCTCTCTCCCTGTACTGACCATGTCTCTCTCTCCCTGTACTGACCATGTCTCTCTCTCTCCCCTGTACTGACCATGTCTCTCTCCCCTTCACTGACAATGTCTCTCTCTCCCCTGCACTGACCATGTCTCTCTCCCTGTACTGACCATGTCTCTCTCTCCCCTGTACTGACCATGTCTCTCTCTCCCCTGCACTGACCATGTCTCTCTCCCTGTACTGACCATGTCTCTCTCTCCCCTGCACTGACCATGTCTCTCTCTCCCCTGCACTGACCATGTCTCTCTCTCCCTGTACTGACCATGTCTCTCTCTCCCTGTACTGACCATGTCTGTCTCCCTGTACTGACCATGTCTCTCTCTCCCCTGTACTGACCATGTCTCTCTCTCCCTGTACTGACCATGTCTCTCTCTCCCCTGCACTGACCATGTCTCTCTCCCTGTACTGACCATGTCTCTCTCCCTGTACTGACCATGTCTCTCTCTCCCTGTACTGACCATGTCTCTCTCTCCCCTACATTGACCATGTCTCTCTCCTCCATCTCTCAGGTAATCATGCAGACGTCAGGTCATCGGCTACGGGATGTGGAGCAGCACCACCCGTTGCTGGGCAGTGGGGATGAGGAGGAGGGGCCAGTGGCCCGTGTGTGGTTCATTCAGGACAGCTGTGGAATGGTCTGTGCCTCTATGACCTGGTTTTTGGTGATGTACGCTGACTTTGTGGTGAACTTTGTCATGCTGCTGCCATCCAAGAGCTTCTGGTTCTCCCTCATCAATGGTGTGGCCTTTAATTTTCTGGCTGTGCTAGCACTGGCCTCACACCTACGCACCATGCTGACAGATCCGGTAAGACATCTGCTACTTTCTGTAGAGAATGATGCACTAAACTCGGCCGTTCAGCCCTTGAGTACTCAGTGGTAACGTCAGTGACTGTGCAGCAGGGAGAGGAAGCCATGGCCAGTTCAGTCACATCTGTGATTATAAAATATCTTAGCAGGCTAATAGGCTAACTGTCCTCTCCGTTCTCTCTCATTGACTGCCACACACAGATACACTGATATGTGGGTGAGGCTTGTGTGCGAGTTGTTCATTTGTATATGAGGATTCATTTTGTCTTTTGGTGATTGCTTTCCTGGAGGTCAGCACAGAGGGGGTTAGCACCTAATGTATTGTTTGATTTGCAGTGTTGTGCAGTCAGGACAGCAGCTCAGCTTTAAGGAAAGTGTTAAATCATTCACATTTATACTATATATGTGCTACCTCTAGGGCTGTGACTTACGACTGTTCCACTATTCGGATTATGAATCGCCCAGTTACTCAGTGGCTCTTATTTATCTATTGATTGTTAAATTAAGCTTGAGGTTGTTTTAGTCATATGC
Organism: Chanos chanos; assembly: GCF_902362185.1. Taxonomy (NCBI): domain Eukaryota; kingdom Metazoa; phylum Chordata; class Actinopteri; order Gonorynchiformes; family Chanidae; genus Chanos; species Chanos chanos. Next base: position 38,232 of record NC_044496.1, on the reverse strand, counting down.
TAACTATCAGTAAAGACAGGAAAGGAGAGCGTCATTCAGAAATACATCTTTTAATGAATGGTTACTCGGACTAATTCAGTGAGGGCACTTGCTTGCTGGGGAGTAGGAGTCTGCTTCGCTTGAAGAAAGCCATCCATGGTAGCATTAGGAGATTCAACAAACCCATAACTCATTGGAATGTAACCCACATTGGGCATGCGCACATAGACACGAGTTGTATGAATCTTTCATGATGTAGAAAGTGTCAAATTCTCCGGCGTTCTCTAAACTTGTGCACCCGACAGCAACACCATCTCCAGCCAGAAACGTCACCATGACAACGATGCAACGTTTAAACAGGGAATTTCTAAATAGCAGACTAGCTCTGGTTTAACATTGTGAAGTTAGGGCACATTTGGGATGTGAAGAGGATCATTGTGAATAATAGGTTATTATTTGCTACACTGTATGTTCAGTGTTATCAATAATTTATCGATGAAGAGAAAATTGATTTGAACATAGAAAACGTTACATCTCATAACGTGAAGTAACATGGCTTGTAACATTAACGTTTGCTATGCTAGCGAGGTAACTAACGTAAGGAGACGAGCCTTCGTCGTCCAGAGAGCCAACGCGCCACCTCCTCTTCAGGCGCTCGGGCAGAACTGATGTGCCCCCGTGCCAGGAGAGGTCAGGGTTGCAAATGTTGCAGGTCACGACCTTCTTGGCAGAATTAAGAGTGAAAGGCTGCCACACTTTTAAGGTCTTTGGTCGTGCTACCTGTATTGTTCCCTCCAGTAAAGCAACGTGGCTTAGGCTACATGTCTGAGCATTCTGAGTCAGCTCAAAAAACACACACAATGACGTCACCAACTAATCAACAGTTAAATTCGTTGGCAACTAATTTGATCATCGATTTTAATCAACTACGTCAATTATTCGTTGCACCCCTAACTACCTCCTGGACACATTAAAAATAGGCCTGCATTTGGATGTGTATTTAAAATTTCTTCAGTGAGCTACAATGATTGACTCTGACTCTGAGAAGGTGACACATTTACGCCATCTCCATTGTGAGCGTGCTCTGTGAGTGTGTGTTCTGTGAGCGTGCTCTGTGAGTGTGTGTTCTGTGAGCGTGCTCTGTGAGTGTGTGTTCTGCGAGTGTGTGTTCTGTGTCATGACATTGTTGAACTTTGGGTGTCTGGTGCAGGAATATGGTTGTGCATATCTTATTAACTTCCCTCAGTTTTTGTAACATGTGTAATATTGTGTATGCCAGGGGGCAGTTCCCAAAGGCAACGCCACTAAAGAGTACATGGACAGCCTGCAGCTGAAGCCTGGTGAAGTCATTTATAAGTGTCCCAAATGCTGTAGCATCAAGCCAGAGAGAGCACACCACTGCAGGTGAGAGCTGCACGTAGGAATAGATGATTATAAATAAGTAAACATTCACTTCAATATTTGCTGTCTTCTTGTAATAGATTGTTGTGTGTTGTTTGGGTGCATGGTGTCTCAGTATGGAACTCAAGTCCCAGTTCTCCTGTCTCCTGTTTCACTCCAGTATCTGTAAAAGGTGCATTCGGAAAATGGATCACCACTGTCCCTGGGTGAACAACTGTGTAGGAGAAAAGAATCAGCGATTCTTTGTGCTGTTCACTGTAAGTATAGTATCAGTGAATCACTCTGCCCCCCTGAGCCACACTGAGGAACCAGGATAGATTTCTCTGTCAGGGGAGGACATTACTGTTCATTTTTCATTCTCATTTTATTGCTCACTGGCTGATATTTGTGTTTATCAGCCAGTGAGAAAACAAGCGCAAGACTTAAGCTCATTATGGTTGAAATGATTGTGCACAGACGTTGAATATTTATAAGACAAAAGTACATATGTAAAATACGCTGTCAGCCGCCAGTTAGACGTCAAGATTCCACTTCCACCTGCAGCCTCAGTGTGAGTATTCCACGTGCACAAACGTGTGTTACTGGACGTGTCTAAAATGTCATAGGGTCTTCATGTCCAAACACTGCTTTTTCACTATTGTTGTGAGAGAACACTATCACGGGTACACATCTTCCCTGTAATATTAGTTGTACTCTCTGGTAGTATAAGCAGTCTAAAAATTCGTTGTATTATCTGTTCGTATGATCAGTCTAAATTAGTCCTGAGGTGATGCGGCATACTGGTAGAACCAGCTGTTCATCTGACAGAGCTGGACTGTCCTTTGCCTGTAGATAACTGGGGAGGAAATCTTACCTAAGCACATTTTTCTGTTTCCTTCATTTTATCTGTTCTGTAATTCCTTTTTGGAAATGTGTTTTTAGTTTATGTGCAGTTGAGAGATTTTGGTCCTTTTTTGCATAAGAAATACTCTCAGCTGAACGATTTCTTCTCCCTTTGTAGCAACAGACTTTCTCTTCTCCTTCACTGTTCTTAGGCTTGTTTTCTTGAACACACGAGTTACTTTGATTTCTCTGTCCTCTTCACAGATGTATATAGCTTTGATTTCTGTCTTCTCTTCACAGATGTGTATAGCTTTGATTTCTGTCTTCTCTTCACAGATGTATATAGCTTTGATTTCTGTCTTCTCTTCACAGATGTGTATAGCTTTGATTTCTGTCTTCTCTTCACAGATGTATATAGCTTTGATTTCTGTCTTCTCTTCACAGATGTATATAGCTTTGATTTCTGTCTTCTCTTCACAGATGTATATAGCTTTGATTTCTCTGCATGCTCTTTGCCTCAGTGGGCTCCACTTCTACACCTGTGTCAAAGTTCAGTGGAGCGGTAGGTGTCCTGAAATTTTACTTTTTCTGTAAACGGGTTTTCTGTGAAATTTGACCTTTTCTGTAAATGGGTTGTCTGTGCAATTTTGCAGTGTTAGGGGTAAGGGAAGCAGACAGATAACTGTACTTCACAGACAATGTGTTTCCATAGAAAGGCATTTAACCCTAGGTTTGACCCAGAGAAGGGCTCGCAAAATTTCTAAACCCCTGGTAGGGGCAGTCTTCAGATTTTGGTAGCCTGAAATGAATTTTGACTAGCCCAAATAAAAAAAAAAAAAGTAATGAAAATCATTTAGGCCCTGTTTACACTTTGCATTAAGGTCAGATTTTGGTGATCCGATTGCAAGTGGACTGCTCAAAAGTACAGGTATGAACGCATCCAATGCACATTGAGGTCACATTGAGATCCGATCTCACAGACCACATTCGGAGGTGATCTGGACCGCATATGACCGCATTCTTAGAGCAGTGTAAACGCGAATGCGAGCTCGACCACATTGAACGACCGCCTACTCAACTGATGTCCTCTGCTTATGTGGAAGTACAAACTCATTCACGTATGTACTCATTCGCCATGTTTAAGAGCAACAACAACAGCAACAGGCAAAATGGATATTGTGTTGATTTTTTCTTCTTTTAATATCCGACAGACTAGGCACAGGAAGTGCATTGATGCCTCCCAATTAAAAACAACAACGTTTAACATGAAAAACCTTAATGTGGCTTAATGTCCCAAAACAACGATCAATGATCACCAAATTTGTCTGACATCTCACATGTCATAAGCACTATCTCCAATCAAAAAAGCAAAACTGAAATTCAGCGAAGGCTTAACGCGTTGGAAATGATTTCCGTGTTTATTTGCGTATGTGGCGGAGACGTGGGATCCGATCTTAAGTGGTCCCTTGAGACGCAGATTCTAAAGCCAGGTGTAAACGGACGCACATAAAGCTGTGATCCTAATGCAGCGTGTAAACAGGGCCTTATTTGACCAGCTGAAAACTGCAGCAATCATCATATATAAATGATTCAACAGTGAGTCAACAATCATCAAAAGAAATATTCATTTAGATCTAGACATCTTAGATTTAGATTTAAAATCAGTAAAAACGCTAAAATAACATTTAGATTCTAGATTTACTTTTAGAGCAGTATTAACTAACAAATAAAATGTTAGATGCAGCTTGCTAAGCACTTTTCGCCAGCCAGCATAGCTAGACTCAAAAAAGTTCAGGTAAATGTTCACACAAGATGTCCAACATAACACTACATCCTGAGCTGTCCCTTGATTCAGTTTTGACAACATGGTCCTACAAATCCGACATGATCTTCTTATAACGTTGCTCTATCTTGAGACCAGATTCTCAAACCTCACTATAGTTTATGATTGTTGCCTTTCGATTGGATCGAAGTCATCTTTGTGATTTAAAAAAAAATATTTTCAAGCTTCAAAAAAAAAAAAAATTCTACACGCTCCCTCCCTACGTAGTGCACTACATTATGTTCACTCACTCTCTCACTCACTATCTAAGCCGCTTATCCTAATTAGTGTCGCGGGGGGTGCTGGAGCCTATCCCAGCAGTCATTGGACGAAAGGCAGGGAAACACCCTGGACAGGTTACCAGTCCATCGCAGGGCAACATCATGTTCACTTTATAGTAAAGAGTGAGTGAGTGAACAGGTGAGTGATTTTGAACACAGTCTTCTGTCAGACTAGGCACGGTTTAGTGCACTACTGTCTCGCACTGGTGTAGTTATGTCATTGTCTCTTAAGATCTGTGAGGGCTCTACTGGTCAGCACGGTGTAGGCAAAACCCACACCGTAGGGCAGATTCACTTTAGATCTGTGAGGGCTCTACTGGTCAGCACAGTGTAGTCAAAACCCACACCGTAGGGCAGATTCACTTTAGATCTGTGAGGGCTCTACTGGTCAGCACGGTATAGCCAAAGCCACACCGTAAGGCAGATTCACTTTAGATCTGTGAGGGCTCTACTGGTCAGCACTGTGTAGTCAAACCCACAGCGTAGGGCAGATTCACTTTAGATCTGTGAGGGCTCTACTGGTCAGCACGGTGTAGTCAAAACCCACAGCGTAGGGCAGATTCACTTTAGATCTGTGAGGGCTCTACTGGTCAGCACGGTGTAGTCAAAACCCACAGCGTAGGGCAGATTCACTTTAGATCTGTGAGGGCTCTACTGGTCAGCACAGTGTAGTCAAAACCCACAGCGTAGGGCAGATTCATACCGGTGTACTTTCTATACCGTTTATACCGTGCACCCCTAAAAGGAGGGAATTTTATTTCACTAAAGGGATCATTTCTGACAGCCCGCCGGGCAGGGTGTCGTACCATTTCGGTAGCTCAGTGGGAAAACTGGATTGTCCCGGGACGTCTGTGTAGCGATTTTGCGAGCCCTGTGACTTTTATGTAGAGAGGGAGAACAGCCACTAACATCTGTGTATTCCTTAATGTACATTTTCTATTTTTAAGACGGTGTAGTGCTGCTCTTTAGAGTCTGCTGTTTGTCTTGAAAGATGCTTTCTCATCCTCAGAGTGCAGTGACTTCTCCCCCCCTGTGGCTGTCATGCTGCTGATCTTCCTCTGCCTTGAGGGTCTCCTCTTCCTCACCTTCACTGCTGTCATGTTTGGCACACAAATCCATTCTATCTGCAACGATGAGACGGTGAGGCCAAGTTTTCCTTACTGCTCCATTCATGTCCTGTATGTGATCTGTCTGTGACAGCACTGAGCCAAGTTTTCCTTACTGCTCCATTCATGTCCTGTGTATGTGATCTGTCTGTGACAGCACTGAGCTGTGTCATGGTTTGTCAGCGCCTGTAAAGTCAGTGAAACAAGACTAATCCATTTGTACAACTGTACTCACGGTCTTGACAAACGAAGAAGAAACATAAGATTACTGTAAAGTAACTCTCTCACTGGGAGTTTGATTGCCTGACCTGGCTGGACGTTAGCATCTGTAACTGGAAACAAGGGTGTGAAAATGACCGGGACGGCCAGAGAACTTTTTTAAGGGTGTTTAAAATGTTTGTTTAAGGGTCTTTAAAATGTTCATTTCTATAGTTATACTTCAACCATAGAGTGTCTGACATAATTGTTGTTTTGAAAGTGTCTCCGGGGTAAGTTACTATAAGAGGATTTATTTATGTATGTGTGTATTTATTTATATTTGTACTTGTTCCCACCCCCATTGTGCTGTCATACTGATGTGAACAGTGTGGATACATAATGCAGTTTCACTACTGAGTGTGGGTTGGACTGCATCCACATCACATCTGGTCATTTAGTAAATGGTTTTATCCAGATTGACTTCTAGGTTAGGCGAAATGCAAACCTAGCATGCAGCCATTAGGGAGCTGCTACAGCTGTCAGTATGAAACCAGATTAACCCTATCAGTGTGAAACCAGATTAACCCTATCAGTATGAAACCAGATTAACCCTATCAGTATGAAACCAGACTCGAGTGCAAGAAAAGCTGAAAGAAGTAAAAGAGTCAAAAATTCATTTGGGTTCATAGTTGTAAAATTCATTTGGGTTAGTTCATAGTCGTAAAATTCATTTGGGTTAGTTCATAGTTGTAAAATTCATTTGGGTTAGTTCATAGTTGTAAAATTCATTTGGGTTCATAGTCGTAAAATTCATTTGGGTTAGTTCATAGTCGCGGAGGTAAGAGTTGGATGGAAAAGATGAGTCTTCAGGCACTTGTGAGAGAGTCAGCAGACTGGATGGGGATGGAACCTTGCAGTGAGGAGTCCAGTTTGTGACCTTTTCTCCTACACAGTGGTGGAGTCACCAGGCGCTGCTCCCTTGGAGACTGTAGTGGGTGAGATGGAACATAGGTCTTCATTAGTGAGCGAGTGTGTGTAGGTGCAGTTCACCGGTTAATCTGAAAGCAGCATCAGGGTCTTGCCAGGGGCAGATGGAGGGAGCCAGTGGAGGGAGGTGAAGAGGGTTGAGTGTGATGCTCGGTCAGTTTGGAGTATATGAGCCAAATATTTTACTGCTTTTTACAGTCACATTAAAATGACAATGAAAAACACAAGACAATGATTTGCTGGTTTGTAGGAGATCGAGAGGCTGAAGAACGAGAAACCCACATGGGAGCGGCGATTGCGTTGGGAGGGGATGCGGGCTGTTTTCGGAGGTCCTCCCTCTGTGCTCTGGTTCAACCCTTTTGCCGGACTGCAGCTGCGACGCCTAACGATGACCCGCTCTCGGAAGAGTGGACCCGAGTTCTCGGTCTGAGTGTGAAGTTCTGGCATCGCAGCGTGTCAGCCCAGCATCGTGCGGGCAGTGGCAGGGAGACCTCAGACACTATTCTGCGCTGTGAGACTCCAGAGACCTGTCAGCTCCACGTACGGGAAGGACATTCAGACAAACCTCCCACACCTCACTGGATGAATGGTTTTATACATGTCTGTGTTGACTTCGCCTGACTCTTCTACATGAATATGTGTTTTTTTTGTTTGTTTTTTTTAAATCAAAGCATGCATGTTGGAATTGGATGGAGGTGAAAAGGCATTAAGATTGACTGATTAAGGCTATTAATCAGTCTACAGGATGGATAAGACACAAGGGACTAGTCTGTACACAATCAGCCTTGTACAACCTTCTGACACTTTTCTGTCATTCATAAGAAAATCTAAGCCCTGATTAGCTCAGAATTGACACCTTTATGTGCCAGTCACACAGAAAGAACATGAGTGGTGGACTGGTGATCCCATTTCCACTGGATGACAGTATAGTTTGTTCTGAGGTCTGAGGGTGACTGTTTCAATCTCTAAACACTAAAAGCTTCTTTTGGTGACTGGACGTGTAGTAGAAAATCCCATTCATGTCCAGATCCTTACCCTAGCACTGGACTCAGTCCACTGCTGCTTCAGCTCAGAGTGGCAAGTGAATGTGTGGACAGTGCACCACGCATCAACAAGCAGAACTGATGACCTTTTACCCCCAAGTACCTCATAAGCTGAAACTATGGAATAGTTACAGGGAAGAGTAATCACACTCCTGAAAATGTTGTCACTACACACTCTCCCCTGTGTGAAGGAATCACAAAGGCAGTATATACTTTGGTGGATGTGCTTGGCTCTGTGTTCATTTTACATTCTCTCCTCATTGGAACAGAACTAGCTTTTAGTCAAGTGTTGCTGGAAGATCTCTTTATAATAACCACTCATGATTAAATAAGATGCTGGAAATGTTTTTGTAACCTTGTGTACATCTGGACCTTCCAGAACAGTTCACATTTTTCTGTCTGGCACATTTGAACGCCACATGAAACAGAAATTGTATGGAGACAAAAATAAAACCGACAGTGGTCTCCCCTGACCGACTGATCTCAGACCTGCATACTGAAATAATGAACGCTTTGAATGCAGTCAAACTTTTCAATAAAGAAATTAGTCTTCAAAACAGAAGCTTTTTTTTTTTTTTTTAAGCCAACGCTTTTCAGTGCCCATTACAGACTTGCTAGGCAATAGAGTTTCCTTACTGAAATAATTTTCCCATGGAGGCAGTATGGATTACTCAGCAATCTTCACAAATGTGTTTTGTTTTGTCGCTGTGGCCTTCGGTAGTTTAACCATAGATCAAACCTGAGGAGTGCAGTCTTCTCCTCTCTGCTGTCCTTTACAAATCAGGCCCGCTGGCTCCAGTAGTCAATCATTGTATACATTGAGTAATTCATTTTTAATCATGTTAAATGCCAAATCAAATTGCTTGTTGTAGTTTTAAAGCCATTAGACTTTGGTCATGGAGGAGAGGAGTTGTGGGTCTCATTCTTCCCGATCTGCTGTCCTTTATTACGATGTTTTGGAAAGGTCTTGGGTTGTATCTGAAGTAATTTGCCTTTTTAAGTGAACTTCACTGAGAATGTAATTCATGCTTTTTATCTATTGTTTATGCACAAAGGAATACAGGGAAAATTATTTGTTGACAGTTGTGTTTAACACAAGGCCTGTGTTTTGCTTATTCATCCTACAATACAAAGTATTGCTCCCTCTGTTGAGGAAAGATGACAGTTTTCATATGTTAGAATTTTATGAGATGTTTTTATTAAGACAGTTTCCCTCCCTAGTCCATAATTCTACACCAGCAGGACAGCTATAGAAAGGAACTTCTGTAGCCATATGTTCTGTCTATAAGCTTAACGAGAGAGAAATAGCAGACCGTTATCAGTGCTCAGCTGACATAAGCAGGACACATGGCAAATTTTCAGACTGTAAAACGACTCAGTGCACAGAATTATGCAACTGGCCAAAATGTCTCAGCACCTAAATCAAACTCAACGGTAAAGAAGAAAACACCTAAATCAAACTCAACGATAAAGTAGAAAACAAAAAGATGTTGGGGGTCAATATTCTGGCTGACAACTGGAGAGCAAACACAGGTCACTTGTAATCTACATTACAATGGGTATAATTTATCAAAATATTTTTAATTATGTGTAATAAAATTATAAATGTTCTTTAATGTGTTGGGTTTTTTTTGCATAATCAAATACATTAAAACTTAAATACATTAAAAAAAGAAACATGAGTAAGCAAATGTCTAATTCATGACTGCCCTTCAGAATACCCTAACCCTGACCCTAACAGACATCATATGACTCACAAGCTGCCATCACTGCTCTCAATTTTTTATCACTGGAACAACAGAATGAGTAATAACAAAATACATATATTTGCATGAATGGGCATTCAGCCTTGCAGCGTGTGATCTACTATGAACTATGACCATATACTACTTCTTTCTGGGCTGTCAAAAGTATTCAGTCCCATTTTTATCTGAAGGGAACAATGAAGACAATAATTCACCAATCCAATCCAAAGAAAAGACATTTCATTCAATAAACCACTTTACAAAGCCAAACCATACAGTCTTCATGTATAACAGCTAACAGGAGCCAGTGGCATTAGTCCACTGATTCTTGAGTTCTGATATTCCCAGTGTTCTTGTTGAGCATAGATGATGCCATTTGTGTGTGTGTGTGTGTGTGAGATGAACACCAATCAGGATAATATACCAGTTAAAGAAAAGATCTACAGTCACAATAAGCCATCCATACTGTTGTGTATCGCAGACGGGTTTTTCGTGTGAAGTTACTACTGTTCTTATATACATGTGAAAATGCAGTCACACAAAACTGTAAATAACAGTCCTCTTATGTCAGAGTGTCCTCGTTTCTGATGTACTCGCCAATGTCGGCCTGGTGGAAAACCACGATAGACATGGGGTCAACCTTCCGACACTCCTGCGTGCTCTTTGCTGCAACTCCAAAACCCTGGAGAAAGAGGATCAATATTCTCTTTAAGCGTCAGCAATTACATTCAAATGCTTGTGGCTTGAGCAATTCTCATTCAGGAGCTCTTACCAGTGGTACGTCTGCCATAGAGTACACGACCACACCCTGGTACTGGGCTGTATTCTCTGTTATTCTCCCCAGGCCTGACTTCATGATATGGTTCCCATACAGGAAAGACTGCTCAGCTCCAGGCTTCACCCACACTTTGAACTGTAAGGGTGCAATTACACAGCAAATTACCTCTAAAATATGACCGTTTAAAAGTAGTGCATATTTTTGCATGTGTCAATGAACAAAATATCTCGAATCCGCTAAATTTAACGGACAGACGCATACCTTTGCATATGGAGCAAGGAAATCCAAAGCTGTGATGTGCAAGCGGAACTTCTGAGTCTTGGTGAATTTCCCGAAGCAGGTACCTACAGATACGAGTTTCTCTCGGGAAATGTTTGTGGCCAATTTCAGAAGTTTTTCACTGGTTCGAAAAATAAGAGATCGGCAGAATGTGAGGGGCACTGACGTAACTATATGATTAGCTATAAAAGTGATGTGATAAGATCTTTTCCAATATTACCTAATGTAATACACGCGGTCGCTGTGAAGTCTGAAACAATACGTTCCATCTGGTCGATCTACGAGAAGTTTGACGTTCTCTCCAATACTGCCAGGGAGACCAAGCAGCCAGCATTAGAAACCCTCAATACACGTGTAGCAGAAATGTTACAGTTATGACTAAAGATATGCTACAATATACAAATTACAAACGATTCGATTCCCCTTGGTTTATATCTTATTCGCTAGCCATTGCTAATGCGAGTTAGCGTAATTTTTCACCGTGATCTAGCTATTATTTCACAACCTTAGCAGATGAGGCAGTGAGGTACTTACTATTTAGAGAGTTTCTCGAACATAGTTTTCGTCTCCTCGTCCGTTAAAGGACGCATCCTTAACTGAGGGGTTATTAAAACAATCAAAATGATTTTGAAAAATTAAATCTTATGTATTGCAGAGGCACAACGTGGACCAGGCACTTCGTACTCAATTGTAAGACAGGACGTCGCCTATCTATGACGTAAAGAATTTTAAATAAAGTTTTTTGAAACGTAATAGAGGAAGTGGCTCTAAAAATGGCAGCTGTAGACGTGGAAGACGAAAGTATTCTGGCGTCTATCTTCAAGGATAGCTTTCCTGATAACTGGAGAGACAATCCAGATTTTGCGGCATATTTGTCAGAGCTAAGCTCGTATGGCGTGGAAAAATTAAACAGGGAGCCCGATCGTTTAGCCGAGGAGAGGGCTCAGATATTGCAGCAGACCCGTGAACTGGCGTTCTCTAACTATAAAACTTTCATCCGCACAGCTGATTGCACTAAGGAGATTTATCGCGATTTTGGACGAGTGGAGAGCAGTGTATCTAAACTCTTGGATAAACTGCCAAGCTTTGGTGAAAAATGCAGGTTGGTGTCTTGTAGAGTAGACATATGAGTAGACTTAATCATACCTCTCCACTGTTTTATCACATGCGATTTGTGCCAGCTACAGCTTCAAAATGCAATTCGTAAAATATTACAGCAGCGTAGCAGGCCGCTCTTACAAATGCACAATTAAACTAAAAGTGAATATATGGGATTTTTTAAGTAGCCTACGTCACTAGACAAAATTCAGTATAAAAAATATACTTACACTTGCCGGTGTAGATGCCTCTCACAGTTTTCCCTTCTTCTCCCTTCCCTCTACTCTCTCTCTCTCAACCGTGTTGTGTTTTTGTGTAACTAACCCGTTCTCCTCTGTCTGTGTGAGCGGTTGGTGTCTGTGTCTCCCTGCATGGATGTGGCTCCATCCTCAGGTCGGCGGCTTGACTGTCTCCGTGCCCTGCGTGGCCCTGCTCCTCCTGCACCATCCACAGCCACCTGCTAGATTAGCATTAATGCATCTGTATACTTTACTCTTTATTTGTTCTATTAAGTTCTAGGTACCCCACTAATGTTCTCCTTTTCCCCCCTCACCTTCTACTTGTTCTTACCATTGTCACCCCCCTCGACCTAGCGGCTGCGGTGGCCTCGTGGCTGGTCGCCTTCCTGTGCTGCTGTGGCTGTGTCACCTGTCTTGGTCGTGGCCCAGTGCTGCTTTTGTTGTCCTTACTCTGTCTGCTGGTGTGTTCTCTTTTACATTACATCTGTATTGTTTGCAGTTGCCCACTGGGTCGGCGCCTATTGCACACCTGTCTGGCCAGGAGGGGGTCTCCTCTCTCTGTGGTCCTTCTCAAGATTTCTCCCATTTTTTCCCTGTTACATGTGGGTTTTTTGAGGGAGTTTTTTTTCTTGCTCACTATGAGGATTAAGTCAGGGGTGCCATCCTGCTTTGTTTACTGTAAACCTGTGGGCCTGTAAAGCCTTTTGAGACTGTAAGCAGTGATATTGGGCTGTAAATAAACCAGAACTTGAACTTATTTCTGTGCTAACTGATTCACGCATTGCAGGTGATGTCAAACACAAGTAAGGATGAGAAAACCCAATTCAGTGCACAGAGTTTGAACCCTAACCCTAACTCACTTCCGCTCACATACTCTGGTGTCTTACTTAGCTCGTTGAAAACAAAGTCGTTTTACCCACTGTACGCGCTGATTGAAGCACTGATGCAGAGCTGATAAATGCCATGATTATGGTCATTGTATTTTTCTTGCAGAGGTTTCATCAAAGAGGCCGAAGACATCGGGATTAGTCGGCGCATGAACAGCTTGACGCTGAACCGACACACTGAAATCCTTGAAATTCTTGAGATCCCTCAGCTTATGGACACGTGCGTTCGAAATGGTTATTATGAGGAAGCGCTGGAGTTGGCAACTTATGTGAAAAGGCTGGAGAAGAAACACTCCTCTCTTCCGGTCATACAGGTGAATGACTTGCACCTTGCAATGAATGCACTGAAACCTGAATGTGATGATTTCTCAGCTACGTTGTGTAGGAGCCTAAACAAGATAAAAAATAATCCAGCTGTGTGATATTTTTGTGTTTAGTGACTAGATAATAGTCATCTAAATGTTACTCTTTGGGTCTTTCTACAGGGGATTGTACAGGAGGTGCGACAATCTGCACAGCTTATGCTAAACCAGCTTCTGCAGCAGCTGCGTAGCAACTCTCAGCTTCCAGTTTGTTTGCGTGTGATTGGCTATCTACGCCGCATGGATGTGTTTACAGAAGCGGAGTTACGTGTTAAATTCCTTCAGGCCCGGGGCAGTTGGTTGCGTTCCATTTTGACTGCTATCCCTGACGATGACGCTTACTTCCACATCACCAAGACCATCGAAGCCTGTCGTGTGCACTTGTTTGACATCATCACACAGTACCGGGCCATCTTTTCAGATGACGACCCTCTGCTGTCACCAGGAGGATGCACAGTGAATGAGAGCGCCATCTTCCATGGATGGGTGGTACAACAAGTGGCACAGTTTTTGGAGACCCTGGACAGGGACCTCCAGCGTGGGGTAGGAGGCCGCTTGGACTCTCTTCTTGGCCAATGCATGTACTTTGGTCTCTCCTTCAGCCGTGTGGGAGCAGACTTCCGTGGCCAGCTTGCACCCATGTTCCAGAGAGTGGCCATGGATACTTTTCGTAAAGCGACAGAAGAAGCTGTAGTGAAGTTCCAGGAGGATATGAATCTGTACACACTCATTTCTCTCCCATCAGTGCTTGGCAGCACAATACCCACTGTGGCTCCAAGCACTCAGCCAGGGACACTGCAGCCACCAATGGCCCTGCTGGATTTCCCCCCATTAGCATGTTTTCTCAACAATATTTTGACTGCATTCAATGATCTCAGACTCTGCTGCCCCGTTGGCCTGGCCCAGGAAGTTACCAAATGCCTTGAGGATGCACTTTTGAAGGTACATTTGAAAGTTTCTGTTTCATTTGATATGTAAATTGATTAGATTTAGGTGACATTTCTTTCGTGGGCAGAGGCTGACCAGGGACTCTCGGGGGCATAACAGTTCCAAAGAATCATTCTTTACAGACACAGTGATGCAAGTTACTATAATGGCATTTATGGACTATTTCTCTTTTTTGTCCCTGAATCAGTCTTGGACAATGTTCCCTTATAAAGCATTTCAGTAGTGGAGATATTTGACTGGTTGCATTCCCATGTAGCTTTCGTTCCTGTTACTGTTTACTCTTTTTTTAAAGAAAGAATGTAATAATTTACTTGCTAAGCTCTCCTCAGGTGACAAAATTGATCCTGGTTTTCCATCGAGCAGAAGAGTCTGCGTTTAGCAGCCGGGAGCAGGATTTGTTTGTTCAGTTCTGTTGTGCTTTTGCGGAGGACATGGTGCCTTTCCTAAATCGCTGTCTGCAGGTCCTCTTCCCCCCAGCCCAACTTGCTCTTATCCTCGGTAATGTTTATTGCTCGTGTTTTTCCTGACTTTCTCACACGCTGTTAATTCTGATGACACCTAACCCTAACCTGAATGTAACCCTCCACAAGCTAAGAATGACTGGAGTCATTAATTATCACCAAACATCACCAATTAATCACATTTCAATTATCACCAAACATCACCATTTAATCACAGTTCCTCCATTTCCTTTAGGTGTTCCGCCCACACAGGTTCAGAAATATGGCAGCCTAGGGTGCACTGATGTGAAAGCTGTTCTGGAACCTCTGGAGTTTGTGCTTCCCAAGAAGGAGGTGCCCACTGTGGATCTTTGTGCTGAACTCACCAGCATAACCAGTATGGAGCCTGAACTCCAGCCGACTGGAGCCAAAGAAGAGCTGTTGTCAAAGTCAAACTGATTCTCAGTTGCAAAGATTATTTAATTCTGCTTGCTCCTAAAATTCATCAGACACCAATAGAAATAAGGATGGAACAGCTTGATTTCATTTCCTCACTAGAATTCACACAAAACTAATTTGGGTAATTTGTTTAATTTTGGGACATGCTGCATGTATTTGTAAATATGGGTTTTAGTTTTAATACATGTTAAATACTGAATATCTCCTTAACCATCAATGTGTTGTCCAGTTGCTGTTCTGGCGAATTAAATGTAAAGTTTAAGTTTTGGAACAAGTCATCTCTTCATCATTTTTTCCTTTATTAATTGGCATACAAACCACAATTTGAAAATGTATTAAGTGAGGCCAGTTTTCTACACCACAGCAAATATAAAATGTCTATTGATATCAATTAGTCTAATGGGTTTGAATAAACATTTAGTTCATTCAGTAAGAATGGCCAAAACACAAAAGCATGTGCATTTGATCAATTATATGCATAAATTCTCTTAGGAATGGGCAGTATAGATCTCACATTAGCTGTGTTGTGTTGGTTCAACAACTATGACACAATACTGTGACCAGGGTTTCCCTTAGCTGGCAATTACTGGTTTTTGCCTGGTAAAATTTATTAAAAAAACGGACAAATTAAAAACTTGCCGGTGAAAATGTCCGATAAAACTGCTCATACGAAACGTAGCTATAATGAAGGATATCCCTTAACATGGCATTTGTGTTTTGACAGTGAAACAGCCCATTAACAGCACTGCACGCTGCAAAGACACATTGGACACGTTTGATTTCAAGTCGGCAGCAGAGGACTTTGCGAAGATGAAAAAAAGGAGAAAATAAAATGTTACCTGGGAGCCTACAGGCTATATTTGATGCCGTGTAGGCCCAGCCTTTGTTTAAACAGGCTACAGATGTTACAGGTTACAGATGTTTCGTAATAGCCTACATTTTAGCCGCTAGAGTTGAGGTTTTGCTCAATCGTTACTGTTCGTTGTGCTTACTGCTCATTAAACAGTCAAACTGATTTGAGGTCGCTGTCATTCTATTGTCAACCTAGGTGTACATTGTAGACCTATCTGCGTTTGTAACATAGATTGTTACTGAAACATGACTGGTAAGTTTAAATTTTGTCTGGTAAAATAAATTCTTTCTGGACACTGGACCAGCAAGAAAAATTCCTAGTGGAAACCCTGACTGTGACATTAGTGTAGAAGTCCATCAGTTATTTCTTTCTTTTTTTTTTTTTTTGTAATTTACCTTTTATTAGGTTTTTTTGTTGTATAAAGAACAAACACAAGTGCCAATTAGACACAGTTCACACACTCAAAACAAAAAAATAATAATAGTCAACCAGGGGAGAGTCCATGTGTCATTTTCTCTTGACAAACTTCTTGCTGGTAGCATTTGGGTTAATGCGGCGTCTGCCTCCTCCACTCTGGCCGTCCCTGTCACGCAGGTGCAGGCTGGCACATCGACTGTAAAGGTCATGCTCACAGAACGGTGAGCTGCCAGCCAGGTAATCGGGGTCAAAAACGTTTGTCTTCTGCCGAGCCTTTCTGGACAACCTCTGCTGAGGGAAGTGCTGATCTTCCACCAGTTGGGGGTTGTTGGCATGCTTGCCCCCCTTTGGCAAGGGTAAGGAGTACTGCAGAGGGGAGACAGAGAGGGACAGACAAACCCAGTAGATCTATAACTAAGGGTAGCATACGAGTGTGAAACTGAAGTGTCCTGCCAAGAAGACACTTGGAAAGAAAAAAACCAAACCGAACTTGAGACGCTACACATTTCCTGTTCTTACCCTCAAGCCTTTGGGATTCAGGACTCTGGGGTTTTTAGAAAAATGCAGATGCACGCTGCCATCCTCGTTAAGAGTGACGGCAACCTTCTTTAACGTCTGGTTCCCACAATGTGGGCAAAAAGTTTTGTTCATGTTTGTGGTGGTTCTGAAAACAAAATAAAGATAAAAGATGGATAATAAATTACACACAAAAATGTCAGCAGGGAAAACAGATAACTTCTTATAAAAAACGTTTATAGTCAATATCATTCTCTATCCCATAAGCAACAATTTAGTTTAAAGAATTGGACAACTTCATCTGTTATGAGGCACTAATGCTGACTTCATGTGACATTCTACTCACTTGAAACAGGCATGGCAGCGCAGAATGTAGCTTCTGGTTTGTTTTATGAGCATTCCATTCACTGACAGGACATGAAGACCCATCTGTATGAGAACATTCTGCCAAACAATGTTACAGTTAGGGTGGCGGTTATTCAAACGAAAGCTTAAGTTTCTGTTATTTTTGACCCAGTGTTTTCCAGACAAGTTTGTCTGAGCAGTAATACCTGCAGATGAGTTTGCCTGAGCAGTAATACCTGCAGATGAGTTTGCCTGAGCAGTAATACCTGTAGATAAGTTTTCCTGAGCAGTAATACCTGTAGATGAGTTTGCCTGAGCAGTAATACCTGCAGATAAGTTTGCCTGAGCAGTAATACCTGTAGATAAGTTTGCCTGAGCAGTAATACCTGCAGATGAGTTTGCCTGAGCAGTAATACCTGTAGATAAGTTTGCCTGAGCAGTAATACCTGTAGATAAGTTTGCCTGAGCAGTAATACCTGCAGATGAGTTTGCCTGAGCAGTAATACCTGTAGATAAGTTTGCCTGAGCAGTAATACCTGTAGATAAGTTTGTCTGAGCAGTAATACCTGTAGATAAGTTTGTCTGAGCAGTAATACCTGCAGATGAGTTTGCCTGAGCAGTAATACCTGTAGATAAGTTTGCCTGAGCAGTAATACCTGTAGATAAGTTTGTCTGAGCAGTAATACCTGTAGATAAGTTTGCCTGAGCAGTAATACCTGTAGATAAGTTTGTCTGATCAGTAATACCTGTAGATAAGTTTGTCTGAGCAGTAATACCTGCAGATGAGTTTGCCTGAGCAGTAATACCTGCAGATGAGTTTGCCTGAGCAGTAATACCTGTAGATAAGCTTGCCTGAGCAGTAATACCTGTAGATAAGTTTGCCTGAGCAGTAATACCTGTAGATGAGTTTGTCTGAGCAGTAATACCTGTAGATAAGCTTGCCTGAGCAGTAATACCTGTAGATGAGTTTGCCTGAGCAGTAATACCTGTAGATAAGTTTGTGTGAGCAGTAATACCTGTAGATGAGTTTGCCTGAGCAGTAATACCTGTAGATGAGTTTGCCTGAGCAGTAATACCTGTAGATGAGTTTGCCTGAGCAGTAATACCTGTAGATGAGTTTGCCTGAGCAGTAATACCTGCATAGAGAAATCTGTCGTCACACAGCCCACTGTAACATCATCCAGTGTTCCCCTGTTGCCCACTTCCATCTGGATCTGTTTTATATTACTGGGAGTGATCCAGCCACCACCATCATCCTCCTCTTCCTCTTCCTCCTCCTCCTCTTCTTCCTCCTCACAGCTGTCTGTTGTGACTACTCTGTCTGTACTCTGAGGGAATACCAGTATTCATTGCCATGTATTTGCGTTTTACTATATAGATGTTGACAGCAGGCAGTTAAACAAGCCCAGCACCATTAGCCTGCATGACAAAGTGTTGAAGTCGTTATAGGCCATCAACAGTACGGAAATAAATACAAATGCACTGATGTACTTAAAATCAGTAACAGCCTCTCACCAACAGCTCTCGTAGGTCAGCCTCAATATTTGGCAGGGGGCTCCTCCAGAACTGGAAGCTGTTGAATTCCTCACTCTCTGATGCCTGAAGGGTCTGTGCTATTGCTGGGGTTGGTGTGCCGTCGCTTGGGCTTTCAGATGGCCTCTAAGAGGACAAAGAGGAAACCACACTCAAAAAGTTAATACGCATTTCAAAATACAATACCTTGTTATGAAGGCCAGAACACCATTCAACAATATTTTCAATACAGTCGCACCAATTCTGTAACGTCATGTTATCTGAACCACAGTCTTTGAAGGACCTGATTGGAGGGTTTCCAATGACTCAGTTTACTAACCTCTCATGCTGACCACCAAGTTACAATATATACCTGTTCATACAAAGTCAGCATCCTGTAACTGACTGAAAGTAAACCACTACTAAAACAAGCAGAGTGTGTATGGTTTTGCAAATGCTAACTTACTTTGGAGGGAAGATGGAATCCAGCAATACCAACTGGGGCCTCTGGGTGCTGCTGTGTACTACAGATTTTAACCTGTTCATGGGATCAGACATTAACCCAATGTTGTGAAAGTGATTTATTTTACACTAATATTTTGTCATTCATTATGATTACCTTCACTTCAGGTTCTTTCTTAAGATGGTCAGCCCCGACATTCTCCAACTCCAGCTGGTAGGTTAGTGCCAAGACCTTGATGTCTGTGGCAGACAGGCTGGGGTAATCTCCTGTCTTTTTTGCGAATTCAGTTACTATCATATACAGACAAACAAACAAAAAATAAATATAAATTACTGTAATCCCTAAGTAGCATCACCATATAAATCATACTGCAGATCTGCTTGAGCACAGAGTAAAAGGGCTAGGCTTTTGAATGGCAAAAATGAAAACAGTTACAGTACTGAAATATACCTAGTCGTATGTGCTCTGGGAAAGGTTCTTTGAAGTTAAGCTTGTACGGTAAGAATGCCAGGTTCCTTCTGGTTTGTTTATCTCGAATTTCATCAACGACGTCCTTTATAGTGTAAATGTTCTTCCCAATTTCCTTATACGAGGTAATTAAACAACAATTAAAATGCAAAAACAAACCAAACGTGATAGCGCAAAAAACATTCATGTTATTACAGAATGAACATAGTCAAGAACTGTAAATGCACCTAAGTCTGTCATCAAACCATTCCTGTTAATAATAACAACAACAACAACAATAATCATAATAATAATAATAATAATAATAACCCCTCAATAACAAGAAAGTTCATATTTACTGGGCTTCGCTTACGCTTCATGCAACTAGCCAGAAGTAGTGTCCGTGCTAACTTCACTAGCTAACTCAAGTAGATACAAAAACAAGAATAACGGGAATTCCATTGTTCGACATATTAAATGAACTCATGAACCTTTGCAATATGGTAAATCATAAAGAATTCTTACGTGAAGCGGAGCTTTTTTCAGAAATGCCCCTGCGTCAGCCACAACATGCTCTGCTGTGGTGGCCACCATCTTGACTATCCCTAACCACTGGGAGAAACGTGTCACTGCACGACTTTGTTTGCTGCCTGATTTTCGCGGAAGTACGAAATTCGGAAGGTCCGGTCCTGAAACGCGTCATACTCTCGCGGCTTTCAACTGACGTCGCATGTTTATGTTTTTATGAAAGGAAGATGGCGGCCCGCTGGAGTAGTGAGAATGTTGTGGTGGAGTTTAGAGACGCACAGGTTACTACCGCATTACGGGTTTGTGGGGTATAGAGGGATGTTGTGCTCGAAATGGTCTGGCTCTCAAACAGCAAAAGCGTTTATAACGATTCATATAAAATGCTTTCGCTTTACCCTCTAAGAGCTACTTACCAACATGCTTAAGCATCTCCGTATCTTTTTACGCAGATAGAGGCTTACTTAGACTTATAAAGATATGAACTCTTAACTTACTGCATTTAGAAGACAATTAATTGAACAAATTGAGAACATGAAGTCGGTATTGTCTAAAATAAATGTAAATAAGTGAGCTTCATATCAAGTCTGAAATAAACTCCTTAAGCCACTGAAAATTATTTTAACAACCTCTTTATGTTACAAAAGAAGATATCTGAATGACATAATGAGCACTGCCAGTCTGAACTGAGATAGTCACAAGAGCAATATAATGGGGACTTGTTGGGTTAGTGTCTCTATACAGTATTAAATGTGTTCAGTTCGCCCTTCTGAACCTGTGTCTTTTTACCTTGCAGGCAACTGCGATGTCAGTGGATTGCTTGGGTCGTCATGCTGTGTTGTCTGGGTGTGTGCCTTGGCTAATACCACAGTGGAATGTGAAAATATCTGTATCCCTCCAGCATAGTGCCCGTCAGGGAACCTAATGCATTTTGAATTACCACTCGATGTCTGTAACGTGTAATTTCCCATTACATAAAAACCTTAATGTTTTATAAATCTGTGCAAAGTCCTTAATGTGCATAAGATAAAAAAGAAATGTGTATGAGACCTTTTTAATTTTGAAACAAAATCATTTTGCAGTTGTGATAATAGTTCATAGTTTAGCAGTAATGCTAATAACTTTACGTTTATTTTGAGGCCATTTATATTAGATGTTAGATTGCAGGTATTTAAAGTTCAGAAAGAAGAAAGAACTGCTATCCCA
Organism: Chanos chanos; assembly: GCF_902362185.1. Lineage (NCBI taxonomy): Eukaryota > Metazoa > Chordata > Actinopteri > Gonorynchiformes > Chanidae > Chanos > Chanos chanos. Next base: position 17,074 of record NC_044496.1, on the reverse strand, counting down.
TCTTTGTATTCATAGGCGGAGGTTCTCATATGTATTTCTGTATTTGCAGGCGGCGGTTCTTATATGTATTTCTGTATTTGCAGGCGGCGGTTCTTATATGTAGTGAACTTGGAGATGCCCTCCGAGGCTCCACGGAAAATCGGGCGTCAGAGCAAATGGGATGTGGGGACTGTGCAGTGGAATCCTCACAGAACAGAGGCGCATTTATTTGCTGCATCGGTGTGTCCAAAGTCCCGCCCAATAATTAACATTTTCTTACTCTTTTGTGTGTTAGGCAGTGAAGGTGACACCTCATTTTAGCTGACAAATGACTGCTTCCAGTCTGTTTGCTGTTCAGTGCTGGATTGTTGAGAAAAATTCACAGTTTGAATTGAGGAGAGTTGAATCCACCAGTGTGTTTGTGTGTGTGATGATTTTTAAAACATACAGTACAGTCCTGTTTATGTGATTCTGGTAATGCCATTCTGCTGCTGGTCATTGTAGAGTAACCAGCGTGTGGACCTGTACGTGTGGCAGGATGGGTGTGGAGAGGCTCACACATCCTTGCTGGGTCATACACGTGTCATAAGGTAACTTCAGGAAAGAGATAGTATGCAGTGTCATTTAAACTTAAGTAACTCATGATAGCAATATTCAATCATTTTATTGTTTGTTTTGATCTCTTTCTAATTGCAGTGACTTAGACTGGTCCTGGTTTGAACCTGAATTCCTTGTCACAAGCTCTGTGGACACATATATCTACATATGGGACACTAGGTCAGGATGAAAAAGTGGTTTCTGTTTTGTTCGCGCAGTCATGTTATGCATGTAACATACGTGTGGTGATTTTTAAACATTGTTTTTTGCTTTCAAGAGACACTCGTAAACCCACCGTCGCCTTGTCTGCTGTGGGTGAGTGTTTTATTTCTCCTCATTTATTGATGAGTATATTTGATTGTCAGTGTCATCCTCTTACTCTATCCTCCCATTTTTCTCTGTCCTGCTGGTGTAGCTGGGGCATCCCAGGTGAAATGGAACAGGCGAAATCAGTACTGCTTGGCCTCCAGTCATGATGGCGACGTGAGAATCTGGGATAAAAGGGTGTGTGCCTGGTGTCTGATGCTCATGCCTTGTCCTCCCCACAGAGTCTGCTGACTGACCATGAATAACAGATACATATGCTACAATATCAACGTGCTATATGTGATTCTCTCTGATTTGTAAAAATATTTGAACGGCTTGACTGTGTAACATATTGGGAAGCAGATGTTATTTGTCAGTGGAAGTTGTTACTGATACTGTCTGCTTTATGTGATGCGCTGGTTAGGGTTAGGGTTAGGGTTAACCCTAACTGTCAGTGACGTACAGTGTGTTTCATTCTGTTTCAGAAACCCAACACTGCCGTGGAGTATGTGGCTGCTCACCTTTCTAAAATCCATGGCCTGGACTGGCACCCTGACAATGAATATATTCTTGCAACCTCCAGTCAGGATAACTCAGTGCGGGTAAACTTATCCTCTAATTAGGAATAAATTGCTCTTGTCACGTCCAAAGCTTCGCTTTTATCTTGTACTGCGTATATTTTTCATGTGTATATTTCACTCTGCAGTTCTGGGACTATAGACAGCCTCGGAAGTACTTGAATATCCTGTCTTGCCAGGTCCCTGTGTGGAAAGCAAGATATACAGTATGTTCCCTCCATCCAACATCTGACTTAGTTAATCACAGTCCCATTCTGTCTGTCTGCTGAACAGTATTGACTTTAAAGTATCAGAAGTTTATGGTATGAAAGTTGCACTGCTTCTTTTCTCTCAGCCTTTCTCTAACGGGCTGGTGACAGTGATGGTTCCCCAGCTCCGGCGGGAGAACAGCTTATTGCTGTGGAGCACGCTGGACCTCAACAGCCCAGTTCATGCCTTTGTGGGACATGATGATGTAGTGCTAGAGTTTCAGTGGAGACCACAGAAAGAGGGTGAGCTTCACCTGGATGGGGGAGATAAGTTCCAAATGTCAAATTCCAAGTTCCAAGTGCCAAATTTGTATTTCGTTGTGTTGCCACTCAAAGACAAAGGAAAAGAAAGCGTTGGATTCACCTGAATCTTAAAAGCATGCAGGAAACAAGAATGGTATACACAGGAAGTATTCATATAAAATGTGTTGTACATGCATCAACAATGTTTTCAATAGGTGCTTGATACAGAAAGAAATATACTGCCAAGAGAAAAATGTATTAATAACCTGTGTTTTTAGGTTCTAAAGACTGCCAGCTTGTCACATGGTCCAGAGATCAGACCCTGAGAATCTGGAGGGTAGATCCTCAGTTACAGAAGGTGAGTGCCCTTTGTGCATAAGAATCTCTTTATTTGTAGGAGTTCCTTACCTTGACAAAGCTGTCAGTGTAGATTAAAGCAGTGGTTTCATCTGTATGATGTCTTGCGTTGTCTGTCTTCTGCAGCTCTGTGCTAGTGATATTGTGGAGGAGCTGATGGATGGTCTGACTCTGGCCACAGACTCAGAGAAAACTCTCCGCTCACAGGACTCTGAAGCCCCGCTTAGCCCCAGTCTCAATGCTGATGAGTCCCATGGTAATGACAATGACATTGGGAAGGCACTGTTTCCTTATTCCACTTTTAAAAACAATTGTCAGTCCTCTGCCTCTCTCTAATGTCTGATGTGGATGTGTGTTTGTCCATTTTAACTTGTAATATTTTACATTGCTTTAGCTGATTAATCCTCCAGTGTGCCAACCTATTTTAAACATTACTGTTTGGATTAACTATCCCTTGTGTGTCCAGATCAACAGGAAGGTGTGCAGTCCAGCCTCTCGACAAGCAGCAGGCATGACGCGCCAGGCCTGCCCCAGACACTGCAGCAGGAGTTCTCTCTGGTCAACCTGCAGATCCGTAACGTTAATGTGGAGGTGAGCAACTTCAGACCAAACCATAGAGGCCAATTCTATTCTGATATGGATTACTGTGGAATTTAACTTCGTTATAAAGTATTAATTCGCTAGTAGCAACATCGTAACAACAGCCCAATGTGATTCCTTCTGTAGATGGATGCCGTTAACCGGAGCTGTTTTGTGTCAGCTCATTGTGGAGCGAACCGTGTCCGGCTTGTGGTCAAGTTCCCAGCACAGTACCCCAACAACGCTGCACCATCATTCCAGTTTGTTTCCCCGACCACCATTTCTTCTTCCATGAAAACCAAAATACAGAAGGTACACATCATAGTTGGCTAAAATGAAATGATAAATCTGTGAACTGTAGGATATTAAGCTCTTTGTTTCTATGAAATACGTCCATAAAACAAAGCCTTTGTTTAGTTCTGATAGGGAGGGTAATAATATGTGAAAACTACACAGGGAATTACTGAAAATTATGAAATTATTAGGATGAATAATCAGCCAAATGGCATAAGGATCACTTGTTATTAACTGACCTGTATGAAAGATGTTGGCCTTATGCCCTTTGTGTCATCAGACAGTCTGTGTTTCTCTCTAGATCCTGACCGACACATCACTGCAGAAGGTGAAGAGAAACCAGAACTGCCTGGAGCCCTGTGTGAGGCAGCTGGTGTCCTGCTTGGAGTCAGATATAGTCAGTGCATCAGTCGCCATTATTTTACACATTCATGCACTTTACACACGTCTCAAATAAAACCAGGTTGTACATAATCTGCATGGTAGTTAGATTATTCTCATTTCTGTATCTTGATGTCACTGTCAGATCTGTCTGCTCAGGCTTGTTTTACACCCTATTCTGGAGCAAACATTTTTTGGTGTCCTCTTTGGTCAGTTATAACTTCCACGTGCATGTGCAAGCACTTACACGCACTTATCACCACCTCAGTTGAGCTGTACGGAGTGATGATGTTTAGCTCCTCGGTGCTGTCATCATTCATTTTTTTCTTGTTTCTCCACATATTCAGGAAGATGGCACCAACCCTTACATCCTCACAAACCCAGTAACCCCAGCTCTGCCTGCCTTCCCACGCGTCACAAACACCTACGGCTCTTACCAGGACGCCAACATCCCTTTCCCCCGCACCTCCGGGGCTCGCTTCTGTGGCACAGGTGTGGGCAGAGACAGCAGCTTACAGCTATTTGCCTGTACTTAGATGAGACTTTTTTTTTACCTTATTGTTGTAAAAGATTGACGTGATGACATGACCGAATGTGTCCTAAAGGTTTTCTGGTGTATTTCACACGGCCCATGACGATGCACCGCACTGCCCCCCCGACGGAGCCCACACCCAGGTAAACCCCAACTCCGACTCCCTGACAGCCTGATGAATGGAACACAAGGCCTTTTACCCTAAGAACAATTATGTCTCAGATATTATGACACATTAGAATCAACTCAAAGCAGAATTAAGGGCAGCCAAGTCTCTTGAGATATCTCTGCACCACCATACGTCGACAATGTATTTCGTTTAAGAAAAACTGTGTGTGTGTTTGTTGTCAGGTCACTGTCCGCTCTTTCTGCATACCACAGTGGGGTCATGACCCCCATGAAAATGCGCTCAGAGTCCCAAGCCACGCTAAGACTTTACAGCGGCAGTCCTACACGCACAGACAAAGAGCAGGTTTCCATCTCCTCCTTCTACTACAAGGAACGGGTAAGAATTATACAGCAAAGTTTAGGAACAAAATATTTATTTTTTTAAACAGTGAATGATGCATGGCACCTGCACCGAGGAACCAATAATGTGAGAAGCAAAGGATCAGTCATGACATGTATACATGCATTTTTGTATATATGGCATGTATATATGTATACCTGCATTTTTGAAGGGTATACATGAAGTTTCGATGCTCGAATTTTATATGGTCTAAATAACTTGAGATAACTGCCTCGTGGTGAGTCTGTTTTAACTGTGTTCAGTGAACTGTGGTAATGTGAGTGTACTCAGAGGATCATTTATGACTGGCTCTGAATCATTGTATTGTTTTCTGCTTCTCTGTTCCACCTGTACATCAGAAATCACGACGCTGGAAAGGCAAACGAGAGGGAACAGACTGCAGTAACAGACCAATTAAACTGGCTGGCAAAGTTATCATTCAGGAGGTCTCTTGTCTGCTGCCCGTACACAAAGCCCTTGGGGAGACCTATGTGTGCGTTCTTAAAAAAACAGAAATTGCACATTTTTGTCTGTGTTGGTTTTTATGCTTTCTGATAATCTGCATTTCTGTCAGCACGTTCTCCTTGAACAATCGCAGTGTTTCTTATTTCAGCCTTAATGTAAACGACATACAGGACACCTGTCAGAAGAATGCAGCAGCAGCTCTGGCCATTGGCCGTAGAGATCTGGCCAAGGTAAGAGACAAGGTCATGTGACCAGTATAGTCCAATCCTGCTTTAATCCTCTGCATCTACTTGGTTTGCAGTACTCCCAAGTATTTCTTAACATAGATTTACATTTGAGATGTGTGCTGTGTTTTAGATTTAAAATATATGCAGTATTTCAATGATGTGTAGCCATGTTTTGTAGGTGTGGGCCCTTGCCTCTGCTGCCACCAGCCTTGATCTGAGCCCCGACTCTGAACCTGACGCTGACACTCCCTGGGCAAGACATCCTTTTGGGAGACACTTGCTAGAGACACTGTAAATTTCCTTTTTTTCTGATCAGACAGTAAATACGGCCAGGATAAGACACGAAACTCGCAGCATTTATATTTAATGTTTTCTTTCACTGTTCAGCTATTTCATCACACAAACCCACACACAAACAAGGGGTCACCATCAGTGTATTTTCTCTCTGTGACACTAGGCTGGATCACTACAGTCACATGAGTGATGTGCAGAGCTTGGCCATGCTGTGTAGTGTATTCAGAGGGCAGGGAAGCCCTCATGATTCCTTCACTCTGTATGGACATCAGAACCCGCGCTCTTCTGTTCTCGCCCTACACCACCTACGATACGTATGGCATTTTCTCTTCTCCACATGCAGTTCATTGCTGTCAAACCACTTGACGAGTGTTGAATAAAAATCTTTTTTCTATGTCCACTGCTGATGATACAGCATAGTGAATATCTGTTTCATGGTGTATAATGCTTGTGTTCCATTGTTTTCTTAAATCCTTTTAACAGCCCAGCTATACCTCAAGCTCAGTCACATCTGGCTCCTGCTCCAGCACCTCTGACTCCACCACCACTACTTGGAACATGAGTAAGAGATGAACTGTCATCCCTTTATGCCACTGAGTCTCTATCAAGATTCAAAAATATTAAAATATGAACTAACTCTTATTTGTGCAGTTGGCATCTCCCAGTTGGCAATACACGTAACAGTACCAGTCATGTAAATTGTGATTTTTCTTAAGAGTTCTTATTGTACCTCAGGCCCTCTATAGAGGCCCTGCTGGACCTCTAGGTGGCGCTTCTTAGGGCAGCTGCATGAATTTTGGGCTCCATGATTTTTTTATTGCTCTATTTATTGATTTCAATACAGTATTAGATAAGAAGCACATAGACAAATCTTTAAAAGACAACATGGGTAATCTGAAGTCCAAGACATGTGAATGAAATCCACCTTTAGAAATTTTGGATGGATTCTAGGAAACGTGGCCTTCTCCTTCATAGTGGATGTGGACGGTGACTACAACTGGTAACTTTTTAACTTAACGTTCCTGGTTTTCTGGTGATAATGGCACAACTTGGATATATCACCAATACACACTGCTTGAGAAGCCTGAGGAAGTTTGCTGCGCCCCTGGCCTCAGAAGTTAAGTCAGTACTTCAGCTTAGTGGTAAACTATGACTCAGCTCTCGCTTGAGGCATAAGAAAGCTGTAAAAAAACGTTATTTGTCCAATAAGTACAATTGTTGGTAATCACTCAACTTTCTGTGAAATCATAGCTGACACTGAACCACAGTTGACTAGGCAAAGACTGGTTACATCTGCGGTTTGCTCCCGTCCTATAAACCTAGTCCATATAAGCACAATTCAAAACAAACCAAAGCTATCCCTGCCTGGATTTCTCTTATCTAACATGCATTCACTATGCCTCAAATGCGATGAGTTACACAGTATCAGTGAACAACAAGTCAGCTGTTGTCGCTGTGTCAGAGACTTGGCTAAATGCTGACATTGCATACTCTATTGTAACTTTCCCTGGATGCATTTTACATCTGCGCGATCGCGAGGACGGCGGGGGAGGAGGAGGAGTCACACTGTATGTTTGTAATAATATCACACTGAAAAGACTGACTCACTTGGAGGAAGATGAATATGAAGCCTTATGGGTATGGTTGCGACCTAAATGTCTTTTCCGTGGGCTAATTTGCATCATCACTGCTGTGCTGTATATTCCACCACGCTCCTCAGTGACAGCCAAACCAGACACACTTATCGCACAGTATCTGGATCGTTGCCTTGGCAACATCGAACACAATTACAAGCATGCTGCAGTTGTCATTCTTGGGGACACGAATAGGTGCAAGCCTGAAACCTTTTGCGTCAGACACGGACTGAAACAAGTTGTGGCTGGTGCAACAAGAAAAGCCAGTTAGCTTGATACAGTTTTTACAGACATTCCTTACATGTATGAGCCATCTGTGCATTTGCCTCCTGTTGGCACCTCTGACCATCAAACCATCATATGGAATGCTGGTAAATGGCCCTCCAAGCCCATAAGGTACATCACTTGCCGAAAGTGCACACCTGAGGCAATGAGGCAGTTAGTCCCACTAATGAACACTACTGACTTTTCCCCCATTCATGCGGCCACTGACCCTGAGGTTAAAGTTATAGCCTTCACGTCCACTGTTGAGTCCATCCTGGATAAAGGTGTCCCACTAAAAAGAGTCTCAGTTACTAACAAGGTCAAGTCCTGGATGACTGTTCAAATTAAAAATCTGAGAAAAAGAGAGACAGCATGCACTTTGCTCTGGTGACAAAACTGCCTACAGAAATGTACAATCAATTATTGTCAAAGAAATCAAGAGAGCCAGGCAGCGATACTACAAGAATGAGGTAGAGGGGCTACGGTGCTCTAGCTCAAAACAGTGGTTCAAGTCTGTTAAAGCACTTAAGGAGATGGATGATGATGGACGAGCTGTGGTACCTCAAGACCCCAACATCTTGCAGTGCGAGAGTGAAACTCTGGCCAAGCATTTTGCTTCATTAGTGGACAGAATGGACCATACTATTCCATCTGAGGAGGTTGTTACTCACAAGCTGACAAATGGCGCTATACCTCTCCTGAGCATCGGGCAGGTCAGAGCTAGACTCCGGAAAGTTAATGCGGGGAAGGCAGCTAGACCTGACTGCATTCCCTCTTGGGTTTTAAAGACTTTCCATGAAGAACTGGCACCTGTGTTATGTGATGTTTTTAATATATGTATCCAACACAATAATTTCCCAAACCTATGGAAAGAAGCTTTGGTCAAAGCTGTTCCCAAAAAAGCAAAGCCCAGCTTTCCAGCTGACTATCCTTAAATCTTATTAGTCAGCTGTGTTGGCAAAGTGTATGAATGGATCCTAAGGGATGCCCTCTGGAGCACACAATTTCCAAAATTGCTCCATCACAACGTTGTTCTATGGCTAACGGATCAACTGTAACTGCTCTGATTTAGATACTGCAGTGCTGGCAGGAAGCACTCAGTAACAGCTCCAAAATGGACGTTAATGCTGTTTCTGTTGATCTCTCCAGTGCCTTTGACACAATAAAGCACTGTCGGTTCCTTCATACACCGGCTGATGTGTATCAGACCCCCCCCCGGCTCATTGTGAGTAGCTGTCTGAGTGACAGAGAGTAAAGGGTGCTGTGGGGTTCCTGTGTGTCTGATCCCTGAGCAGTACCAGCCTGTGTGTCTGATCCCTGAGCAGTACCAGCCGGTGTGTCTGATCCCTGAGCAGTACCAGCCTATGTGTCTGATCCCTGAGCAGTACCAGCCAGTGTGTCTGATCCCTGAGCAGTACCAGCCGGTGTGTCTGATCCCTGAGCAGTACCAGTCTGTGTGTCTGATCCCTGAGCAGTACCAGCCAGTGTGTCTGATCCCTAAGCAGTACCAGCCTGTGTGTCTGATCCCTAAGCAGTACCAGCCTGTGTGTCTGATCCCTGAGCAGTACCAGCCGGTGTGTCGGATCCCTGAGCAGTACCAGCCGGTGTCCCCTGGTGCTGTTATCCACATTGCTCTGTCATTTGCATCAACAGCCTGGATTCACATCTGCCTCCCTCTGTTATCCCTGTGGAATATGCCGATGACCTTACAGTCATGGAGCTCCTGATGGGGTCTCTACCTGGCCTGACTTAGAAGGCCTTGGATTCTGTGGCTGAATGGGGACAGGAGTTTTCACTGACAATGAATGGAGCTAAGACCATAGATATGGTAATCAGTGCCAGGAGAGAGGATAATACTCCCTCTCCACCATCTCCAACAATTTCTGGACAAAACATCAGTAGAGTCTCCACCTTTAAACTGCTCAGAGTTCAGGTATCATCTGATTTGTCATTGGATGCCCACATCAAGTATATGCTCTCAAAGACAAGGCCAAGGATCCATTACCTCATTGTTGGCAAAAGAGCTGGTCTTCCATGTGACATTCAACAAATATCCCTGAGCTTCATTCATCCAATCCTTGAGTATGCCAGCCCAGTTTAGGTGGGCTGACAAAAGGCTTCTCGGAGGAGCTGCAGAGGGTACAAAAGCAATGCTGCAGGATCATGAAGTCTCTTTTATTCCTTGTGCTCTTAAGTTGTTTTTTAAATGACCTATTTTATTTTAGGGTTTATGTTCGTAATTTCATGCTTCTGCTATTGATGTTGATCACTGTAATGTCTGACACATCTCAGGTTTCACTGTTTAAAAACTGTGTTTTTATGCTGCTGTACCCTGGCTTGTCAAACTAACAAATGAAACTGAAACTGAAATGAGTTACGCTTACAGTCCCCCCCCCCCTCCCCTCGATCTTTCTACTCTTGTTCTCAGTTGGGAGGGATTCCGAACACATTCCCCCCTGGGGGGAGTCCTCTCCAGATGACTATCGCTATGGTAACCAGGTTTACACTGACCCAAGGGAACGAGAGAAAGAACAGCATGACATGAATAAAAGGTGACATTCTTAATGTGCATCTTACTGTCCCGCCAGAATCTCAGTTTGTGAATTATCTTAAGGTTAGCCATATTTAAAATAAATGCCCTTGTAAGAAGAAACTTTGATACATTCAAAAAAATTAACATCTGAAACATTTTCCTGACGTTAGCAGTCCTGTTGGTTTTATACAGATTGCTGGATCCAGCTAACACCTTGCAGTTTGATGACTTTAAGAAGTGTTATGGTGAGATCCTTCACCGCTGGGGCTTGAAGGAGAAAAGAGCTGAAGTGCTTAAGTTTGTCTCTTGTCCCCCAGAGCCGCACAAGGGCATAGGTCAGTTCTTGTACACAACATAAATAAGATTTATTTGGACTGAGGAACATCTTACAATGCTTAACAGTTATATGTGTTTTTCTTGGTTATACCAGTGTGTTTAATAGACAGATAATAATTTTTGTCATATGCAAGTAACAGTAAAACTATGTCCTCAGCTTTTTTCCTTCTCACCCTCTAGTCTGCAAGACTCACCCGTTCCAACTTTACTTTTCAGAATTTGGCGTGTATTGCTGTCATTGTCGCAGCCAAGCAAGGGGCACCCAGTGTGCCGTGTGCAAACGCTTCACCTTCCAGTGTGCGATCTGCCATGTGGCTGTGCGAGGCTCCTCCAACTTTTGCCTGAGCTGTGGACATGGTGGCCACACCAGCCACATGATGGAATGGTTCCGCTCACAAGAGGTGTGCCCTGCAGGCTGTGGCTGCCACTGCCTGCTGCAGAGCACTTTCTGACAGTCTATAGCACATCTACAAGAATGCGGCAATTTATACACACTGTTAAATGTGTTCCACATTTAATAAACAAATAAATATGTAAATAAATGACTCCCAACTCAGTGATGTGCTTCTTTCTCGTATCTTTACTTCTATTCAGGCTACAATGCTTACAGCTCCCAGTGTTACCCCCTTGACAGTCCGGGTACAACACATACATTGCTACATCCTTCCTTTTCCCCCCCTCAATTTCAAATGAATTGAGACTACATTATAAAAATGAGACTGAATTATGAGTCCCCTGGCACTGTACTCAAGTGTCTCCGATTCCCTCAGAACAGTCCCGCTCTCCAGTTTCGACTGTCAGTTGACAAATACACATTTCATATCACCCTTATATACATTCTTAATTGCCATTCACATATTTAGAACATACACATTTATAATGTAGCATGTAAGTATGAACATTTGTATGATGACTGTTGTAATCTATCACATTACCATATATAATATATACTACTATATAATGTAGTTGGATATGTTATATACACATAATAAAGACTTTGTGCATGTTCTGCTTAATTAATACCAGCACTGGCTGCGTTAGGTTTTGGAGGTTATCCGGCGGCACTCCCCACATTTGGTCCTAGACCAAGCGGTTGAAATGGAGCGTCAAAGTGAAGGCACGGGCCGGCGCATGTTAAACTGAACACCTGTTCCTTTATTCAATGTCGACGCACACAAGTCTTTGATTCCCTAGACAAGAGGATGTCAACTGGGAAGAGCAAAGATGAGGAGTGAGGCCTCAAGCTTAGCAGGGCACCCTCCACGCCGGGCTTGGCATGTCTTACTCTCCCATTCAACCTCCACGCCCAAGTTCCAAGAGTTGGGAGGTTGAATGGGCATGAATTTGACTATTTCAAATTCAAGTGTTGAGATATCCTAAGCTTTATTAAATTTCAGGACACATCATCAGTAGTGTACCTCAGATTCATCGGGTGTTTCAGCCTTTCAACACTATACACCCTCCTCTGAGGCGGCCAGCCAAGGGCGATCAATCCTCGACTTGTGTCCCATGTCCAATTGGGTTTTTTGGTGACTTTCTAGTCTTTGCAAGTCGTTGTTTGTCTTTTTTATTGTTCTCTGTAAAAAATTGTTCTCAATTTGAATTTTTTGGCCGTTCAAATCCATACGTGTAGCGCAAGAGTCCAACTGGGGGGGTTTTCCCAGAGTCCAATTGGGGTTTTTTCATCCCTTATTTTTAGGAATAAGGGATGAAAACCAC